>NC_092106.1:8296706-8620456 GCF_045679555.1 Salvelinus alpinus | reverse complement strand
TCTTCTGTTTACAGATGCTTTGGCTCCGAGTATACCTTCGGGTTTTCATATCCACCTTGATAAAACGGTCTCACACATCACAATTAATTTAAGCCCAGTAATGGGCTCTTTATATTACTTGCCCCAGGATGGGTGCCGGTGAGCTACCGCACAATAGAATCAGGGCTGAATTAATTTATGAGGATTTCTGTGAGTAGGAAAAGGGGAGTAAAGAAAAACACCAATGACCTCTTGACTTTAGGGTCACAGCACATCTTGAAATGTCAGGAAGTGATTTAAATACTTTGAAAGGCATGACATATATACAGTGCATTCGGAAAGTATTCTAACCCCTTGACTTTATCCACATTTTGTTATGCTACAACTGTATTGTAAAATAAATTAAATTAATGTTTTTCTTTGTCAATCTACACACAATATCCCATAATGACAATGCAAAAACAGGTTTTTAAAAATGTTTGAAAATGTATTAATAATAAAAAAACAGATACCTTATTTAAGTATTCAACCCCTTTCCTATGAGACTGGAAATTGAGCTCAGATACATCCTGTTGCCATTCATCATCCTTGAGATGTTTCTACAACTTCACTGGAGTCCACCTGTGGAAAATTCAATTTATTGGACATGATTTGGAAAGGCACACACCTGTCTATATAAGGTCCCACAGTTGACAGTGCATGTCAGAGCAAAAACCAAGCCATGAGGTCGAAGGAATGGTCCATAGAACTCTGAGGCAGGATTGTGTCCAGGCACAAATCTGGGGAAGGGTACCAAAACATTTCTGCAGCATTGAAGGTCCCCAAGAACACAGTGGCCTCCATCATTCTTCAAGGGAAGAAGTTTGGAACCAACAAGACTCTTCCTAGAGCTGGCCAAACTGAGCAATTGGGGGAGAAGGGCCTTGCTCAGATATGTGTTGAAGAACCCGATGGTGACTGATACAGCTCCAGAGTTCCTCTGTGGGAGTCTCACCAAAAAAAGAAAAAAAAGGCTGGGTCCCTTTTACAGGACTCTCAGCCTATTGCGGACAGTCCATCCACAGGTGCATGGATTTTTACGAATTATCTTTGAAAGACAGGGTCCTGTAAAAGGGACGTTTCTTTTTTTGGTGAGTTTATTGCAACTTTCAAGAGTAAGTTAAAGCCGGACTGAGGACACCCGGGCCCCCCCTGCCGACCCCTCACGCCCCACAGTTTAGGAACGACTCCCACATTACTGTATTGAAATATTTATTGAACTGTTTGTATATACTGATGTCACAAAAATGTGTACATTTCTTTATAATTTTTTTTGTTATTTGTTACATTTGACTTTGTAAAATCTAGAAGTGATACATATTTCCCTTAGAGTCAGGTGGATATATACCATTTTGCAAAAAACGAAAATTATTTTTTGTCTCTGAAATTATGTCTGTCATTGAACAACCCCATTACAAGATTTGATAGTGAGAAAAAACACCAATCTATTTAATAATTTCTTTAAACAATACAAATTAATTTACCAGCATTTGTGAAAATTGATACATAGCATTATGGAAACACTTTCTTAATTTGTGCCTTTATCTCACGTATTCATAAACAGAAGAGTACACAAAGTATTCAATGAGGCTCATAACTTTCTACCCACAGCTCAAGGTCGATCTAAAGCACGGGTGTCAAGCTCATTCCATGGAAGGCCTAGTGTCTGCAGGTTTTTGTTTTTTCCTTTCAATTAAGACCTAGACAACCAGGCGAGGGGAGTTCTTCACTAATAAGTGACCTTAATTCATAATTTAAGTACAAGAGAGGACCGAAAACTGACAAACACTCGGCCATCTGTGAAATGAGTTAGACACGTGGTCTAAAGGTCTCTGGCAGCTGATCTGATCTCCACACAATATATTTCTGAGTTTGAATGAAGGGGGTCATTAGTGTTGGCATCCACGTATGAATGTATACACTGTATATATAGTATCAGTCAAAAGTTTGGACACACCTCATTTCAGGGATTTTCTTTATTTTTACTATTTTCTACTTTGTAGAATAATAGTGTAGGCATCTACACTATGAAACAACACATATGGAATCATGTAGTAACCAAAAAACTGTTAAACAAATCAAAATATATTTGCGATTCTTCAAAGTAGCCACCCTTTGCCTTGATGACAGCTTTGCACACTCTTAATTTTTTTCTCTCGACTGGTACCAGTGGCCCTTCAGACAAGTATTGTAAGGCCTGTGTTTGTGAGAGTCTCACCTTTACATAGAGGGTTCATATTCATTTGTAGCCCAAAATGTTCAGACGCTACAGACAGAAGTTGGCAGATCGGCTTCACACGAGTCCCAAGATGCTTGTGGGGTCATAGAGCAAAACGGAGAAGACCATCATGTTCGTGAGAGTCTCATCTTTCCATAGAGAGGTTTGTAGGCCAATAGTTTGTAGGCCAAACCGTTCAGAGCCTAACAGATGATGTTGTGAGAAGGCCAATTTTTGGGATGTCTCATGATCTGACAAACACCGCACTAGCTCTGTCACCTTTCACCGCAGATGTGAAAGTGTTACGTAGGCAGATGCGGTTGATTGAGACGCATACAATAGATTTTATTTGCTAACTAGATTCCTGCGGGGTGTGGACATCGACCTTAGTTAATGGAAGCTTCTCTTATGTTAAACCTTCCAACTGTGGTGTATCGCAGGGCAGCTCTTTTGGCCCTCTACTCTTTTTACCAATTACCTGCCATTGGCATTAAAAAAAGCCTGCGTGTCAATGTATGCCGTTTATTCAACCCAGCAACCACAGCTAGTGAAGTCACTGCAACCCTAAACAAAGAGTTGCAGTCAGTTTTAGAATGAGTGACTAGTAATAAACTAGTCCTGAACATCTTAAAACCAAAGAGCATTGTATTGGTATAATCATTTCCTAAGTTCTAGACCTCAGCTTTGTCTGGTAATGAATGGTGTGGCGGTTGAGCAAGAGGAGCCTAATTACTTAGTGTTACCTTATATTGTAAACTGTCATGGTCAAAACATATTGATTCAATTGTTGTGAAGCTCTAGTTTTAGCTTATCTTGATTATTGTTCAGTCACATGGTCAAGTGCTGCAAATGAGGACCTAGATAAGCTGCAGCTGGCCCAGAACAGAGCGTCATGTTTTGCTCTTCATTGTAATCAGATGGCTAATTCTAATACTATGCATTCCAGTCTCTCTTGGCTAAGAGTTGAGGAAATCCTGACTGCATCACTTCTTGTTTTATAACACACTTTAATGTGTTGGAAATGTTTAATTGTTTGCATAGTCAACTAACACACAGCACTCACACACACACTTACCCCAAAACCAGAAATGCCACCAGGGGTCTCTTTATAGTTCCCAGGTCCAGAACAAATTCAAGGAAACATACAGTATTATACAGAGCCATGATTGCACGGAACTCCCGTCCATCTTATGTAGTGCAAGTGAACAGCAAACTTGGTTGCAGCTTTTGTGACCTATTTGTTGTGTGTACTGTATGTACTGACCTTAGTGTGTAACTGATAGATGCGCACACACACGCTACATGTTAATGTTTTAAATCTGTGTACATTGTAGTCTTTTGTCTGTAGTCTTTTTCGTTATGTGTCGGACCCCAGTAAGACTTCGGCGTCGGCTAATGGGGATCCTAACTAAATCTAAAATCTGAGGTATGAATGTACAGTTGAAGTCGGAAGTTTACATACGCTTAGGTTGGCGTCATTAAAACTCGTTTTTCAACCACTCCACAAATTTCTTGTTAACAAACTATAGTTTTGGCAAGTCGGTTAGGACATTTACTTTGTGCATGACACAAGTAATTGTTTACAGACAGATTATTTCACTTATACTTCACTCTATCATAATTCCAGTGGGTCAGAGGTTTACATACATTAAGTTGACTGTGCCTTTAAACAGCTTGAAAAATTCCAGAAAATAATGTCATGGCTTTAGAAGCTTCTGATAGGCTAATTGACATCATTTGAGTCAATTGGAGGTGTACCTATGGATGTATTTCAAGGCCTACCTTCAAACTCAGTGCCTCTTTCCTTGACAACATGGGAAAATCAAAAGAAATCAGCCAAGACCTCAGAAAAGAATTGTAGACCTCCACAAGTGTGGTTCATCCTTGGGAGCAATTTCCAAACGCCTGAAGGTATCATCTGTATAAACAATAGTACGCAAGTATAGAGATGAACGTCTCCTAGAGATGAATGTACTTTGGTGTGAAAAGTGCAAATCAATCCTAGGACAAAAGCAAAGGACCTTGTGAAGATGCTGGAGGAAACAGGTACAAAAGTGTCTATATCCACAGTAAAACAAGTCCTGTATCGACATAACTTGAAAGGCCGCTCAGCAAGAAAGAAGCTACTGCTCCAAAACCGCCATAAAAAAGCCAGACTACGGTTTGCAACTGCACATGGGGCAAAGAACGTACTTTTTGGATGAATGTCCTCTGGTCTGATGAAACAAAAATAGAACTGTTTGGCCATAATGACCATCATAATGTTTGGAGGAAAAAGAAGCTTGCAAGCCGAAGAACACCATCCCAATCGTGAAGCACGGGGGTGGCAGCATCATGTTGTGGGGGTGCTTTGCTGCAGGAGGGACTGGTGCACTTCTTAAAATAGAAGGCATCATGAGGAGGAAAATCATGTGGATATATTGAAGCAATATCTCAAGACATCAGTCAGAAAGTTAAAGCTTGGTCGCAAATGTCACGTTCCTGACCTATTTCTGTTAGTTTGTTGTATGTGTTAGTTGGTCAGGACGTGAGTTTGGGTGGGCATTCTATGTTGTCTGTTTCTATGTTGGTTTAAGGGTTGCCTGGTATGGCTCTCAATTAGAGGCAGGTGTTTGGCGTTCCTCTAATTGAGAGTCATATTTAGGTAGGTTGTTTCACAGTGTTCGTTGTGGGTGGTTGTCTCCTGTGTCAGTGTTTGTCGCACCATACGGGACTGTTCGGTTTGTTTGTAAGTTCGGTCTTTTGTGTAGTCATTTTCCTGTTCGTGAGTTCTGCGTTTTATGTAAGTTCGCATGTCCAGGTTTGTCTACTCCGTTTTGTTGTTTTGTTAGTTTATAGTCAAGTTCGTGTTTTCGTCTTTTCTGTAAATAAATATGTCATCACAACCCGCTGCGCCTTGGTTCAATCACTACTCCTCCTCTTCGTATGAAGAGAGAGAGGAACGCCGTTACAGAACCACCCACCAAATAACCAGAACCAAGCAGCGGTGTAACGGGAGTAAGGGACAACGCAAGAAGGAGGAATGGACATGGGAGGATGTTTTGGACGGTAAAGGTTGCTAGGCTCATGGGCGGAGATCCGGGCTAGTTCAGGGATCGCCTCCCATTGGGAACAGACTGGAGGCAGCTGCGGAGAGCAGAGGCCACCGGAGTGAAGAACCGGCAGTTACGAGGGGACGCGTCTAGTACGGAAGCCCGAGAAGCCCGTGAGCAGTATCCAGGCGTCCGCTGGGGCAGCTACGAGGCAGTGGGTCAAGGGCACGGCTGGGCAGACCGGCGCCCACGTCTCAGGCTAACCGCTGGAGAGCGGGAGTACAGGCAGACACCGTGTTACGGAGGAGAGCGGAGGGTGTCAGCCTGGTGCGTGGGGCATAGCCCGGTGCGGGTTATCCCACCTCCCCGCACTGGTAGGGACCTACAGTGAGGCATTGAGCCAGGTGTCATGAGGCACGGCTGAACGCGTCCGGGCTCCAGTGCGGGCGCACTCGGGCCGGCATACATGGCGCGCAGCCTTGCGCACGGCTTCCCCAGGCTCGCCTACATAGCTCCGGCGCGGGTTATTCCACCTCCCCGCACTGGTCGGGCGACCGGGAGCATTCAACCAGGCTAAGGTTGGGCAGGCTCAATGCTCAAGAGAGCCAGTACGCCTGCACGGTCCGGTATTTCCGGCGCTACCTCCCCGCCCCAGGCTCCAGTACCACCATGTGCCTACACCACGCACCAGAGCTTCCAGTGCGTTTCCAGGACGCCCTGTATCCTCCTCCACGCACTCTTCCTATGGTGCGTGTATCACAGTTCGGTGCCTCCAGTTCCGGCACCACGCACTAAGCCACCTGTGCGTCTCCAGAGTCCTGTACACACTGTTCCTTCTCCCCGCACTCGCCCTGAGGTGCGTGTCCTTAGGCCCGGTACGCACCAGTGCCGGATACCACGCACTCAGGCCTATAGTGCGCTTTGAGAGGTCAGTGTGCCCTGTCCCTGCTCCCCGCACTAGGCTTGAAGTGCGTGTCTCCAGTCCGGTGCACTCCAGTTCCGGCACCACGTACCAGGCCTACAGTGCGTCATCAGCCGGCCAGAGTCTGCCGTCTGCCCAACGGCGCCTGAACTGTCCGTCTGCCAAGCGCCGCATGAACTGCCCGTCTGTATTGAGCCTTCAAAGCTGCCCGTCTGCCATGAGCCTACAGAGCCTTCCGCCAGACTGGAGCCGCTAGAGCCTTCCGCCAGACAGGAGCCGCTAGAGCCTTCCGCTAGACAGGATCAGTCTGAGCCATCCGTCTCCGCAGCGCCATGCTGAGCCATCCGTCATCCTCAGCCGCCATCTGAGCCATCCGCTCTCCTCCAGCGCCGCTCTGAGCCATCCGATCTCCCCAGCGCCGTGCTGAGCCATCCGTCTCCATCCAGCGCCGTCTGAGCCATCCCGTCTCCCCATGCGCCGTCTGAGCCATCCGTCTGTCCCGTAGCCATTAGAGCCGCCCGTCTGTCCCGAGCCGCTCAGAGCCGTCTAGTCAGTCAGGAGCCGCTAGAGCCATTCTGTCACGTCAGGATCCGCCAGAGCCGCCAACCAGACGAGGATCTGCCAGAGCCGCCAACCAGACAGGATCTGCCAGAGCCGCCAACCAGACAGGATCTGCCAGAGCCGCCAACCAGACAGGATCTGCCAGAGCCGCCAACCAGACAGGATCTGCCAGAGCCGCCAACCAGACAGGATCTGCCAGAGCCGTCAACCAGACAGGATCTGCCAGAGCCGCCAGCCTAGACAGGATCTGCCAGAGCCGTCAGCGAGCCATGACACGTCCAGAGCCGTCAGCCTGCCATGAGCGTCCAGAGCCGTCAGCCTGCCATGAGCACTCCAGAGCCGTCAGTCAGCCATGAGCTGCCCCTCAGCCAGAAGCGGCTAGTAATCCAGACACTGCCCCTCAGTCCAGAGCTGTCTCTCTGTCCGGAGCTGCCCTTCAGTCCGGAGTTGCCCCTCTATCCTAAGCTACCTACTTTAATCCTGAGCTACCTCTCTATCCTGAGCTATCCCTCTGTCCTGAGCTATTTCTCTGTCCTGAGCTACCTTGTCCCGGAGCTGTGATTTATCTTGGTGTTGCACCCTTAAATTAGGTGGGGGAAATAAGAGGGTGGTCATGATAAGGGGTAAACGTAAGCTGGGATTGACTATGGTGGGGTGGGGACCTCGTCCAGAGCCTGAGCCACCACCGTGGTCAGATGCCCACCCGGACCCTCCCCTAGACTTTCTGCTGGTGCGCCCGGAGTTCGCACCTTAAGGGGGGGGTTATGTCACGTTCCTGACCTATTTCTGTTAGTTTGTTGTATGTGTTAGTTGGTCAGGACGTGAGTTTGGGTGGGCATTCTATGTTGTCTGTTTCTATGTTGGTTTAAGGGTTGCCTGGTATGGCTCTCAATTAGAGGCAGGTGTTTGGCGTTCCTCTAATTGAGAGTCATATTTAGGTAGGTTGTTTCACAGTGTTCGTTGTGGGTGGTTGTCTCCTGTGTCAGTGTTTGTCGCACCATACGGGACTGTTCGGTTTGTTTGTAAGTTCGGTCTTTTGTGTAGTCATTTTCCTGTTCGTGAGTTCTGCGTTTTATGTAAGTTCGCATGTTCAGGTTTGTCTACTCCGTTTTGTTGTTTTGTTAGTTTATAGTCAAGTTCGTGTTTTCGTCTTTTCTGTAAATAAATATGTCATCACAACCCGCTGCGCCTTGGTTCAATCACTACTCCTCCTCTTCGTATGAAGAGAGAGAGGAACGCCGTTACAGCAAATGGGTCTTCCAAATGGACAATGGCCCCAAGCATTCTTCCAAAGTTGTGGCAAAATGGCTTAAGGACAACAAAGTCAAGGTATTGGAGTGGCCATCACAAAGCCCTGACCTCAATCCTATAGAACATTTGTTGGCAGAACTGAAAAAGCGTCTGCGAGCATGGAGGCCTACAACCTGACTCAGTTACACCAGCTCTATCAGGAGGAATGGACCAAAAGTCACCAAACTTATTGTGGGAAGCTTGTGGAAGGCAACCTAAACGTTTGACCCAAGTTAACAATTTAAAGGCAATGCTACCAAATACTAATTGAGTGTATGTAAACTTCGGACCCACTGGGAATGTGATGAAAGATATTCACGCTGAAATAAATCATTATCTCTACTATTATTCTGACATTTCACATTCTTAAAATAAAGTGGTCATCCTACCTGACCTAAGACAGGGAATTTTTACTCGGATTAAATGTCAGGAATTGTGAAAAACTGAGTATAAATGTATTTGGCTAAGGTGTATGTAAACTTCCGACTTCAACTTTACCAAAATGTCTGAGGCACGAATGTACCAAATCAATCATACAGCCCTGTAGCAATGCAATGGTCAGACTCACTCTAAACAGTGAGGATCTCTCTCTCTTTCTCTTTATCTATTTTCTCTCCATCTCAACCCACACATAGAGACCATCCACACCAGAGGGGATTTTCGTGAGGAGTCTTTACTTTGTGGAGGAGAACGTGGGCAGGGTATACCTCTGTCTTTTGAGTAGAGAGCTTTAATAACAGCATGGTTCTTAGGAGGTTTCTGATGCTGGGGGGTCTTTAGCTTCCAGCAACAATCTCATTGGCTCCAGGGATCAACAGGGACTTGGCAGAGGGAAACTGTTTAAGAATATATTTGGGCAATGAGAATAGAGGAAATAGATTTTGTGCAGCTATAATACAGGACAGTAATTCATGGCATGTAGTTTGTTGTGCAGCCTTTCTGTAATAATAAGAGGATGTGTACTGCATTACCAACCGTACTAATTGGTATTGGAAGAGATCATCAAGCTGGCATATGAAACACTATTGCCTTCCTCCCATTGCCACTTGAGTTTGTCCTCTGTCTTGCTCTGGCTCCCACATTGGCATTGTGTCTGTACAAATCGTATTGTATCACCTGATGTTTTCAAGGATGCAGTCTTTTGGCAATCACACAGTTGTTCAGTCGCCCACAGGGATTGACAAAGCTGTATGTTTCAACGGAACATTTTATTTTTCACTGTATAGGTCTATAGTTAGTTATATTGTCAGACACACAGTCTATAATCAACAAATGCTGTGAAGAGTCAATTACTCACTCTTCTTTTGGTAGCACTTCATAATAACGCCACATAGCAAAGCATTTCTAAGGGAAAGAAAGTGAAAGGGGGATACCTAGTCAGCTGTACAACTGAATGTGTTCAACTGAAATGTGTCTTCCACGTTTAACCCAAGCCCTCTGAACCATGTCATCGGTGCCAGGAGAACAGTGGGTTAACTGCCTGGCTCAGGGTCAGAAAGACAGATTTGTGCCTTGTCAGCTCGGGGATTCAATCCAGCAACCTTTCGGTTACCAGCCCAATGCTCCTACCTGCCAGGCTACCTTTAATGGATTAGTAAATTGTTTATTCATCATTTATTAATAATTACACCCACATTTGTAAATGTTAGTAACCTCGTTATTCACACATTTATAAACAACTTTAAAACAATTGAATAAGATGTTTAATTTAGGTCCTTATAAACCCTTTAGTAATCATCATCTTTTTGCGTGGGCTATTTATGCTTTATAAATACTTTGTAAATGTTTTTAGTGACATTGTAACGATCTTCGTCTGGAGAAAGAGAGGAGGACCAAAGCGCAGCGTGGTAAGTGTCCATTATATTTAATAATACTGAACACGACAACAATACAAAAATAACAAAGTAAATAGATAAGAAAACCGAAACAGTTCCGTGTGGAACACACAAACACGGAAGACAACCACCCACAAAACACAACAGAAAACAGGCTACCTAGATATGGTTCTCAATCAGAGGCAGGTGTTAGTCATTGTCTCTGATTGAGAACCATATCAGGACAAACGAAAAACCCAACATAGAAACACAAAACATAGATAACCCACCCAACTCACACCCTGACCATACTAAAACAAAGAAAATACAAAAGAACTAAGGTCAGAACGTGACAGACATGCCATTGGTGGACATTCTAGCAGTACCTGATGCTCCTTAAGGTCTTTCTCAAATTGGTCCTTAGAACATATCAATGGTTAAACAATAAGCACACAACACAGAGGATGTTTAAGAAAATGTATTGATCATTTTATTCCAAAACAGTCACAGTGTTGTAATAGTGTGATGTGTATCTTCTCTATGCTGAGTAAAATAACAATATTTGTCTGAAAATGCTAACATAAGGGTTTATTGGCTGTGAATTTTCGATCAAAACACAAAAGTGTAGTCTCGGTTAAACCAGAACTGAAATATTGCATAATTTGGTCAGCTGCGTGACTAAGTTCTGGGTCCATACGTGTTTTGTGCAGTCAAAATTAAAGCACCGCCTTCGCCCAATCCTCGTAAGTTCAATTAATCAGTGAAGAAAACCCAAACACCAGAACTACAGCTGCTTGCTATGCATTCCATCCCGTCACAACAGATTCCGGGTTTACTCTGAGAATATGTCCACAAGAGATTAAGCGCAGTCCATAGACTGCTTAGTTCTTACTAGGTAAGGAAACAAATATCTGAATAGATTATTTAGTTGAACTATCCCATTATGTTCAAAGAGTTACTTAATAAAAGGCCCAGTAAAGGTTCCACCCAACAAAGCCATGGTTGAAAATAGTCTGTAGTTAAAAAACTGAAGCACTGGAAGCATTTACAGGTTATACATGTAACATTTCTACCTCAATCCGATATCAGAAGTAACGAAGGAATAAAAATCCACTAGAGAAAATGTGTCTGGTCTGGCCAGGTGTTGTGTGTTGGCTACATCTCCCTGTTGTAGGATTAGTTCGCATTTGCGAGGTTGACAACATAAACAAAACATTCACATTACAACTCTTCCTCAAGTCAACAACAGTTTTTGTGAATAAAATGTTTGATATTGTTCCTTTAACATCCTGTGTTGTGTGCTTATTCTTTTAACATAAAATGATTTATTTGGAGACCTTAAGGAACATCAGGTACTGCTGGAATGTCTACCAATGGCGTGTCCATCTTTTTATGAAAAATTATACTGGTCACTCAAAACGTTTATAAAGTATTTATAAAGTATAAATAGCCCACACTTTAGATGAGGCCATGCAACTAGACAAAACTAATGATTAGTAAATGATTTATAAGGACCTATGTTGAACATCTTATGAATGGAGTAATGATTAATAAATGATGAATAAACTATTGACTAATCCATTATTAATGCTTTATTGCGTGGAATTATTATGAAGTGCTACCTTTCTTTCAAAGCATAAAGCCTTGAACTGAATAGCACTGGATTCGAACTATTGACCTTTGACCTCACTTAAGTTCATCTTAAGTAGTGTCAATTGGGACTCGATTAGCCCACTACCCAAATGTGAAGCTCTTTAACCTCTCCTGAGGACTCACCTTGTGACTCTGTCCTCTCAGGGGCCTGATGTCACACGTTGTAGTGTACTAATGCATGGTGTATGCCTAGACCCTCTGAAGCACTTCGCGCTCCACTTCCCAGACATGTGACAGATGTCAGGTGTCTGTGCATTACAAAATGTTGTATTATTCATTTGCCTGGCAGATGTGTTTACTAATTCATAAAATGAGGGGGTCAAATTGAAAATAGTATGTTATTTTGTGAATAATATATGATATTTATAATGAAAATGCTCATATGTGCATTGTCCTACAAGTCAGTAAAATGACTTGTCGGATGTAACACTTTTTTTAACGGAAAACAAGTGTGTTGTTATTGGACAAGTTCAAGTAGTAGTACGGTACCTTCCATTTAACTTAATTTCAAAATCTTTTCTCTTTTTTCCTGCCTACTGAACATGGCCCAGATGTAGGGTTATTTGACCCTTTTAATTAAAATAAATAAAAACTACAAGCCATCAGCTTGAACAAAGCTGCTTTGTTAAATTTGTTAAATTGATTGAGTGTTGTTTTCAAAGCTGATACTATAATGTTACACACAGCGATGGCTATCTAAGATGTCATTATCTTTAAACTGTTTCCAATTTTACCATTGAGGATTAGTAGTTAGCAAATTCCTTGGTAAGTTGATTATCTATTGAAGGAGATGATGGGGCAGACCTTGAGGCAAATTCCTGTAGTGATGTCGGTCTTTGCTAGGTGACCAAACATCTATTATCTGTGCCTATGGCTACATAAAGTAATTATCCTGCAGAGACAAACACAATGGAGTCCAGTAATTGTTGCAAAATGCAGGAATGCTATAATGAAAACTGGATTCAAAAACAGTGATATTCTGAGAGGGTCCAGAGAACCATTGTAAGACCTTGGTGCAGATTTATGGTCCATTGTGGCTACGTTTGTAAATGAGCATGCTGTGAGAACCCTATGAGTTCAGATTACAAGTTGGCTGGCGACTAATAGCACTATAACCCACTAATAACGCTTTTTAGCACATTGAAGATAGGAATTATTTTCATAAATAAGAACCCTCAATAGACATATTCCTAACATCACATGGATCTTGTTAGACAACCTCTCCATGAATCACTGTTTACAAAGCATTAAGCTCTGTAATTGTCTGCACATCAAAATTATATTTCCAAATATTAACATATTTTAAAGCTGGTTCATTCTAATTTACCCAAACTGTGTGTTCATTTCAGGAATGACACAGTAAATTGAGCTTGTCATATTTTCTCAATATGCTTTCCAGGTGGTTTATTTCCTGATCCATTGGATGTTATCCATATCAGCAAGGACTGTCTATTGACTCTTCACTTTGGGCTCCTGACAGGCATGAAGGCCGTGGCTAAGTGATAGATGACGTTCACGGATTAGAAGGGCCCTGCCAAACAAGCTGGCAGTGTCACACTTTGGGCCCGAGGAGCTGATATCCCCTGTTTGATATTAAATCTCTGTCCGGCTTACAGGCCCCATCAATGTCTGAGACCATCGGGGGGCATCGGAGTTAAATGGATTTGCAAGAAGAGGGAGGGAAGAAAAGAGTTAGATGAAGAAGAGGACGAATGTCAATGAAGATTTCCCAATTACATTACATGGGGCTGTTTCAGTTAGCCAAATAACGCAGATGGGAGCAATCAATTAAGTAAATGAAATTGCATCGGAAGCATGCCACCGTATTTATCTTGTTTGCAGAGGGAAGATCTGGTTGTTGCCATGGAGTCCTTGGAAACATTTAAAAGTTGAGCTCAAGTGATTGTGCTGACTCATTCCCAAATAGACAGACAGATAAAGTCAGTCATTCTGTGAGACGAGAGACGATGAACAATTCTCTGGTGCCATTACTTTTGCTACCGTTGAGATTTCCTGATATATTAACTACTTTGTGCACTGTTTTGCTGTGTCAAGATGATTTCATGGCCGTAACTACATATGAGGACACCGAGGTCCGGACCTCAGTCATTTTTTTCTAATAATAATACACAATACAGTATATATAAAACATATAATATATCTATACTATATATAAATAGTGACTTCAGAAAGTGACTTTTTCGACATTTTGTTGTGTTACAGCCTGAATTTAAAATGTATAAAAAAATAACATTTCACTGGCCTGCACACATTACTCCATACTATCAAAGTGGAATTATGTTTTTAGAAATGTTGACAATTAATTAAAAATGAAAAGCTAAAATGTCTTGATTCAATGAGTATACAACCCCTTTGTTATGGCAAGCCTAAATGAGTTCAGGAGTAAACATTTGCTTTACAAGTTACATAATAAGTTGCATTGACTCACTCTGTGTGCAATAATAGTGCTTAACATGATTTTTGAATCACTACCTCATCTCCGTACCCAACACATACAATTATTGTAAGATCCCTCAGTCGAGCAGTGAATTTCAAACAGAGATTCAACCACAAAGACCAGGGAGGTTTTCCAATGCCTCGCAAAGAAGGGTAGGTGGGTAAAACATTGGTAGATGGGTGCAACATTGGTATTGGTAGATGGGTAAAACATTTAAAAAGCATACAATAAATATCCCTTTGAGCATGGTGAAGTTATTACTTACACTGTGGACGGTGTATCAATACACCCAGTCACTACAAAGATACAGGCATCCTTCCTAACTCAGTTGCCGGAGAGGAAAGAAACCGCTCAGGGATTTCACCATGAGGCCAATGGTGACATTAAAAGAGTTACAGAATTTAATGGCTGTAATATGAGAAAACTGAGGATGGATCAACAGCATTGTAGTTACACCTGTCACGGCCATCGTCTAGGTGGAAATGACCGGACCAAGGCACATTTTATTTTATTTAGAATGTCGCCAAAGAAACAAGAAACAAAGAAACGACCGTGAAGCTTACTAGGGCTATAGTGCCAATAACAAAGTCAACTACCCACAAACACCAAAGGAAAAAAGGCTGCCTAAGTATGATTCCCAATCAGAGACAACGATAGACAGCTGTCCCTGATTGAGAACCATACCCGCCAAAACATAGAAATACAAAACATAGAAATAAAGAAACTAGAATGCCCACCCTAGTCCCCAATACTAACCTAAATAACAGAGTGAAAAGAAGGAAGCCTGTACAGAATTCAAATATTCCAAAACACGCATCCTGTTTGCAACAAGGCACTAAAGTAATACTGCAAAAAATGTGGGAAAGCAATACACTTTTTGTCCTGAATACAAAGTGTTACATGTATGTTTGGGGCAAATCCAATACAACACATTACTGAGTACCACTCTTCATATTGTCAAGCATAGTGGTGGCGGCAACATGTTATGGTTGTAATCGTTAAGGACCGGGGAGTTCCTCAGAATAAAACGTAAATGGAATGGAGCTAAGCACAGGCAAAATCCAAGCGGAAAACCTGATTCAATCTGCTTTCCACCAAACACTGGGAAATGAATTCACCTTTCAGCAGGACAACAACCTAAAACAAAAGGACAAATCTACGCTGGTGTTGCTTACCAAGAAGAGTGAATGTTCCTGAGTGGCAGAGTTTTGACTTAAATCTACTTGAAAATCTATGGCAAGACTTGAAAATGGTTGCAATGATCAACAACCAATTTGACAGAGCTTGAAATATTTTTTAAAGAATAATGGGCAAATGTTGCACAATCCAGGTGTGAGCTCTAAAAGGCTTAATGCTCTTAGAGGCTTAATCAGAAAGACTAAAAGCTTTAATCGCTGCCAAAGGTGATTCTACAAAGTATTGACTCATGTGTAAGAATACTTATGTAAATGAGATATTACTGTATTTCACTTTCAACAAGTTTTCAAACATTTCTAAAAATATGTTTTTACTTTGCCATTATGGGTATTGTGTGTAGATTGGGGATTTTCTTATTTTATTTAAAACAATATGATTTCGGGCTATAACACAACAAAATGTGGAATAAGTCACAGGGTATGAATACTTTCTGAAGGCACGGTATATATATCTAAAAGTATTTAGACACCCCTTTAAATGAGTGCATTCAGCTATTTTAGCCACACCCGCTGACAGGTGTATACAATTGAGCACACAGCCATGCAGTCTCCACAGACAAACAGAATGGCTTTACTGAAGAGATCAGTGACTTCAACATGGCACCATCGTAGGATGCCACCTTTCCAACAAGTCAGTTCATCAAATTTCTGCCCTGCTAGAGCTGTAACTGCTGTTATTGTGAAGCGGAAACGTCTAGGAGCAACAACGATTCAGTCGCGAAGTGGTATACCACACAAGCTCAAAGAACGGAGCACGTGAAAATTGTCTGTCCTCGGTTGCAAAACTCACTACCGAGTTCCAAACTGCCTCGGGAGCAACTTCAGCACAAAAACTGTTCATCTGGAGGTTCATGAAATGGGTTGCCATGGCCAAGGATACGCATCATCATGCGCATTGCCAAGCATCGGCTGGAGTGGTGTAAAGCTCGCCAACATTGGACTCTGCAGCAGTGGAATCGCATTCACTGGAGTGATGAATCACGCTTCACCATCTGGCAGTCCGATGAACGAATCTGGGTTTTGGGGATACCAGGAGAATGCTGCACAGAGCCCTGACCTCAACCCCATCGAACTCCTTTGGTGATGAATTGGAACGCAGACTGCAAACCAGGCCTAATCGTCCAACATCAGTGCCTAACCTCACTAATGCTCTTGTGGCTGAATGGAAGCAAGTCCCCGCAGCAATGTTCCAACACCTATTGGAAAACATTCCCAGAAGAGTGGAGGATGTTATGGCTGCAAAGGGGGACCAACTCCATATTAATGCCCCTGATTTTGGAATAAGATGTTGGACGAGAACGTATTCACATACTTTTTGTCATGTAGTGTATATACAGTGCATTCGGAAAGTATTCAGACCCCTTGACTATTTCCATATTTTGTAACGTGACAGTCTTATTCTAAAATGTATTAAATTATTTTGTTTTCTTCATCAACCTACAAACGGTACCCCATAATGACAAGGGAAAAACAGGTTTTTAGAAATATCACATTTACATAAGTACTCATATCCTTTAATCGGTATTTTGTTGAAGAACCTTTGGCAGTGATTACAGTCTCGAGTCTTCCTGGGTATGATGCTACAAGCTTGGCACACCTGTATTTTGGGAGTTTCTCCCATTCTTCTCTGCAGATAATCTCAAGGTAGGATGGGGAGCATCGCTGCACAGCTATTTTCAGGTCTCTCCAGAGATGTTACATCTGGTTCAAGTCTGGGCTCATAATTATTCAGGCCCACAGCATGATGCTGCCGCCACCATGATTCACCATAGGGATAGTGCTAGGTTTTCTCCAGACGTGATGCTTGGCATTCAGGCCAAAGTGTTCAATCTTGGTTTCATCAGACCAGAGAATCTTGTTTCTCATGGTCTGAGAGTCCTTTACGTGCCTTTTGACAAACCCCAAGCTGGCTGTCATGTGCATTTTACTGAGTTTTGGCTTCCGTCTTGCCACTCTCCCATAAAGACCTGATTGGTGGAGTGCTGCAGAGATGGTTGTCCTTCTAGAAGGTTCTCCCATCTCCACATAGGAACTCTGGAGCTCTGTCAGAGGGACCATCGGGTTCTTTTTCACCTCCTTGACCAAAGCCCTTCTCCCCTGATTGCTCAGTTTGGCCAGGCGGCTAGCTCTAGGAAGATTCTTGGTTGTTCCAAACTTCTTCCATTCAAGAATGACAGAGGCCACTGTGTTCTTGGGGATCTTCAATGCTGCAGAGATTTTTGGGTACCCTTCCCCAGATCTGTGCCTCGACATAATCCTGTTTTGGAGCTCTACGGACAACTCCTTCGACCTCATACGTTGGTTTTTGCTTTGACATGCACTGTCAACTGTGGGACCTTATGTAGACAGGTGTGTTCATTTCCAAATCATGTCCAATCAATTGAATTTACCACAGGTGGACTCCAATCAAGTTGTGGAAACACCTCAAGGATGATCAATGAAAACAGGACGCACCTGAGCTCAATTTCGAGTCTCAAAGCAAAGGGTCTGAATACTTATGTAAATAAGGTATTTCAGTTTATATAATTTCCTACGTTTACAAAAAATTCTAAAACCTGTTTTCACTTTGTTATTGTGGTATTGTGTGTAGATTGATAAGGGGGAAAAACAATTTAATCAATTTCAAAATGAGGCTGTAACGTAACAAAATGTGGTGGGGTCTGAATATTTTCAGAATGCACTGTATCTACATCTATCACTCCAGTATCCCTGCAAATTCTAAATATGGTATTTTAACTGACCCAGTAGATTCTTACTTTCCTTGTGTTCTTCTTATTTCATATTTTCATTTCTTGTGTGTTTTTTGGTTTATTTTGCTTCATTGAAATTGATTACTTCATTGTTTGGTTTGGAGCTTGAACGAAAGGCATTTGACTGTACTTATGCACGTGACAATTACAATTGTACAGCTAATAGGCTATGTGTATTAGATCTGTTTATTTGTATTTTTTATTGAACCTTTATTTCACTAGGCAAGTCACTTTAAGAACATGGGAGAGCATAATATACAAGGAAATTCTCAAAGCTGCAAATGAGAACCTTGACGATCTTGCACAGATGAAGTCGGAAGTTTACATACACTTAGGCTGGAGTCATTAACTTGTTTTTCAACCACTCCACACATTTCTTGTCAACAAACTGTAGTTTTGGCAAGTCGGTTAGGACATCTACTTTGTGTATGACATAGGAAATTTGTCCAACAATTGTTTACAGACAGATTACTTCACTGTATTACAATTCCAGTGGGTCAGAAGTTTACATACACTAAGTTGACTGTGCCTTTAAACAGCTTGGAAAATTCCAGAAAATTATGTCATGGCTTTAGAAGCTTCTGATAGGCTAAATTACATAATTTGAGTCAATTGGAGGTGTACCTGTGGATGTATTTCCATGCCTACCTTCAAACTCAGTGCCTCTTTGCTTGACAACATGAGGAAATCAAAAGAAATCAGCCAAAACCTCAGAAAATAATTGTAGACCTCCACAAGTCTGGTTCATCCTTGGGAGCAATTTCCAAATGCCTGAAGGTACCACGTTCACCTGTACAAACAATAGTACGCAAGTATAAACACCATGGGACCACACAGCCATCATACCACTCAGGAAGGAGACTTGTTCTGTCTTCTAGAGATGAACGTACTTTCGTGCGAAATGTGCAAATCAATCCCAGAACAACAGCAAAGGATCTTGAGAAGATGCTGGAGGAAACAGGTACAAAATAACCTATATCGACATAACATGAAAGACCAATCAGCAAAAAAGTAGCCACTGCTCCAAAAAAACGCCAAAAAAAAGCCAGACTACGGTTTGCAACTGCACATGGGGACAAAGATCGTACTTTCTGGAGAAAGGTCCTCTGGTCTGATGAAACAAAAATAGAACTGTTTGGCCATAATGACCATCGTTATGTTTGGAGGAAAAAGAGGGACGCTTGCAAGCCGAAGAACACCATCCCAACCGTGAAGCACGGGGGTGGCAGCATCATGTTGTGGGTGTGCTTTACTGCAGGAGGGACTGGTGCACTTCTTAAAATAGATGGCATCATGAGGTAGGAAAATGATGTGGATATATTGAAGCAACATCTCAAGACATCAGTCAGGAAGTTAAAGCTTGCTCGCAAATTGGTCTTCCAAATGGACAATGACCCCAAGCATACTTCCAAAGTTGTGGCAAAATGGATTAAGGACAGCAAAGTCAAGGTATTGTTGTGGCCATCACAAAGCCCTGGCCTCAATCCTATACACATTTTGTTGGCAGAACTGAAAAAGCGTGTGCGAGCACGCCTACAAACCTGACTCAATGACACCTGGTTTGTCAGGAGGAATGGGCCAAAATTCACCCAACCTATTGTGGGAAGCTTGTGGAAGGCTACCCAAAATTTTTGACCGTTTGACCATGTTGAACAATTTAAAGGCAATGCTACCAAATACTAATTGAGTGTATGTAAACTTCTGACCCACTGGGAATGTGATGAAAGATATTCACGCTGAAATAAATAATTATCTCTACTATTATTCTAACATTTCACATTCTTAAAATAAAGTGGTGTTCCTAACTGACCTATGTTTTTTCACTAGGAAGAAATGTAAGGAATTGTGAAGAACTGAGTTTAAATGTATTTGGCTAAGGTGTATGTAAACTTCCGACTTCAACCGTACCTAGACGGTGGGGATTCCGGTGGGGTGCCCCCACCCTGGCAGTGGCAGTGCTGGCAACACTATCTTCAGTAACCCATGGGGAGGGGGTCACACTCAGACATTCAGATAGGGGGCATATTATTGTGGCCGTGGTGGCACAAAATCAAAGGTCTGACTGCACGGAGATGCTTGGGAATATGGTCAATACAGGGTACCATGTTGTGTTTCAGGGGAAGGGGGTCTATCTGACCTCCATCATCTAGGTGGTGACCCTGGTTAATCAAATCTCCCTATTTCTGCCCAGTTTTGTAGGCCTTCTCATACAGCTGCAACTGTATGTATATGCATTCGTAAAGACCTTTCTTGAGTTGGGCTCTGGGATGGTGCAACTGTTGAGAATCTGAGTCTATGGTTGTTGTGGGGGAAAGGGATTGAGTGTGTATGAGTGTGTGGGTGTGGGTGTTTATCCCACAACTGTTGCGAGGGAGTTAAAGATGTTGGGGACAATATAGAATGATTCACAATAATTGTTTGCTAACATAATAATTGCTTGCTAAATGTAATTTTGGTAATGGCGAGACGGGTGAGAGGTAAAAATCCTTTGCATAAATTGCCTACATTACTACAAATATGAATACCTAATTACTGAAAATAAGATAACAGGATTTAAAATATATATACATATTTTTAATGGCTATATATAATACAAATCAAGGTGAGGGCGATGGAAATGCATTTGCTGGTTGATCTGCTTTTGTTCTATGGGTAGCACTGTGTGCTCTTTTCGAAGGATGGGTCCCAGTCTCTCCTGGGCCATGGGATCGGGGGGTCTGGGGCTGTCTGCCGAGCATTGGGATGACAACCCAACTCGGGATGAGGAGGGCTTTTAGCGGGTGGAATAGTGGGGACCAATTGGAGGTTTACTTAATAGCAATGCAAATATCATGGTACAGCTTTATGGACACTCAATCATCATGTTACTTTTTAATGGTACGTTTACAAACATATATTTTGATAAATAGAATTTAAACTTGTGTCTCATTATGGTAAGTGGTGAAATAACTATAGCCAGTTATAATTGTAATGGCTTAGCAGATAATAAGAAAAGACGATCATGTCACGTTCCTGACCTTATTTCCTTTATTTTGTCTTTGTTTAGTATGGTCAGGACGTGAGCTGGGTGGGCATTCTATGTTATGTGTTTCTATGTTGGGTTCTTTTCAATTAGCCTGAGATGGTTCTCAATCAGGGGCAGGTGTTTTACATTTCCTCTGATTGAGAACCATATTAAGGTAGGCTGTTCACACTGTTTGTTTGTGGGTGATTGTTCCTGTGTCAGTGTTTGTGCCACACGGGACTGTTTGTTCCTGTTCGTGCGTTCTTCGTTGTCTGTAAGTTCTCATGTTCAGGTCTGTTTACGTCGTTTGTTATTTTGTAGTTGTTCAAGCGTGCTTCGTGTTCGTCTTTCTTTATTAAACGGATTATGTATTCAACCCACGCTGCATTTTGGTCCGATCCTTGCTCCTCCTCAGACGAGGAGGAGAACGAACGTTACAGATCAGTATTTACCTGGCTAAAAGAGAAGGAATATAATATCTATTGTTTACCGGAAACTTATTTTAGATTAAGTTTTGTGGGGCGAAATATATTTCTCCCATGGGCAAAGAAATTCGAAAGGGGTAATTAATCAAAATTAACAGTAATTTTGATCCCAATGTTGAAATTGTCCAAACAGATCATCATGGTAGATTATTTTAAATATGTTATTGGACAATAAACAGATATGGCTTATTAACCTATACGGTCCAAATAATGATGATCCAAGCTTCTTTGAAAATATATATAAGAATTTATCAATTCTACAAGCAACACTAGACTCAATTATTATGGTGGGGGATTTTAATACGGTTTTAAATACCTCTATGGACCGACCGTAAAGGAAATCACACTACAAACTATCACCCTCAGGCACTTAAGGAAATCATGAATGTCATGGACATTTTGGAATTAATGGATATATGGAGTCTTAAATACCCTGACCTCATGAGATATACATGGCGGAGGCTTAATTAAGCTAGTCGTCTTGATTACTTTCTTGTGTCATTCTCTCTGGCACCAAAAGTAAAAAAGTGTTGATATGGGACAGAATGCGGACGGATCATCACATAATGGCATATATATTACTCTTACAGAATTTCCACGTGGGCGAGGATATTGGAAATGTTATCAAAGCCTGCTGGATGATAACTTGTTTTTAACTAGGACAGAAGAATTATATATTTTTCCTACATAACATAGGTGTAGTAGATCCTCTTATTGTATGGGACTGTTTTAAAATGTGCCTTTAGAGGCCATGCAATTCAGTACTCATCTATTAAACAAAAGCAATTTAGATCAAAAGAGTCCATATTAACAAAGGAAATTGAAGGACTAACAGTACAGTTAAATAGCAATAAAAACTGTACCATAGAATAAGTTGGAGGAAAAACATAAATAAATTAAAGAACTTATTCAAGAAAGATCCAGTGTAATGTATTATAAAAATAAAGCAAACTGGATAGAATATAGGGGAAAATGCACCAAATTATTTTTCAATCTTCAACATAGAAATGCTACCAAAATTGTTTTATTGAAACTTGTTACAAATGATGGATCCATGCATGATTCACCAAATTATATTTTGAAAGAGGAAGTAAAGTACCTCCATCTCCACTAACCGAAGCTAATTGTCTGGATTTTTGTTCCTATTAATAATGCAAAATTAACATCTGTACAGAAAGATTCATGTGAAGGGCAAATTCCAGAGGAGGAACTTCTTAATGCAATTAAAGCCTTTAAGGCTGGGAAAACCCCAGGGCTGGATGGCATACCAGTGGCGGTATACCAATTTGTTTTTGATATACACAGAGGACCATTATTAGCATGTTTTAACCACACCTATATAAATGGTAGATTATCGGACACGCAACAAGAAGGTCTGATTTCATCATTACTGAAACAGGACCCAAGTGGTATATACAAAGATCCAGTTCATTAAAAAAATTGGAGGCCTCTTACACTTCAGTGTTGTGATATACAAATTCTAGCTAAATGCTTGGCGCATAGAATTAAAAAGGTATTGTCAGATGTTATTCATCATTATTAGACAGGTTTTTTACGTGGATGATACATTGGAGATAATATAAGACAAGTACTGGAAACAATAGAATACTATGAAATATCGGGGACACCAGGCCTGGTTTTCATAGCTGATTTTGAAAAGGCTTTTGATGAAGTACGACTGGAGTTTATATATAAATGCCTAGAATATTTCAATTTTGGAGAATCTCTTATAAAATGGGTTAAAGTTATGTATAGTAACCCTAGGTGTAAAATAGTTTTGCCATCGAAATGTTAGCTGTTAAAATTAGATACAACAATAACATTAAGGGATTAGAAATCTGTGGCTTAAAAACAAAGGTGTCATTGTACGCTGATGATTCATATTTTCTTTTAAAACCACAATTAGAATCACTCCACAGTCTCAGAGGATCTAGATACTTTTGCTAACCTCTCTGGATTAAAACCAAATTATGATAAATGTCCTATATCACGCGTTGGATCACCAAAAAAATTCAACTTTTACATTACCGTGTAGTTTACCAATAAAAAGGTCAGTACTCAGTATACAAATCCCGAAATTCTCACTCCATTACATTTTTATAGAAATTTTGCAAAAATAGATAAGATCTTGCTACCATGGAAAGGAAAATACCTGTCTATTTGTGGAAAAATCACCCTGATTAACTATTTAGTCATATCAGTTTACCTATTTGTTTATGGTTTTGCCTACACCTAGTGAACTGCTTTTTAAATGATATGAACAAAAAAAATATTACATTTTATTTGGAATGGCAAGCCAGACAAAATTAAAAGGGCCTATTTATATAAAGAATATGAATTCGGGTGGGCAGAAATGATTAAATATTAAAGCATTAGAACTCTCACTAAAGGCATCAGTCATACAAAAGTTATACTTAAATCCAAACTGGTTCTTTTAGTAAATTGGTAGAAATGTCTTACCCCATGTTCAAGAATGGCCTTTTTCCCTTTATTCAGATTACAACTGCTCGCTTTTGGTTGTTTGAAAAGGAAATCATTTCCAAAATATAGTTATTTTTTAAACAAGCCTTAGAAAATTGGGTGCAATTTCAGTTTAATCCATCTGAAAAGACAGAACAAATAATACAACAAATATTGTAGCTAAACTCAAAATACACTAATTGATTAAAAAAACATATTTTTCGATACATTTGAATTTTTTTTAATACTTTTTGAAAATTAGATCATAAATAGGACTGGTGGAGTTATGTCACACATGCAGCTGACACAGACATATGGAAATGCTCTACCCAAAAGTACAACCAACTAATTGCAGCATTATCACAAAAATGGAAGAGGTAAGTAGAAGGGGTAAAAAGTAAGGAACTTGTCTGTCGGCCCTGCATTAACGACTATAGATGATTAAAGAAAATTGTGATAAATAAAAAGATATACCAATTTCCTTTAAGGACCAAAAAATGGACAGCTGTGCCATATAAATTGCAAAATAGTTGGGAAGAGATTGTCGATGTACCGATTCCATGGCACATGGTTTATGAATTGACACGCAAAACAACGCCGGATTCAAAACTTATAATTTTTAAATTTAAATTATTATACAAAATTCTTGCAACCAATACAATGTTTTATATATGAGGGATACAATCTTCCCAGCTCTGCAGGTTTTGCTGTGAGGAGGCATTAGATCATTTATTTTGGTACTGTCCATATGTAGCTCGTTTTTGGTCACAGGTCCAGGAATAGTTGAAGAATTGCAATATTTACCTAGAACTAACTCTGCAGATAGAAATACTGGGTGATTTGAAAAGTCAGTCAGTCAATCAATCATTAATATAATCAGTATTTTAGCAAAACATTTTATCTTTAATTTACAATCTGTAGAAGCTATGAGATAGAAAGGTTCAGCACTTTGGTGAAGCATCACAGCGCAGTTGAAAAATATATGGCAAATAGAAATCCAAAATAGATGGTGTCAAGAGATAGATGGGAGGGGTTTAATGGAGATGAAGGGTGGGACTAATAACAACAAGATAACCAAAATAAAACTTACGGGGTCTGTAAAATGTATATAGGTTCAGACATTTTTTGAAATAGCACAGTTACAAATATAAATCAGAAATAGAGGAAGGACTAAAAACAAACAAAATATAACTATTGTAAAATAGATTGTGTCTGTAAAATGTGTATAATAATTACCCCAAAAATATATGGAGGATTGGAAATGCAGACATTTACATTGATGGAATCAACAATCTATCTGCAATATTAAAGCTGATCCACCCCTTAAAAAAATAAAAGCAATGTCAGTTAAGAACAAATTCTTATTTACAATGACGGCCTACCCCGGCCAAACCCTCCCTTAAACTGGACGACGCTGGCCCAATTGTGCGCCGTCCTATGGGACTCCTGATCACGGCCTATTATGATACAGCCCAGGGTCAAACACGAGTCTGTAGTGACGCCTCTAGCACTGCGATACAGTGCCTTAGACCGCTGCCCCACTCAGTCCCGTACGGACTGAGGTGAATGAACCTACAGCTACCAAGGTGACAATGGCTAAGGTTCTTTTTGCTTGTTTTTGCTGTTCTCCAAATATCATTTAAACGTTTTTTTTTGTATAGACATGCAGTAAATGAGCTTCAACTTCCCCCAAAAAATCCCCCCATGCCTTCTGGACCTCACTAACACTCAAACCCCAGTTACGGCCCTGCCCCTTCCCGACCTCACTAACACTCACCCCCAGTTACGGCCCTGGATGATACAACAGGGTCTAGTGATAGTGGTCAAAGAGTAAGGGTATGACGTAAGTGCTGCAGAACGTCAATACTATGAACAGGTAAACCCTTGCAAACCAGGTGTACCCTTGCATTACAACACATTTTCCGCTTATATAATCATAAAACGTAGCCATTTCAAAATGCGCCCTGCGGATGCCTCTCATTTTATACATAGGATGTATCTATTTGGTCCAATATTCTGTAGCATTACATTTGAGGGCTTCTCTCAAGAGTTCCTCCACATGGTATTCCTACCTGTGATTTGAAAAAGCAATCTATTGGTCACAAAGACATGTGCAAGCCACTGCAGTGCAAACCACTGAACGGCTGTATTAAGTTCTTCTTGTCATTCTGCCAACATCTCTTTACTGCAAGACGAGGAGGATGATTCAAGCTACTATCCTTCCCTCTCGGCACTCTGGAGAAAGCCCCTAGAGAGCTTCAGCTAACTCCTGTCATTGGGAGATCAGATACAGCTGGTTCTTTAAACAAGCCCACTAAAACCCTGAGATTGGACCTCGCAAGAGCAGTCAACTTCTGTGGAAATTGTGTTTTATTGAACTTGGACACGCTACATTTCAACAATGTCTCGAAATTCCATCAGTGCAGGAGGAGTTCAAACTGCAGTAGCATGTTGCCATTGTTGTGTTTTACATCCAGTTTCAGACTGATGTTTTTGTTCTTCCTACGATATGGAGGAAAGCAACATAATTAAAAACACAAGAGAGTTCTAATGACATAATCAGAGAAGTTATGCGGTAGGATAGATCGTCATCAGTCTTACTGTAGAATATTTCTGAGGACATTCAACACTTGGGATGTTTTTCACGATCAAAGCACTGTATGCCTTTGTCTTTGAGTGAGTTTGTTTGTTTGTCGTGGCTGTCTTTATAGTTTCAGACATGTCTGTCTAATTAGAACCTGACACTCACTTGCAAGCTGCTGCTACTCTGTTTACCTTATATCATGTTGCCTAGTCCCTTTACCCCTATACATATCTACCTCCATCACTCCAGTATCCCTGCACATTGTAAAGATGGTATTGGATCTGACTTAAATATTTCCTGTGTATAGTACGCTTACTTACTTACTTTAATGTGTATTTCATTTTTCCCATTCTGATTTCTTGTGGGGGGTTTTCTAGTAATACATTGTTATTGATTATTGCATTTTGAGTTTGCAAGAAAGGCATTTCACTATACTTCTGCATGTGACATGAAGACCTGAAACTTGAAAAACGATGGCAGTCGAAAACAGTCCTTATCATATGAGAGATTTGAAGTGTGACATCCATTCTGAGAAATCTCACCACTTCAGATCACACGTTTTCAGACTGTCATTTCCAACTCCATGCTTTAGTCTGCATTTCCCCCAGCCTGCTCTTCATGGCATGGCTCATGAGCTATTGTTCAATGGCTAAGTAACGTTGGAAAGTAGGGCAGTGCTCACAGAGCAGAGGTCCCAAGGGGAATCTGCAACTGTGGTAAAACTAAAAGAAAACGCAGCCTTTAAACGAACAAATTAAATAATGCATGTTGAAAACTATACAAACCACACTTTGGGATTGAAATCAAGTCTCACATCTGAAAAGCATTTTCACTCCACATCTGACAGTTTCTCTACTTATCTATCTGCAGCTATCTAATTCCTCTCCGGGTAATATCATGAAACAGAAATGTCTGTCATTTAACATTTTCACACTTTGGGAGGAAGAACAGCTAGTGTGCGTTAGGATTACATTCTATTGTCATATTCAAATAGTTTCATAATCAGAGACAGTCAGAGACGAGTAAGAAGATATGGCACTTGTATGTGTAAAATCATGGTTTCTTAACATGATTAAAGTAAAAATAGTGCTTTTCTGGACGATTTAACATTTTCACTTCACAGCCTTGAGCAGCAGCATCTTGCCTCCTCTTTTCATTGGGGTATTTTTCCAAGTACCTGGCATTAGAAGTGATTCTGTCTATTTCCCAAAGCACACATTATGTGAGCTTGTTTGCCTGGGTCGTCTTTTGTGTGTGCAGAGGAATGGTGGAGAAAGCTCTGTGTCAAACTAGTGGCCTGCAGACATAGGGCTTTATTTTAACAAACCAAGACAATGGTAAATCTAAGCGGAGGCGGTAGCGCTATTGGCTCAGGGCTGTCTCAGAAATATTTGAGGTATTTCCACTATTACAATTATCTGCACACTTGTTGGCATTAGTTCAAAGGGCTGGGTTTTGATGAATTAACAAGTTGTGGGTGTGTCGAGGCTTGGCCTCTCACTGGCCAATCAGAATTTGCTCCATAGCGAAATATGTAGTTGCTTCAAGTCATGTATTTACAGTCTTCTATGTATTGCCTTGGAATCAACTCCAGTTAGTCCGTTATAGTTTCTTAAATGGCTTGCACGAAATAACAAAATGGAGACCTACAGTTGAAGTCTCTCCCTCACGACGCCAGGACAGCGGAGTCAATCACCACCTTCCGGAGACACCTGAAACCCCACCTCTTTAAGGAATACCTAGGATAGGATAAAGTAATCCTTCACCCCCCCCCCCCCCTTAAAAGATTTAGATGCACTATTGTAAAGTGGCTGTTCCACTGGATGTCATAAGGTGAATGCACCAATTTGTAAGTCGCTCTGGATAAGAGCGTCTGCTAAATGACTTAAATGTAAATGTAAGTCGGAAGTTTACATACACCTTAGCCAAATACATTGAAATGTAGTTTTTCACAATTCCTGACATTTAATCCTAGTAAAAATTCCCTGTCTTAGGTCAGTTAGGCTCACCACTTTATTTTAAGAATGTGAAATGTCAGAATAACAGTAGAGAGTGATTTATTTCAGCTTTTATTTCTTTCATCACATTCCCAGTGGGTCAGAAGTTTACATACACTCAATTAGAATTTGGTAGCATTGCCTTTAAATTGTTTAACTTGGGTCAAACGTTAAGGTTGCCTTCCACAAGCTTCCCACAATAAGTTTGGGTGAATTTTGGTCCATTCCTCATGACAGAGCTGGTGTAACAGAGTCAGGTTTGTAGGCCTCCTTGATCGCACATGCTTTTTCAGTTCTGCCAACAAATTTTCTATGGGATTGAGGTCAGGGCTTTGTGATGGCCACTCCAATACCTTGACTTTGCTGTCCTTGAGCCATTTTGACACAACTTTGGAAGTATGCTTGGGGTCATTGTCCATTTGGGAATTTGCGACCAAGCTTTAACTTTCTGACTGATGTCTTGAGATGTTGCTTCAATATATCCACATAATTTTCCTCCCTCATGATGCCATCTATTTTAAGAAGTGCACCAGTCCCTCCTGCAGCAAAGCACCCCCAAAACATGATGCTGCCACCTCCGTGCTTCACGGTTGGGATGGTGTTCTTCAGCTTGCAAGCCTCCCCCTTTTTCCTCCAAACACTTTTCGCACCAAAGTACGTTCATCTCTAGGAGAAAGAACGCATCTCCTTCCTGAGCGGTATGATGGCTGCGTGGTCCCATGGTGTTTATACTTGCGTACTATTGTTTGTACAGATGAACGTGGTACTTTTAGGCATTTGGAAATTGCTCCCAAGGATGAACCAGACTTGTGGAGGTCTACAATTTTGTCTGATTTCTTTAGATTTTTCCATGTTGTCAAGCAGAGGCACTGAGTTTGAAGGTAGGCCTAGAAATACATCCACAGTTACACCTCCAATTGACTCAAATGATGTCAATTAGCCTATCAGAAGCTTCTAAAGCCATGACATAATTTTCTGGAATTTTTCAAGCTGTTTAAAGGCACAGTGAACTTAGTGAATGTACATTTCTGACGCACTGGAATTGTGATACAGTGAGTTATAAGTGAAATAATATGTCTGTAAACAATTGTTGGGAAAATCACTTGTGTCATGCACAAAGTAGATGTCCTAACCGACTTGCCAAGACTTCTTCGGGATAGGAGACCGCTAGCGGGACAACTTCCGGTGAAACTGGAGGGCACGCAATTCAAATCAATAATCTGAAATATTATGGATTTTAAACGTTTATGTACATATATGTGTCTTATATCGGCTGAAAGCTTAAATTCTTGTTAATCTAACTGCACTGTCCGATTTACAGTAGCTATTACAGCGAAAACATGCCATGTGATTGTTTGAGGACGGCGCCCCACATCAATATATTTTTCCACCGGCAGAGGTTTCATACACTCACAAATAACGATTAAATACTCACTTACTTTTTGAAAATATTCCTCTGATTTGTCATCCAAAGGGTCCCAGCTATAACATGTAGTGTCGTTTTGTTAGATAAAATCCTTCTTTATATCCCAAAAAGTCTGTTTAGTTGGCGCCACCGATTTGTGTAATCCACTCTTTCAACATGCAGAGAAAGGAATCCGAAAATCTACACCTAAACTCTGTTTCAACAAGTCAAAATACATTTCTATTTACTCCTCAGACATTTTAAAATGTAATCAAACGATTAAGGCAGGTGCGTAATGTCTTCATGCCGTGAACTAACACGAATTTCCAAGACTGTCTCCCTCTACTAAAACTGATATTTCTTATTCGTTTTTTAAGTTACAAGCCTGCAACCTTAAACATAGACTGATGACACCCTGTGGGAGCCATAGGAATTGCATCCAGGGAGCTAATTGTCAATATGACCTTTCTCTTGCAATTCTAAGAGGATGGTCTCTCTCAACAAAAAAATTCTGTTTGGTTTTTCTCGTACCATATCTATTGTGTAATACTTTCCTACATTATTTTAAAATTTCTATAAACTTCAAAGTGTTTTCTTTCCAATGGTACCAATTATATGCATATTCTGGCTTCAGGGCCTGAGCTACAGGCAGTTTACTTTGGTCATGTCATTCAGACAGGAAGTGGAGAAAAATGGGCTTAACGAGTTTAAATGACTCCAACCTCAGTGTATGTAAACTTCCGACTTCAACTGTATCTTTGCTAAATAGGTTAACTTGAACCCATTTGCAGTCCACATTGTTCTAAGTAATTGCATGTGCTCAATAGCATTCACACTGATATAGGGTCTAGGCCTACTGTATATTTCATTATGGCTGAGCATGGACATGCCAAACATTGTCAATAAGCAAGATTAAATTCATTATTCATTATAAGGCCTAAAAAGAGAATGAATAATTCTAATCAAATTCTTAACAAAGCGAAACAACCAAATAACCAAATAAAATAAAATGGAAAAACACATTTGTTTTGTATGTTTCTAAATTGAAGTATACAGGCACCAAAAGCACATGCGCATGTGTGTGTCATGGCTGGTTAGGCTACGTTTTCGCTGTCAAAATTCATGCTGTAACCAACTGCATTACTGCTAAACCAGCTTTTGGTGGGTCTTAAATATTCCTACCAGTGCTGCCTGAAATTAGCACTTTGGATCATGTTTTTAAGTACACGCCTAAAATATTTCCAACCCCTCCCATCTGAGCGCAAGCATGCTGATGTTAGACAGGTGAATTGTCGAACCTGGCGTTAGGGCTGGAAAATGACAGTGCTCTAGTTTTTACATGACAAAATTGCAAACTAACATGTGTTTGACACTAGCGCCACTTTAACGCCAGCTGAGCCCTTAATCTCTAAAAACATGTTGATATGCTAGGTTAGAGGGACAATCCACTCACCATGCCTTTCAAACCCTTGTGATAAGAGCTCAGTAACACAACCTGAGTGATATTGAAAGACCAAAACGAAAATCTAGATGCTGGGGATAGAGTATTGTTGTTTCTACCAAAAAGGCTGCTGTGAAGGGGAAATGTACAATGTACAGTAATCAGACTGCCTTAATCGCTAATCCTGCTGCTCCTTTGAAAGTCAGCCAGTCTGAAGGTGATCATGTGGAAACTGTTGTTAGAAAGCCCATAATCATCGAGACATAAAGCCTTAATTGAGAGCTGTCATCATTAGAGGAGAAAACGGGCATACAGAGGACCTGACTCAATGATGCCCTGTTTGGCTAGCAGGGAGCTGTGCTCTGCAGGAGGGCGGCGAACAAGTCCCATCATGCCCCCCTTCATCATGGAAGGGTTCTGCTCTCATGGGCACTGATGGAGGGAGCAGTGGATGATTCCTTGGGGACGAGGGGGGTACATCATGCACACATAGGGAATGCTGTGTGGCACAAGAGCCTCAAATGCCTGTGGCTGTTTTTCCTATATATTGGCTTTACCAGTTTGTCTCCATGGCAGGCTGGAAGATACCACAAGACTTCCCTCAACCGTCATCCCCAATTTGTGTTGTAAGTTGAACACCTCCGGATCGTTGCATAGAGAGACCTACAAGGAGTCAACTTATGGTCCACGGTGTAAATGTTCTCAAATTATAACAACATCATTGAAATGTTTCTGTACAGTATGTGTGCATGATGTATCCCATTATTCAACCTGGTCTCAGAGCATTTCGTATTATTCTGTAAATAAATCTGAGACTTTACATTTACTATGATATGCTACATTTCGTATGGTATGTATTCATTTGTGGATGTCCGTCATTCAATTTGTATGATACGTTCCGAATTACATTCCGTATGATATGTAACGAATTTGCAAAAAGTCCAATTTGTTGTGGCTAACGTTAGCTAGGTGGTTAGTGCTAGTGTTAGCTAACTGGCTAACAGTAGCTGGCTAGGGGTTAGGGTTAAGTGTTAGGGGAAGGGTTGCCTGAAAGGGTTAAGGTTAGGGTTAAGGTTAGGGGAAGGGTTAGCTAACATGCCCAGTAGTTGCAAAGTAGCAAAAAATTTGTAAGTTGTTGAAAAGTTGCTAAATAGCTAAAATAGTCCTCTGGGTTGCTAGACGTTCACGTTATATGACCACCAATCCACCCCGACCAACCACCCTCCTTTCGTTTTAGTCTTAAGTAACCTTCTGTTTTATGTAACCATACAAAATATAACATATCATACTAATTAGAGCTCCAGATTTACATTAAATATGTTATGTCTAGTCTATGAGACCAGGTTATATTATTACCTGCACTTAGCCAGAGAAAATACATACATTTCTCTACCCCCCCTCATTCTGAAAGCTTGAGCCCCATTTTCAAATGCTGTGACATTTCACAAGAGAGAACACTCTCTCTGGGAGCCAGGCAACGTCACTAATGCTGTTATAAAAAGCCACTTTGAGCCCTTTGCAAATACCAAGGCAGACAAACATGTGCATCCAGATGCTGTGGGCATTTCATATGTTGATATTTAAAGGTGCAGGGAACATGTAGCGGGGTGACAAGCATAGTTGGATGGAGCGACTGTGGGTCGCAGGATAACAGAACACACATGGAAACTGTCAGAATGACAAGGATTTGGTAAGTGGCCTAAAAGAGAGGGCAACAGCTGACACCAGATGATATAAAGGAATATTCCCAAACTGGTTATTTTACTTGATATAGCTGTTGTTTAGACCCATTCTCCTATCCAAGGCAGATGATATTGTACTTGTTGATATACAGTTTCTGCCGTTGATCCTTGTTCTGCGGTTTATAATTATGGTGTTGTGTATTGTCTCCCTGGCCAGTTCCTGCTCTCTGACTTATTGCTATGTCTGGTGTGGTGGTTGTGATCTGTCCTGCCTCCCAGGGCTGAGTTGGGCTGGCAGTAGAGTGGGAGAATTCCCAGGGGCAGAGGAGGGGGACTGGAGTGTGGAGCAGTCTTTGACATTTCCTGCCTGTCAAGGTCTGTGCTCGGAATCCACAGATTGTATACCTACCCCCGCTAGCTTTGGCACCTCGGCTCTGCATACTGTCACAACTCATCTGACCATAAGCGAGTGGCTTGTGAACTGAAGCAGCCCCCCTAGTGGCAACTGGATTAGACCCACTTCATGTTCAAGTAGCAGGGGAAACAGGCACGTTTGAGTAACTTGTATGTGGGAGGCTTAAGAAGTCCAGAGGGGAAATAAACTGAAATGAAGATACTTACATTATGTCCATCTGTGTATACAATGGATGATACATATTTTTATTGTATCTTTATTTAACTAGGCAAGTCAGTTAAGAACAAATTCTTATTTTCAATGGGAACAGTGGGTTAACTGCCTTGTACAGGGGTAGAACGACATATTTTTACCTTGTCAGCTCAGGGATTCGATCTTGCAACCTTTTGGTTACTAGTCCAACGCTCTAACCACTAGGCTACCTGCCGCCACAGCAGGTAGCTTAGTATGCACTCTATGAGTCTGTACTCTGCACACGTCTTTGTATTTGCAATATTGGCTTTTGAAGGGAAATTTTATGTGACAGGACAGTTTGAAATTGTGTACATGATATGTCTTACTGTGCTGTATTGTATTTATACAGCAGCAGTTATATAGTATTTTGTTTCCAAAAATCATTGGTTTCCTTGTCAAGTGGGCACTTTTGTTTTTGAAGGCTCTGAACCTCTTGGGAAGGAATACATGATGCAACACAGAGAACAATTTTGTAATACAAATATTTTGGGTAGCCGGGAACAGGGATGAATTTCAATATTAATGTGCTATAGCATGCAGTGGTCACTCTAACTTATGACGAGACATCCCCCGGGGAGCAACATACAAAATCAATTTGGCTTCAAGACATTTCCTTTTAGAAGTTGCCAGCTAGGCACTCAGCCTTTCAGTCTAGTCAGAGGACTATCGATGAACTATACTAGCACTACAACGACAGTATCAGTATCTTTGCACACACTCCCTTACTTGTATGTCCACCTGTAATAACAGTGGTGTAAAGTACTTAAGTAAAAATAATTTCAAGTACTACTTAAGCAGTTTTTGGGGTATCTGTACTTTACATTGCTATTTATATTTTTGACAACTTTTAGACATTACTAAAGAAAATAATGTACTTTTTACTCCATACATTTCCCTGACACCCAAAAGTACTCGTTATAATTTTAATGCTTAGCAGGACATAAAATGGTCCAATTCACGCACGTATCAAGATAACATCCCTGGTCATCCGTACTGCCTCTGATCTGGCTGACTGACTAAACACAAATAATTCATTGGTAAATTATGTCTGAGTGTTGGAGTGTGCCTCTGGCTGTCCAAACATTAAAGAAACAAGACAATTGTGCTGTTTGGTTTGCTTAAGTTAAGGAATTTGAAATGATTCATACTTTTACTTTTGATACTTAAGTATATTTAAAACCAAATACTTTTAGACAGAATTGAGCTGTAAATACATCCTGTAGCTTCCAAGCTCCATATTACATGACACCCTCGGAGCTAGAAGTGAAACTCCATCAATTATCATGGGGCTCAACTATGGGGCTAGCCCCTTAGCCTAATTGTCTAATCAAATCATAGAGGTTCACTGGTGCTGTGTGTGTGTGTGTGTGTGTGTGTGTGTGTGTGTGTGTGTGTGTGTGTGTGTGTGTGTGTGTGTGTGTGTGTGTGTGTGTGTGTGTGTGCGTGCGTGCGTGCGTGCGTGCGTGCGTGCGTGCGTTCGCGCGCACATTCGTTCCCATGTGCAACTGTATTTGCATGCTGTAGATACGTATTTAATCTTTTGACGCTGACTTTTTGTGTTAATTTAGTACATTTTCCCATTTGTTTGATGGTGCACTAAATGTGTCCTTCCTACTTTATGTTAAATGTAACAAATTCCCATAAATTCTGGTTGGATTAGTCCCTGGCGGTGATGCTAATTTCGTCATCTGTTGCTCCGAATGGGTTCCCGACCTCTTGCATAGTCACAGGGAGGATACAATTCTAGGCACAATGCAAGCCACACATTTTGCTCTTTAGGCATTCAGTGCCCCAGACTGCACATTTCTACAGATGATTATATAGATGATTATAACTCCTGTAGGGATTATGACCTCCCCATTGGACCTTCTAACCCCAAAATCAAAGTAAAGAGCATGATTATGTGATAAAGAGCATTGAGTTGCGAGAATGCTTCATTGCATTTATTTATAGTTATAATCTCTGGCGGTGTTGCTTTAGTTTATGATGCCTATGAAAAGTATCTTTAGCTATTGCTTGTGTTTCCTATTTCACAGGGAAATGATGCGAAAGACATGGAGATTTCTGATTTTACATTTCTACATTTGTATGTCAATCACAGGACTCGGCTTTCCAGTTTGTCTTACTAATCATAATATGTCTCTAACATGTCTATTGGTGTATGCACTGTATTGGCAATCAACTGAAATAGTCGGGCCTCGAGTGGTCATTTTGATTCGAACATTCTAATAGTCTAGTACAGTGGTTCCCAAACTTTTATAGTCCCATACCCCTTCAAACATTCAACCACCAGCTGCGTATCCCCTCTAGCACCAGGGTCAGCACACTCTCAAATGCTGTTTTTTGCCATATCTGTAAGCCTGCCACACACACACTATACGATACATTTATTAAGCATAAAAATTTGTGTGAGTTTTTATCACAACCCGGCTCGTGGGAAGTGACAAAGAGCTCTTATAGGACCAAATAATAATATAATAATTTATATAATAATTAATTTAGCTCTTTATTTAGCCTATTTACATATAAAACTTTATTTGTTCATCGAAAATTGTGAATTACAGGTTCATGAGAAGGGTGTGCTTGAAAGGATGCACATAACTCTGCAATTTTGGGTTGTATTGGAGAGAGTCTCAGTCATTTTCCACACACAGTCTGTGCCTGTATTTAGTTTTCATGCTAGTGAGGGCCGAGAATCCACTTGCACATAGGTATGTGGTTGCAAAGGGCATCAGTTTATTAACAGCGCGATTTGCCAAGGCAGTATACTCATTTGCACACAAAAAATCCTACAATGATGGAAAGACATGTGTGTTGTCCTTGTTAATGCAGACAGAGGAGAGCCTCAATTCTGTCCCACATTGAATATAGTTGCGGAGAGTCCCTTTATTACTAGATTCAAATCATTCAGGTGAGGAAAAACATCACTCAGGTAGGCCAGTCATGTGAGAAACTCATCATCATGCAAGCAGTCAGACAAGTGAAAATGGTCAGTAAAGAAAACTTTAAGCTTGTCTCTCAATTCAAAAAAACGTGTCAATGCTTTGACCCTTGATAACCAGCGCACTTCTGTATGTTGTAAAAGCATTTCATTGCATAGTGCAGAAAATACACGAGATTTCAGGGGCCTTGCTTTAACAAAGTTAACCATTTTCACTGTAGTGTCCAAAACGTATTTCGAGCTGTCAGGCATTCCTTTGGCAGCAAGAGCCTCTCAGTGGATGCTGCAGTGTACCCAAGTGGCGTCGGGAGCAACTGCTTGCACTCCACTATGTCTCTCCATCATGGTTTGCGCCATCAGTACAGATACCAAAACATCTTGACCACCAAAGTCCATTTGATGTCACAAAGCTGTCCAGTACTTTAAAATATCCTCTCCTGTTGTCCTGGTTTGCAGAAGAGGATGTCTTCCTTAATTTACCCCCAATAAACGTAATGGACATATACCAGGAGCTGTGCCAGGCCCGCCATGTGTGTTGACTCATCCAGCTGTAACGCATAGAATTCACTGGCTTGTATGCGAAGCAGTAATTGTTTCAAAACATCTCCTGCCATATCACTGATGCGTCGTGAAACAGTGTTGCTTGATGAAGGCATTGTCTGTATAGATTTTGGGGCATTTTCCCCCAGCATTGTCCCAGCCATATCTGTGGCAGCAGGAATAATTAAGTCATCCACAATGGTATGGGGCTTGCCTGTCCTAGCCACTTGGTAGCTCACCATATAAGATGCTTCTAGCCCCTTCTTATTGACGGTATCTGTTGCTTTTATACATGTCTTATTACTTGAAAGTTGTCTTAATTCTCGCTCAAAAAACTCTCGTGGCTTATTTATCAAATTGGCGTGTTTTGTTACTAAATGTCAGCGCAAGAGTAAATGTTTCATCGAGTTGTGAGATATATGTAATAACACACTGTGGCTGAGGAAAGGCACTAATCCCAATATAAGTGAACCCCAAATCAATGTAGTTCTCATCATACTTGCGCCTCTCGATGGTCCAACGTCCCTGTCTGTTGTTCGGTGCCTTCCCGGGCAAGGGGGCAGTAGCTCTTAGGGTGCATCGGATTCACAACTGTCAGTGTCCATGCTAGCTGGGTTTAACAACAAATGTTGAATTACTGATGCTAGCATTGGATGTGCTCGTGGAAGCAGAACAACTTGTGTCGTCGACAGGTGCAGGTGTAGTACTGCTGGTAGTAACAGGGCCTTACTTTTCTAACCATTTATCAATTTTTGAGCAAACAGAATGAGCAACAGCTACGTTTGGCTACATATGGACTGTTAGAGGAATTCCCGCGAGAGAGTAACGGTTAATGTGATTGGATGTTAATTATTTGACTAGGCTACCTGTATTTCACATTGTGTTGTTATTTCGCTGAACACTAGATGGTTTAATTTTATTTTTGGCAGTGAAACGAGGCTACTCAGGCGAGGAAAAAAATCTCACGCAAATGTATAGCCCCGTTGGAAAATATAAATGGACGGTTTGAAAAACCTCAGAATCTGCTCTTTCTGATACTATATAGAAATCAATGTCTTACCTGCATGTCTCTGTAGGAGTATTTGAAAAAGTAAACATTCTGTTTGTGATACTGAAATTCATGCAACATGCATGTGTTAAATAGACTTATTTAGGAAAAGTCAAGGACTGACGGGGGCCTTACAAATGACAGAGATATTATAATTTTAAATTCATATTGCGTCAAAATGACTAATTTAGCCCTTCTAGTGTTAATGTACTAAAGAGATGTAACCCTCTCTTAGAGAAAGGTACTGTATGACTCAAGGCATTAGATATACTACCGTCCACACTGTCATTCCTCTATGCAGTATGTCATGTGTGCTGTGCTGCAGGAATGATGGCTCTCATCTTGGCATTGCACCAAACTAATAAAATATGAAAGCTGGAAGAAAGAAAGGGAGGGAGAGAGAGAGAGAGAGAGAGAGAACATCATTTTTTCAAGCAGAGAGTTACCTATGGATGTCTTCCATAGGATAATTGTTCCCCTCCTGAAAACAGCAAGTTGTACAGTGAGTTTCCAGTGAACAGAATTGCTCTGTAAATACATAATGTAGCTTCCAAGCTCCATATTACATGACACCCTCAGAGCTAGAAGTGAAACTCTAACAATTGTCATGGGGCTCAACTGTGGGGCTAGCCCCTTAGCCTAATTGTCTAATCGAATCATAGAGGTTCACTGGTGCTGTGTGCGTGCGTGTGGTATGTGCGCGTGAGCGCATGTACTTTACCGTGTGCGTTTGTGTTTGGTGTAGATATGGTGTAGATGTGTATTTAATCTTTTGCCACATTTTTTTGTTCATTTAGTCAATTTTCCCATTTGTTTGATGGTGCACTAAATGTGTCCTTCTTACTTTACGTTAAATTTAACAAATTCCTATTAGTTCTGGTTGGATTAGTCCCTGGCGGTGATGCTAATTTCATCATCTGTTGCTCCGAATGGGTTCCCGACCTCTTGCAGAGTCACAAGGAGGATACAATTCTAGGCACAATGCTAGCCACACATATTTTGCTCTTTAGGTATTCAGTGATCCAGATGGAAAAGTTCTGCAACATATCATTTGCAAATAGTTGATTATAACTCCTCCAGGCAATTTGACCTCCCCATTGGACCTTCTAACCCCACAATCAAAGTAAAGAGCATGATTATGTGATAAAGAGCGTTGAGTTGCGAGAATGCTTTATTGCCTTTATTTATAGTTATAATCTCTGGCACTGTTTCTTGAGTTTATGATGCCTATGAAAAGTATCTTAAACTCTCGCTTGTGTTTCCTTATTCACAGGGAAATGATGCGAAAGACGTGGAGATTTCTGATTACATTTGTATGTCAATCACAGGCCTCGGCTTTCTAGTTTGGCTTACTAATCACAATATGTCTCTACCATGTCTATGTGTGTATTGAGTAGTAATTTTTTATTCAAACATTCTAATAGTCTAGTACAGTGGTTCCTGAACTTTTTATAGTCCCGTACCCCTTCAAACATTCAACCACCAGCTGCGTATCCCCTCTAGCACCAGGGTCAGCACACTCTCAAATGTTGTTTTTTGCCATCATTGTAAGGCTGCCACACACACAATATACGATACATTTATTAAACATAAGAATGAGTGTGAATTTTTGTCACAACCCGGCTCGTGGGAAGTGACAAAGAGCTCTTATAGGACCAAATAATTATATAATAATAATCAATAATTTTGCTCTTTATTTAGCCATCTTACATTTAAAACTGTATATTTTCATCGAAAATTGTGAATAACAGGTTAATGAGAAGGGTGCTCTTGAAAGGATGCACATAACTATGCAATGTAGCGTTGTATTGGAGGGAGTCTCAGTCATTTTCTACACACAGTCTGTGCCTGTATTTAGTTTTCATGCTAGTGAGGGCCGAGAATCCACTCTCACATGAAAACTAAAGGGCATCAGTGTATTAACAGCGCAATTTGCCAAGGCAGTATAGTCTGAGCGCAGCCCTATCCAGAAATATGGCAGTGGCTTCTGATTAATTTCAATTTTCACAGATCCGCTTGTTGCAATTTCGATGAGGCTCTCTTGTTCAGATATCGGTAAGTGGACTGGAGGTAAGGAATGAAAGGGATAACGAATCCAGTTGTTTGTGTCAGGGGCCTTGCTTTTACAAAGTTAACCATTTTCACTGTAGTGTCCAAAACGTCTTTCGAGCTGTCGAGTAGTTTTTTTTCATTGTAGGTAACTTACGTTTTAATTTATGACCAAAAATAACTTCTGGACATCAGATTACTCACTGTGATTACTCACCACGAACTGGATGAAGCTTTTTCTTTTAACAATTCTGACGAGAAAGATATACTGCTCTCCCAGGAACAATCCCAGATCCCCGTCATTTGCATGAAGAAAAGATGGAGGAAAAGAGGACGCAGATCAAATCAAATCAAGTTTATTTTATATAGCCCTTCGTACATCAGCTAATATCTCACGAAGTGCTGTACAGAAACCCAGCCTAAAACCCCAAACAGCAAGCAATGCAGGTGTAGAAGCACGGCGGCTAGGAAAAACTCCCCAGAAAGGCCAAAACCTAGGAAGAAACCTAGAGAGGAACCAGGCTATGAGGGGTGGCCAGTCCTCTTCTGGCTGTGCCGGGTGGAGATTATAACAGAACATGGCCAAGATGTTAAAATGTTCATAAATGACCAGCATGGTCAAATAATAATCAGGAGTAAATGTCAGTTGGCTTTTCATAGCCGATCATTAAGAGTATCTCTACCGCTCCTGCGGTCTCTAGAGAGTTGAAAACAGCAGCTCTGGGACAGGTAGCACGTCCGGTGGACAGGTCAGGGTTCCATAGCCGCAGGCAGAACAGTTGAAACTGGAACAGCATCAAGGCCAGGTGGACTGGGGACAGCAAGGAGTCATCATGCCCGGTAGTCCTGACGCATGGTCCTAGGGCTCAGGTCCTCCGAGAGAGAGAAAGAAAGAGAGAAGGAGAGAATTAGAGAGAGCATACTTAAATTTACACAGGACACCGGATAAGACAGGAGAAGTACTCCAGATATAACAAACTGACCCTAGCCCCCCGACACATAAACTACTGCAGCATAAATACTGGAGGCTGAGACAGGAGGGGTCAGGAGACACTGTGGCCCCATCCGATGATACCCCCGGACAGGGCCAAACAGGAAGGATATAACCCCACCCACTTTGCCAAAGCACAGCCCCCACACCACTAGAGGGATATCTTCAACCACCAACTTACCATCCTGAGACAAGGCCGAGTATAGCCCACAAAGATCTCCACCACAGCACAAACCAAGGGGGGGCACCAACCCAGACAGGAAGATCACGTCAGTAACTCAACCCACTCAAGTGACGCACCCCTCCTAGAGACGGCATGAAAGAGCACCAGTAAGCCAGTGACTCAGCCCCTGTAATAGGGTTAGAGGCAGAGAATCCCAGTGGAGAGAGGGGAACCGGCCAGGCAGAGACAGCAAGGGCGGTTCGTTGCTCCAGAGCCTTTCCGTTCACCTTCACACTCCTGGGCCAGACTACACTCAATCATATGACCTACTGAAGAGATGAGTCTTCAGTAAAAACTTAAAGGTTGAGACCGAGTCTGCATCTCTCACATGGGTAGGCAGACTATTCCATAAAAATGGAGATCTATAGGAGAAAGCCCTGCCTCCAGCTGTTTGTTTAGAAATTCTAGGGACAATTAGGAGGCCTGCGTCTTGTGACCGTAGCGTACGTGTAGGTATGTACGGCAGGACCAACTCGGAAAGATAGGTAGGAGCAAGCCCATGTAACGCTTTATAGGTTAAAACCTGTTGAGGATAGAGGGCGCTATTTTCACTTTGGGGAAAAATCGTGCCCAATTTAAATGGCCTCGTACTCTATTCTTGCTCGTACAATATGCATAGTATTATTACTATTGGATAGAAAACACTTTCAAGTTTCTAAAACCGTTTGAATTATATCTGTGAGTAAAACAGAACTCATTTTGCAGCAAACTTCCTGTCAGAAAGTGAAAAATCTGAAATCGAGGCTCTGTTCCAGGGCCTGCCTATAAATGTGCTTGATATCTATTAGTATACATGCACTTCATACGCCTTCCACTAGATGTCAATAGGCTGTGAGAGGTGAAATGGGGTTTCTAGGTATTTCTATAGTCAAAAGATAGAGCTTGGAATGACATGACCCCAGAATTCCTTTGTTCAGGAAGCGCATAAAGGTCACCAGTATTGGCTTCTGAAAAGCATTCGTTATAGACGTCTTATATCTCCGGCTTTGATTTTATTTGATAAATGTGAAAATATCATCGTAAAGTATGTTTTTTCAATATAGTTTTATTAGATTATTGCATTTTTTTCGGGAGTTTAAGCGTGTTGCGTTCTTTGCGTTTGGTGACGAAGGAGAGCTTAGCGCCACTTGGCTAGTTTTGCTTGCTCATTCGAGAGGGAAAAATGCCATTCTAAAACCAAACAACGATTGTTCTGGACAAAGGACCACTTGTACAACATTCTGATGGAAGATCAGAAAGTAGGACCCATTTATGATGTTATTTCATATATCTGTCGAACATGTTTACTTTTAGTTTGCGCCCAGATTTTGGGCGCTCTCTCGCAATAACGTAAGCTGCATGTCGTAATGAAGTTCTTTTTAGAATTCTAACACGGCGATTGCATTAAGAACTAGTGTATCTATCATTTCCTATACAACATGTATTTTTTAGTAAAGTTTATGAATAGTTATTTGGTCAGAATAGGTGAGTGTCAGAAAAATATCCGGACATTCTGGGAAAAAGAAGCTAAGTTTTCAGAATGTATAACCACGGATTTCAGCTCTAAATATGCACATTTTCGAACAAACCATATATGTACTGTGTAATATGATGTTATAGGTGATGTCTGATGAAGTTTATGAAGGTTAGTGAAAAAATTAATATCTTTTGCTGGTTTATTCGCTATCGCTAACGTGCCTAACGCTATCGCTAACGTTCCTTGAATGAATGAATGCGGTTGTGTGGTAGGCTATTGTAGTAAGCTAATATAATGCTATATTGTGTTTTCACTGTAAAACACTTAAAAAATCGGAAATATTGGCTGGATTCACAAGATGTTTGTCTTTCATTTGCTGTACACCATGCATTTTTCAGAAATGTTTTATGATGAGTATTTAGGTATTTCACGTTGGTCTCTATAATTACTCTGGCTGCTTCGGTGCTATTTCTGATGGTAGCTGTGATGGTAGCTGCAATGTAAAACTGATTTATACCTCAAATATGCACATTTTTCGAACAAAACATAGATTTATTGTGTAACATGTTATAAGACTGTCATCTGATGAAGTTGTTTCTTGGTTAGTTTGGTTGGTTCTTGGTTAGTTTGGTTGGTTTTGTGCATGCTACCTGTGCTGTGAAAAATGTCTGTGCTTTTTTGTATTTGGTGGTGAGCTAACATAAATATACGTGGTGTTTTCGCTGTAAAACATTTTAAAAATCGGACATGTTGACTGGATTCACAAGATGTTTATCTTTCATTTGCTGTATTGGACTTGTTAATGTGTGAAAGTTAAATATTTCTCAAAAATATTTTTGGAATTTCGCGCTCTGCCTTTTCAGTGGAATGTGGGAGGAGTTCCGCTAGCGGAACCCCGGGGCTAGACAGGTTAACAGTAAAACTTTGAAATCAGCCCTTGCCTTAACAGGAAGCCAGTGTAGGGAAGCTAGCACTGGAGTAATATGATCAAATTTCTTGGTTCTAGTCAGGATTCTAGCAGCCGTATTTAGCACTAACTGAAGTTTATTTAGTGCTTTATCCGGGTAGCCGGAAAGTATAGCATTGCAGTAGTCTACCCTAGAAGTAACAAAAGCATGGATTAATTTTTCTGCATCATTTTTGGACAGAAAATTTCTGATTTTTGCAATGTTACGTAGATGGAAAAAAGCTGTCCTTGAAACAGTCTTGATATGTTCGTCAAAATAGAGATCAGGGTCCAGAGTAACACGAGGTCCTTCACAGTTTTATTTGAGACGACTGTACAACCATCAAGATGAATTGTCAGATTTAACAGAATATCTCTTTGTTTCTTGGGACCTAGAACAAGCATCTCTGTTTTGTCCAAGTTTAAAAGTAGAAAGTTTTCAGCAATCCACTTCCTTATGTCTGAAACACAGGCTTCTAGCGAGGGCAATTTTGGGGCTTCACCATGTTTCATTGAAATGTACAGCTGTGTGTCATCCGCATAGCAGTGAAAGTTAACATTATGTTTTCGAATGACATCCCCAAGAGGTAAAATATATAGTGAAAACAATAGTTGCCCTAAAACGGAACCTTGAGGAACACCGAAATGTACAGTTGATTTCTGTGAATGGACAAACCATTCACAGAGACAAACTGATATCTTTCCGACAGATAAGATCTAAACCAGGCCAGAACTTGTCCGTGTAGACCAATTTGGGTTTCCAATCTCTCCAAAAGAATGTGGTGATCGATGGTATCAAAGGCAGCACTAAGGTCTAGTAGCACGAGGACAGATGCAGAGCCTCGGTCTGACGCCATTAAAAGGTCATTTACCACCTTCACAAGTGCAGTCTCAGTGCTATGATGGGGTCTAAAACCAGACTGAAGCATTTCGTATACATTGTTTGTCTTCAGGAAGGCAGTGAGTTGCTGCGCAACAGCTTTTTCAATTTTCTTTGAGAGGAATGGAAGATTCGATATAGGCCGATAGTTTTTTATATTTTCTGGGTCAAGGTTTGGCTTTTTCAAGAGAGGCTTTGTTACTGCCACTTTTAGTGAGTTTGGTACACATCCGGTGGATAGGGAGCCGTTTATTATGTTCAACATAGGAGGGCCAAGCACATGAAGCAGCTCTTTCAGTAGTTTAGTTGGAATAGGATCCAGTATGCAACTTGAAGGTTTAGAGGCCATGATTATTTTCATCATTGTGTCAAGAGATATAGTACTAAAACACTTAAGTGTCTCTCTTGATCCTAGGTCCTGGCAGAGTTGTGCAGACTCAGGACAGCTAAGCTTTGGAGGAATACGCAGATTTAAAGAGGAGTCCGTAATTTGCTTTCTATTGATCATGATCTTTTCCTCAAAGAAGTTCATGAATTTATTACTGCTGAAGTGAAAGCCATCCTCACTTGGGGAATGCTGCTTTTTAGTTAGCTTTGCAACAGTATCAAAAATACATTTTGGATTGTTCTTATTCTCCTCAATTAAGTTGGAAAAATAGGATGATCGAGCAGCAGTGAGGGCTCTTCGATACTGCACGGTACTGTCTTTCCAAGCTAGTCGGATCAGGCTCCTTTTGAGAATACGTAGGCGAGCGATTAAACTCCAACTGCCATCAATTCTAATTGATAACATGCAATCATTGGAAAAAAAATTGATGACCTACGATTATCCTACCAACGGGACGTTAAGAACTGTAATATCTTATGTTTCACCGAGTCGTGGCTGAACGACGACACGGATAATATAGGGCTGGAGGGATTTTCAATGCAGCGGCAGAACAGAGAAGCTACGTCTGGTAAGACGAGGGGTGGGGGTGTGTGTCTTTTTGTCAATAACAGCTGGTCCGCGTTATCTAATATTAAAGAAGTCTCAAGGTATTGCTCGCCTGAGGTAGAGTACCTTATGATGAGCTGTAGACCACACTATCTACAAGGAGAGTTATATATTATTTGTAGCCGTCTATTTACCACCACAGACCTATGCTGGCACTAAGACCGCACTCAACCAACTCTATAAGGCCATAAGCCAAAAAGAAAATGCTCACCCACAATCGGCGCTCCTAGTGGCTGGGGACTTTAATGCAGGCAAACTTAAATCAGATCTGCCAAATTTTTACCAGCATGTCACATGTGCAACCAGAGGGAAAAAAACTCTAGACCACCTTTACTCCACACACAGAGATGATTACAAAGCTCTCCCCCGCGCTCCATTTGGCAAATCTGACCATAATTCGTATCCTCCTGATTCCAAGCAAAAACTAAAGCAGGAAGTGCCAGTGACTCGCTCAATACGGAAGTGGTCAGATGACGCGGATGCTACGCTACAGGACTGTATTGCTAGCACAGACTGGAATATGTTCCGGGATTCATCCAATGGCATTGAAGAGTACACCACCTCAGTCATCGGCTTCATCAATAAGGGCATCGACGACGTCGTCCCCACAGTGGCCGCACGTATATATCCCAACCAGAAGCCATGGATTACAGGCAACATCTGCATCGATCTAATGGCTAGAGCTCAACACCATAGTGCCACGAAGCTCATCACTAAACTAAGGACCCTGGGACTAAACATCTCCCTCTGCAACTGGATCCTGGACTTCCTGACGGGCCGCCCCCAGGTGGTAAGGGTAGGCAACTACACGTCTGCCACGATAATCCTCAACACTGGGGCCCCTCAGGGGTGTGTACTTAGTCCCCTCCTGTACTCCCTGTTCACCCACGACTGCGTGGCCAAACACAATTCTAACACCATCATTAAAATTGCTGACGACACAACAGTGGTAGGCTTGATCACTGACAACAATGAGACAGCCTATAGGAAGGAGGTCAGAGAACTGGCAGTGTGGTGCTAGGACAACAACCTATTCCTCAATGTGAGCAAGACAAAGGAGCTGATTGCGGACTACAGGAAAAGGCAGGCCGAACAGGCCCCCATTAACATCAATGGGGCTGTAGTGGAGTGGGTCGAGAGTTTCAAGTTCCTTGGTGTCCACATCACCAACGATGTATCACGGTCCAAACACACCAAGACAGTCATGAAGAGGGCACAACAAAACTTTTCCCCCCTCAGGAGACTGAAAAGATTTGGCATGGGTGCCCAGATCCTCAAAAGGTTCTACAGCTGCACCATCAAGAGCATCCTGACCTGGTTGCATCACCGCCTGGTATGGCAACTGCTCGTCATCTGACCATAAGATGCTACAGAGAGTAGTGTGTACGGCCCAGTACATCACTGGGGCCAAGCTTCCCGCAATCCAGGACCTATATAATAGGTCGTGTCAGAGGAAAGCCCATAAAATTGTCAGACTCCAGTCACCCAAGTCATAGACTGTTTTCTCTGCTACCGCACGGCAAGCGGTACCGGAGCGCCAAGTCTAGGACCAAAAGGCTCCTTTACAGCTTCTACCCCCAAGCCATAAGACTGCTGAACAATTAATTAAATGGCCACTGGACTATTTACATTGTCATGCCCCCTATCCATTTGTTTTGTACACTGCTGCTACTCGCTGTTTATTGTCTATGCATAGTCACTTCACCCCTACCTACATGTACAAATTGCCTCTAACCTGTACCGCCACACACTGACTCGGTACCGGTACCCCCTGTATATAGCCTCGTTATGTTAGTGTTTTACTTTTTATAATTATTTTACTTTAGTTTATTTGGTAAATATTTTCTTAACTCTTCTTGAAATGCACTGTTGGTTAAGTAAGTATTTCAAGGTAAGGTCTACACTTGTTGTATTCGGCGCATTTGAAAAATAAAGTTTGATTTGATTTGACTCTGTAGAAGCTCTGGGGGAAGAAATTACATGTTCTCTTAAAATTGAATTTTATGTTTGTGATATTGATATTCTTACAACATACGTGTGTTAAATAGACTTATTTAGGAAAAGTCAAGGACAGACGGGGGCCTGACTTTAAAAATACTATAATTTTTTGTTCATATTGAGTCACTCGGCTCTTCTAGTGTTAATGTACTAAAGAGACGTAATCATCTCTGATTCAAGGCATCAGATACACTACCGTCCATACTATCATTCCTTGATACAGTACTGTATATCATGTGTGCTGTGCTGCAAGGCTGATGGCTCTTATCTTGGCATTGCACCAAACTAATAATACATGAAGACGGTAAGAGACGGCAAGAGGGAAAGGGAGGGCGAGAGAGAGAGAGGCTGCAGGATACTCTGAGAGAAATCGGAGTGATTCCCCTTCATTGTTGACAACTGCTAGATCATAAAATGTCATTGTGTTCTACTGACAAATGCCCTCAAATAGCATGTGCATGACAATTACCCTCTGGCTTTGATAGCATCAGGTGATATGATTGCTGTTAAGGCAGGCCAATGAACATGCTATGGGAGGAGGATGGGGGGACTGTGTGTGGAGCAGGATTATTTACAGTGATACAGAAATAGAAAGCCCTGTATCACACTAAAGGGATCTCTCGGGAGCGTAGGCACACCTTCTTCTCTCATACACCGAAGGATAAAATATTTTTCTCCATTGCTCCTTTCTTTTCCTCTACTGTATGCTCCGAGATTGTGTAACACATGACAAAGGTTTTTTGGTCTATTCACGTCTATCTATTAGTCAATTCTCTGCATCACATACTATTTTCAATCCTTAGTAATTTGACATTATATCAAATTGCTAATGACTAACATGATTCGTGTTAGGGCTTTTGTTAAGGACATAAGATGTGTTAGAGCTGAAATCTTGGTCCAAACCATTTATATTTTTTGTATTTAACTAGGCAAGATGGTTAAGAACAAATTCATATTTACAATGATGGCCTACCCTGGCCAAGCCCGGACGACGCTGGGCCAATTGTGGTACTCCCAATCACAACCGGATGTGATACAGTCTGGATTTGAACTAGGGACTGTAGTGACGCCTCTTGCACTGAGATGTAGTGTCTTAGACCGCTGCGCCACTCGGGAGAAAATGAGACTGTGTGTTTATTATCTTAGCTCTGAGTCTTGATAGAATGGCTAATTATCATGGTGTTGTCTACTGACATTTGCCTGCCTGTCAGTAATAAGCCAATGATGGATGGTACTGTCTAATGTTTAGATCTTATTATGCTATCCTTATGACAGGAAAATAATTTATATTAAGCAAATTGCTTGGTTGGTTGGTTGGTACAAGATAGATTATTAACCTTTTCGGCTCACACATATATGATTATTTATTTTTTTAATTAATGAAATAAGAGCACAATTTAACACATACTCCAGTGTTCATCATTGTCCTCTGTTTGTCTGCAGCAGAATCAGTCTTAGAGACTGCAAGAGAGCGGACTCATGAGGCAATCGATAACTTAAATCAAACAGCTGAGTGAAAACAACCAAAAGAAAAGATCAAAAGCCCTCCGTACTGGACTTGCGCATCAGTTTGAAAGATTGGTTGCCATTCCCTGTCTCTTCTATTCACTTTTGAATAGGAGAATTTGAGATGACAAATGTACTCTGTTAGACAATAGCTCTACCTCATCACTCTCTCGGCCTTACTGCCAATGAGTGCCTGGGTGGGGATTACTCACTGAAAATGACAACTCAGAGGAAGACAACATATAACATTTCTAAATGTTTGCCGGTAAATATGTGGCGGCTGGCGAGATGTCTTTTCATGATTGGCACCATTATCCCTAGGAAATTATGAAAATAACATTATGGTATATCATGACATTGTAATCCCGGCAGTGGACGTGTAATAGCGTGAAACAGTGTAGTTACTGTTAATACTTTCAGTTGGCTGGCTGCCAGAATATCAACAGCGGTAGAAGTCAATAAGCTCAGTGGAAATGTTTGTGCAAAGTTTCAAAGATACACTATACTGTGTATTGGAATCATCTATAACATCAATCTAAATAGTTGACAAATGGGAGGAGGAACCTCGATGTTACACTGAGATTTACTGTGCACATAGGAAGTCAGAACTACGTTAAGTGCAGATACTACCATAACTACGCTTCTTGGAGACTAAAAATCCAACAAACTCTGCATTCATCTGTACAAATCAGACCTCTACATTGTAGACATGGCCTTCCTATTGGAGATGTCTCTAAAGTAGGAAGTTTCCTTTCAGAAAACGCCTCTAGCTAGCGCTGTGCCGAGGACAGTGGCAGTTGAGGTGAGAAAAAAAACAAGGAAATAGAGAGAAGAAATGGAGGGAAAAGGTGTGGAGGGAGGGGTCGAGGGTGGAGGCGTATGCGTCAGTGGGCTCCCCAGGGCTAGTTAATTACCTGGGGGGGAGTTCACAGTGGGACAGTCATTATGTTCAGACACTCAGGTGTGACTCTCTTGTTTTCTTTAAAAGCTTAGCTCCTTCTGGACTGTCTAAATCCTGGTGCAGAAAGCTGTGCATGCAAGTCACCAAAAAGAAAGTCTGACAGGAATTGTGTGGACCTCATCCTGGTTCAATATCCCATAACCCATTTATATAGATTTTTTATGGAGATTTGACTATATTTATCTCAGCATCAACTGCCACAGTATATGTTATTAACTTATTATAATGGCAGATAGATGGTTATGCAATGAATTGGAGCAGTGGTGAAATTTTTCAATTTCTCTCCAGTGATTATTCTGTCATGGTAGAGATGCGTATAGCCAGGAAAATACATCAACATATTGATGGTTAAACACATACTTCACCCAAGGAATCCTCCAATTCTATTTGTCAAGTCATACACACACATACATGCAACACGCACGCACGCGCACACACACACACACACACACACACTCTCTCTCTCAAACTTTCCCCTCCTTCTCACCAATGCTCACTGTGATTCATATCCCAGAGTGCTTTGCTGACCTATAAATACCCCTCTATTGTGCTCAGATGTCTGCAGGGTAGTGCAGATTTAAAGGGGGCCTTCTCCATCGTGGAAGAGCCGTCATGCTTACAGTGGCAGGACAAGCCTTGCTGTGGACACAATGCGGTAGCAGAAAATTACCAATATATCCTTCTGCAACATACGCGGGCAGGCGTGGGCTGTAATTCCTCCCGAGTGGTCGGTTGTCAAAATGAGAGGGGTTGAGTGGTTGAAATGGAGACATACAAAAAAAAAAACATGAGCAAAGAGAAGGTATTACACAGTGGCTGAGTACAAGAGAGGATGCAGCTAAATACTTTAGGCGTTAAAATGTTGCATCTTCTCAGGCAGTACCAATAGAAGGGGAAAGCAACACAGAGAGCCGTAATGTTGATATGGTATACAGTGGGGAGAACAAGTATTTGATACACTGCCGATTTTGCAGGTTTTCCTACTTACAAAGCATGTAGAGGTCTGTCATTTTTATCATAGGTACACTTCAACTGTGAGAGACGGAATCTAAAACAAAAATCCAGAAAATCACATTGTATGATTTTTAAGTAATTAATTTGCATTTTATTGCATGACATAAGTATTTGATCACCTACCAACCAGTAAGAATTCCGGCTCTCACAGACCTGTTAGTTTTTCTTTAAGAAGCCCTCCTGTTCTCCACTCATTACCTGTATTAACTGCACCTGTTTGAACTCGTTACCTGTATAAAAGACACCTGTCCACACACTCAATCAAACAGACTCCAACCTCTCCACAATGGCCAAGACCAGAGAGCTGTGTAAGGACATCAGGGATAAATTGTAGACCTGTACAAGGCTTGGATGGGTTAAAGGACAATAGCCAAGCAGCTTGGTGAGAAGGCAACAACTGTTGGCACAATTATTAGAAAATGGAAGAAGTTCAAGATGACGGTCAATCACCCTCGGTCTGGGGCTCCATGCAAGATCTCACCTCGTGGGGCATCAATGATCATGAGGAATGTGAGGGATCAGCCCAGAACTACACGGCAGGACCTGGTCAATGACCTGAAGAGAGCTGGGACCACAGTCTCAAAGAAAACCATTAGTAACACACTACGCCGTCATGGATTAAAATCCTGCAGCGCACGCAAGGTCCCCCTGCTCAAGCCAGCGCATGTCCAGGCCCGTCTGAAGTTTGCCAATGACCATCTGGATGATCCAGAGGAGGAATGGGAGAAGGTCATGTGGTCTGATGAGACAAAAATAGAGCTTTTTGCTCTAAACTCCACTCGCCGTGTTTGGAGGAATAGAAGGATGAGTACAACCCCAAAAACACCATCCCAACCGTGAAGCATGGAGGTGGAAACATCATTCTTTGGGGATGCTTTTCTGCAAAGGGGACAGGACGACTGCACCGTATTGAGGGGAGGATGGATGGGGCCATGTATCGCGAGATCTTGACCAACAACCTCCTTCCCTCAGTAAGAGCATTGAAGATGGGTCGTGGCTGGGTCTTCCAGCATGACAACGACCCGAAACACACAGCCAGGGCAACTAAGGAGTGGCTCCGTAAGAAGCATCTCAAGGTCCTGGAGTGGCCTAGCCAGTCTCCAGACCTGAACCCAATAGAAAATCTTTGGAGGGAGCCGAAAGTCCGTATTGCCCAGCGACAGCCCCGAAACCTGAAGGATCTGGAGAAGGTCTGTATGGAGGAGTGGGCCAAAATCCCTGCTGCAGTGTGTGCAAACCTGGTCAAGAACTACAGGAAACGTATGATCTCTGTAATTGCAAACTAAGGTTTCTGTACCAAATATTCAGTTCTGCTTTTCTGATGTATCAAATACTTATGTCATGCAATAAAATGCAAATTAATTACTTAAAAATCATACAATGTGATTTTCTGGATTTTTGTTTTAGATTCCTTCTCTCACAGTTGAAGTGTACCTATGATAAAAATTACAGACCTCTACATGCTTTGTAAGTAGGAAAACCTGCAAAATTGTCAGTGTATCAAATACTTGTTCTCCCCACTGTATGTATGTATGTACAGTATGTATGTATGTATGTATGTATGTATGTATGTATGTATGTATGTATGTATGTATGTATGTATGTATGTATGTATGTATGTATGTATGTATGTATGTATGTATGTATACAGGCTGCAGGTGCCTTAGCTATCTGCTGTATGAAACATCTGTAGCATCCTATACCCCATTTGTATTTCAGGCAACATAATTATATGTTGTCTCTTGTGTCTTCATTAATACCGGTGAACATGATATGATGGACTATAATAACAAGCCTGTCAGGAAAGATACAGATGATAGTCATGTAGAATACATCTGGTGCCTTATCCTAACAAAAGCATATGGTTCCTTTACATGGTCATTTCTTCTCCCTACGTGTCCATGCCTCTTAGAAGGCAGGCGGATGTTCCCATTGCTCCACCTGAACACTGGTCTGACAGTGATCTAAACCCACGACTGCAGATCATCCACAACGGTCAGGAAGAAGCAGGGGTTTCTTTGCTTTACCCAGCAGTGAGCAGCTGTGTCCCTGTCAGAACACACTGGCGTCCTTGATAGATGACACCATGGGAACGTGAAAGGCCGGGCCCATGACTCACAGGCCTTTGTCTAGAGTGGCATTCTGATGTTGATGGCTGTGGATTTGGAAAGGAACGCTGGAAGGTACAGCCTTTATGGTCCCCGCCAGGCAGAGAAGACACAGAGCCACAGAGAATTCAACTGGGAGGCTGAGTGTAACTGTAAGAGCCATTTTGTACATGTAAAAGAAAATGTATAGAAGATGTTTTGGTTTATTTGTTATTGCTTAGAATTATATGGAAACAGTTTTTCACTGTTTTTATGGTTTATGTTTATATAGAAATTCAATTTGTATTGCTATTGTGACACCCTTTTGGGTTAGGTCAGCATTTAAAGGGTTAAACCTAAGGTGGCAGCAATTTAGACAAGTGTTTGCACCTGAATAGAAGAGGTCAAGGAGTTACAGTTTTCTTTATTTTTTCCCCCTTTTCTCCCCAATTTTCGTGGTATCCAATTGCTAGTAATCATATCTTGTTGTCTCATCGCTACAACTCCCGTACAGGCTCGGGAGAGACGAAGGTCGAAAGCCATGCGTCCTCCGAAACACAACCCAACCAAGCCGCACTGCTTCTTAACACAGCGCGCCTCCAACCCGGAAGCCAGCCGCACCAATGTGTCGGAGGAAACACCGTGCACCCGGCTCCCTTGGTTAGCGCGCACTGCGCCCGGCCCGCCACAGGAGTCGCTGGTGCGCGATGAGACAAGGATATCCCTACCGGCCAAACCCTCCCTAACCCGGACGACGCTAGGCCAATTGTGCGTCGCCCCACGGACCTCCCAGTCGCGGCCGGCTGCGACAGAGCCTGGGCGCGAACCCAGAGTCTCTGGTGGCGCAGCTAGCGCTGCGATGCAATGCCCTTGACCACTGCGCCACCCGGGAGGCCAGGAGTTACAGTTTTCAACCACCTTATGTGCCATTTGCTTTTCCATTTATCAACCTGGAACTGTGACGACACCTTTCTGCATACTTCTGGCCCTTCTTTGGACACTGTGTTAACTAACCTCCAGACGAGCTTCAATGCCATAACTCTCCTTCCGTGGCCTCCAACTGCTCTTAAACGCAAGTAAAACTAAATGCATGCTATTCAACCGATCACTGCCCGCACCTGCTCGCCCTTCCAGCATCACTACTCTGGACGGCTCACGTGGACAACTACAAATACCTAGGTGTCTGGTTAGACTGTAAACTCTCCTTCCAGACTCACATTAAGCATCTCCAATCCAAAATTAAATCTAGAATCGGCTTCCTATTTCGCAACAAAGCATCCTTCACTCATGCTGCCAAACATACCCTCGTAAAACTGACCATCCTACCGATCCTCGACTTCGGCGATGTCATTTACAAAATAGCCTCCAACACTCTACTCAACAAATTGGATGCAGTCTATCACAGTGCCATTCGTTTTGTCACCAAAGCTCCATATACTACCCACAACTGCAACCTGTACGCTCTCATTGGCTGGCCCTCGCTCAATAATTGTCGCCAAACCCACTGGCTCCAGGTCATCTACAAGTCTCTGCTAGGTAAAGCCCCGCCGTATCTCTGCTCACTGGTCACCATAGCAGCACCCACCCATAGCATGCGCTCCAGCAGGTATATCTCACTGGTCACCCCCAAAGACAATTCCTCCTTTGGTCGCCTTTCCTTTCAGTTCTCTGCTGCCAATGACTGGAATGAACTGCAAAAATCACTGAAGCTGGAGGGTCATATCTCCCTCACTAGCTTTAAGCACCAGCTGTCAGAGCAGCTCACATTTACATTTTAAGTCATTTAGCAGACGCTCTTATCCAGAGCGACTTACAAGTTCACTGCACCTGTACATAGCCCATCTGTAAATATCCCATCCAACTACCTCATCCCCATACTGTATTTATTTATTTATTTATCTTGCTCCTTTGCACCCCAGTATCTCTACTTGCACATTAATCTTCTGCACATCTACCATTCCAGTGTTTAATTGCTATTTTGTAATTACTTCGCCACCATGGCCTATTTATTGCCTTACCTCCCTTATCCTACCTCATTTGCACACAGTGTATATAGACTTTTTCTACTGTATTATTGACTGTATGTTTGTTTATTCCATGTGTAACTCTGTGTTGTTGTATGTGTCGAACTGCTTTGCTTTATCTTGGCCAGGTGGCAGTTGTAAATGAGAACTTGTTCTCAACTAGCCTACCTGGTTAAATAAAGGTGAAATAAATAAAATAAAATAAACTGACACTTAGTTCTACAGTATATCTTGAACATTTGATTGTTGACATGCAAAAATGTTAGGACTGTACTGTATCAACAGTGGACTAATGAAACAAATACAACAATCTAGTTTGAGTGGTATTTTCCTTTAAGAGCAGCTTAAATGAAAGGGGAAGGGTCGGGAAGTGTGGAAATTTGTCAATCATTGTAACGATTTTCGTCTGGAGAAGAAGGAGAAGACCAAGGTGCAGCGTGGTAAGTATTCATAATTCCTTTTAATGAATACGAATACTAGAACAAAACAACAAAAAACGATAAACGAACAGTTCTGCAAGGTGACATACACTAAACAGAAAACAACCACCCACAAACACAGGTGGGAACAGGCTACCCAAGTATGATTCTCAATCAGAGACAACGATAGACAGCTGCCTCTGATTGAGAACCATACCAGGCCAAACACACAGAAATACAAAACAAGGACAACATAGAACACCAGACATAGAACGCCCACCCAAACTCACGCCCTGACCAACCAAAATAGAGACATAAAAAGGATCTCTACGGTCAGGGCGTGACAATCATGTCTGGCATGAGTTGTCGGTGGTCGTGGTGCATGCAGCATCGCTCTTGACAAAAAGGTTCGAACCCTGTCAAAGTAGAGCTCTGGGCACAACTCCCTAATGGTGCTACAATGCTGCGATATCTTTAAGAAAGGATATTGCCTTGGCAGCAGCTACAATATTGTATCCCAAGGCAGTAATAACAGTGGTATACTGGCTAAGACCAGGATAAGACAAATTCTTATCCTCTCTAATGTTAATTACAACCTCTGATTTTAATTAAAGAAATGACTGAGTTGGCTGATGTATTTAATCAAACTATTATTATCATGGTAATACAGAAGAGGTAGATCCAACTCCACAGGCATGGCTGACTGCAGAACGATCCAGCTCAGATGAGAGAAGCACTTTGAAAGCCAGGCAAGTTTCAAAGCAAGTCTGCTTCAAGTGTCTGAGAGCCATAAAAAAGTAGAATCAGCATTTTGAAATTCAATCACCTGTGATAATGATCAGTACATTCTTTAAGTGGCTTAGAATAGATTATGCAACAGTTAATGCTCTTATCTAATAACCATGGAAAATAACAGAAAACAATTGCCTTCTGGGTAATTACAGTGCCTTCAGAAAATATTCACACCCCTTGATTTGTTTCATATTTTGTTGTGCTACAGACAGAAATTAAAATTGATTAAATTGAGAGGTTTTGTCGCTGGCCAACACACATTACCCCATAATGTCAAAGTGGAATTAGGTTTCTTCCAAAATTTTACACATTAATGAAAATAAAAAGCTACCACGTCTTGAGTCAATAAGTTCAACCCCTTTGTTATGGCAAGCCTAAATTAGTTCAGGAGTACAAATTAGCTTAACAAGTCACATAATAAGTTGCATGGGTCACTCTGTGTGCAATATTAACATGCTTTTTGAATGTTTACCTCATCTCTGTGTTCCAGACATGTCTGTAAGGTCCCTCAGTCGAGCAGTGCATTTCAAACACAGATTCAACCACAACGACCAGTGAGATTTTGCAATTATGTATTTAATCAAAGTACAATAATTACCAGGGTAATACTGAAGTGGTAGAGCCAACTCAACGGGCATGGCTACCTGCAGAACGATCCAACTCAGATGAGAGAAGCACTTTGAAAGCCAGGCAAGTTTCAATGCATGTCAACTTCAAGTGGCTGAGAGCCACAGAAAAGTACAATCAGCAGTTTGAAATTCGATGACACAGGATAATGATCCGTAAATGCTGTAAATGGCTTAGAATAGATTATGCAACAGTTACTGCTGTTATCTTATAACCGAGATTTTAATGGAAAAGAACAGAAAACAATCGCCTCTGGGTAATTACAGTGCCTTCAGAAAGTATTCACACCCCTTTACTTAAAAAAAAGTGCTACAGTCTGAATTTAAAATTGATGAAATTTAGATTTTTTTTGTCACTGGTCTACACACATGTCAAAAGGGGAATTATTATTATATATAAACTTTCGACACACCTACTCATTCAAGGGTTTTTCTTTATTTTTTACTATTTTCTACATTGTAGAAATCATGTAGTAAACAAAAAAGTGTTAAACCAATGAAAATATATTTTATATTTGAGATTCTTCAAAGTAGCCACCCTTTGCCTTGATGACAGCTTTGCACACTCTTGGCGATCTCTCAACCAGCTTCACCTGGAATACTTTTCCAAAAGCCTTGAATGAGTTCTCACATATGCTGAGCACTTGTTGGCTGCTTTTCCTTCACTCTGCGGTCCAACTCATCCCAAACCATCTCAATTGGGTTGAGGTTGGGTGATTGTGGAGACCAGGTCATCTGATGCAGCCCTCCATAACTCTCCTTCTTGGTCAAAAAGCTCTTACACAGCCTGGAGGTGTGTTGGGTCATTGTCCTGTTGAAAAACAAATGATAGTCCCACTAAGTGCAAACCAGATGGGATGGCATAGCACTGCAGAATTATGTGTTAGCCATGTTGGTTATGCCTTGAATTCTAAATAAATCACAGACAGTGTCACCAGCAAAGCACCCCCACACCATCACACCTCCTCCTCCATACTTCACGTTGGGAATCACACGTGGAGATCAACCATTCACCTACTCTGCATCTCACAAAAACATGGCGGTTGGAACCAAAATCTCAAATTTTGACTCATCTGTTATGCTGGTGAATGAGGACCCAAAAGCGACTTAATAGAAACAGAGTCTTTAATCCAGACTTAAACAAACAATGATAAAATCCAAAACAGGAAACTGAAATCCTCTCGTCAGTAGAGAGGAACGACTGGAGACGCGACCACAGACTGCAGGTCGCTTCAGGAAGGCACAGGCCGTAGCTGACATAGACACCTGCTCACACGCAGCATCTGAAGAAGGCAAAAACACGACAGGGCGGAACAAGGACACAGGACAGCAAACATCAAACAAGAATCCGACAAGGACAGAAGCGGAAAACAGAGGGAGAAATAGGGACTCTAATCAGAGGGCAAAATAGGGGACAGGTGTGAAAGAGTAAATGAGGTAGTTAGGAGAATGAGAAACAGCTGGGAGCAGGAACGGAACGATAGAGAGAGAGAGCGAGAGAGGGAGAGAGGGAGGGGGAGAGAGAGGGATAGAAAAAGGGAAAGAACCTAATAAGACCAGCAGAGGGAAGCACAGGGACAAGACATGATGATCAAAGACAAAACATGACAGTACCCCCCCACTCACCGAGCGCCTCCTGGCGCACTCGAGGAGGAACCCTGGCGGCAACGAAGGAAATCATCAATCAACGAACGGTCCAGCACGTCCCGAGATGGAACCCAACTCCTCTCCTCAGGACCGTAACCCTCCCAATCCACTAAGTACTGGTGACCACGTCCCCGAGAACGCATGTCCATGATCTTCCGTACCTTGTAAATAGGTGCGCCCTCGACAAGGACGGGGGGGGGGGAGGGAAGACGAACGGGGGCGCGAAGAAAAGGCTTGACACAGGAGACATGGAAGACAGGGTGGACGCGACGAAGATGTCGCGGAAGAAGCAGTCGCACAGCGACAGGATTGACGACCTGAGAGACACGGAACGGACCAATGAAGCGCGGAGTCAACTTGCGAGAAGCTGTCGTAAGGGGAAGGTTACGAGTGGAAAGCCACACTCTCTGACCGCGACAATACCTAGGACTCTTAATCCTACGTTTATTGGCGGCTCTCACAGTCTGCGCCCTGTAACGGCAAAGTGCAGACCTGACCCTCCTCCAGGTGCGCTCACAACGTTGGACAAAAGCCTGAGCGGAGGGAACGCTGGACTCGGCGAGCTGGGACGAGAACAGAGGAGGCTGGTACCCAAGACTACTCTGAAACGGAGATAGCCCGGTAGCAGACGAAGGAAGCGAGTTGTGAGCGTATTCTGCCCAGGGGAGCTGTTCTGCCCAAGACGCAGGGTTTCGAAAAGAAAGGCTGCGTAATATGCGACCAATCGACTGATTGGCCCTTTCTGCTTGACCGTTAGACTGGGGATGAAACCCGGAAGAGAGACTGACGGAAGCACCAATCAAACGACAGAACTCCCTCCAAAACTGTGACGTGAATTGCGGGCCTCTGTCTGAAACGGCGTCTAACGGGAGACCATGAATTCTGAACACATTCTCAATGATGATTTGTGCCGTCTCCTTAGCGGAAGGAAGCTTAGCGAGGGGAATGAAATGTGCCGCCTTAGAGAACCTATCGATAACCGTAAGAATCACAGTCTTCCCCGCAGACGAAGGCAGACCGGTAATAAAGTCTAAGGCGATGTGAGACCATGGTCGAGAAGGAATGGGAAGCGGTCTGAGACGACCGGCAGGAGGAGAGTTACCTGACTTAGTCTGCGCGCAATCCGAACAAGCAGCCACGAAACGGCGCGTGTCACGCTCCTGAGTAGGCCACCAAAACCGCTGGCGAATAGAAGCAAGCGTACCCCGAACGCCGGGGTGGCCAGCTAACTTGGCAGAGTGAGCCCACTGAAGAACAGCCAGACGAGTAGAGACAGGAACGAACAGAAGGTTACTAGGACAAGCGCGCGGCGACGCAGTGTGAGTGAGTGCTTGCTTTACCTGTCTCTCAATTCCCCAGACAGTCAACCCGACAACACGCCCTTCAGGGAGAATCCCCTCGGGGTCGGTAGAAGCCACAGAAGAACTAAAGAGACGGGATAAGGCATCAGGCTTGGTGTTCTTATTTCCCGGGCGATAGGAAATCACGAACTCGAAACGAGCGAAAAACAACGCCCAACGAGCTTGACGTGCATTAAGTCGTTTGGCAGAACGGATGTACTCAAGGTTCTTATGGTCAGTCCAAACGACAAAAGGGACGGTCGCCCCCTCCAACCACTGTCGCCATTCGCCTATGGCTAAGCGGATGGCGAGCAGTTCGCGGTTACCCACATCATAGTTGCGTTCCGATGGCGACAGGCGATGAGAAAAGTAAGCGCAAGGATGGACCTTATCGTCAGAATGAAAGCGCTGGGACAGAATGGCTCCCACGCCCACCTCTGAAGCGTCAACCTCGACAATGAATTGTTTAGTGACGTCAGGAGTAACAAGGATAGGAGCGGATGTAAAACGCTTCTTGAGGAGATCAAAAGCTCCCTGGGCGGAACCGGACCACTTAAAGCAAGTCTTGACAGAAGTCAGAGCTGTGAGAGGGGCAGCCACTTGACCGAAATTACGAATGAAACGCCGATAGAAATTAGCGAAACCGAGAAAGCGCTGCAACTCGACACGTGACTTAGGAACGGGCCAATCGCTGACAGCCTGGACCTTAGCGGGATCCATCTGAATGCCTTCAGCGGAAATAACAGAACCGAGAAATGTGACAGAGGAGACATGAAAGGCGCACTTCTCAGCCTTCACGTAGAGACAATTCTCTAAAAGGCGCTGGAGTACACGTCGAACGTGCTGAACCTGAATCTCGAGTGACGGTGAAAAAATCAGGATATCGTCAAGGTAAACGAAAACAAAGATGTTCAGCATGTCTCTCAGTACATCATTAACTAATGCCTGAAAGACAGCTGGAGCATTAGCGAGACCGAACGGCAGAACCCGGTATTCAAAATGCCCTAACGGAGTGTTAAACGCCGTTTTCCACTCGTCCCCCTCTCTGATGCGCACGAGATGGTAAGCGTTACGAAGGTCCAACTTAGTAAAGAACCTGGCTCCCTGCAGAATCTCGAAGGCTGACGACATAAGGGGAAGCGGATAACGATTCTTAACCGTTATGTCATTCAGCCCTCGATAATCCACGCAGGGGCGCAGAGTACCGTCCTTCTTCTTAACAAAAAAAAACCCCGCTCCGGCGGGAGAGGAAGAAGGCACCACGGTACCGGCGTCGAGAGAAACAGACAGATAATCCTCGAGAGCCTTACGTTCGGGAGCCGACAGAGAGTATAGTCTACCCCGAGGGGGAGTGGTCCCCGGAAGGAGATCAATACAACAATCATACGACCGGTGAGGAGGAAGAGAGTTGGCTCTGGACCGACTGAAGACCGTGCGCAGATCATGATATTCCTCCGGCACTCCTGTCAAATCACCAGGTTCCTCCTGAGTAGAGGGGACAGAAGAAACAGGAGGGATAGCAGACATTAAACACTTCACATGACAAGAAACGTTCCAGGATAGGATAGAATTACTAGACCAATTAATAGAAGGATTATGACATACTAGCCAGGGATGACCCAAAACAACAGGTGTAAAAGGTGAACGAAAAATCAAAAAGGAAATGGTCTCACTGTGGTTACCAGATACTGTGAGGGTTAAAGGTAGTGTCTCACATCTGATACTGGGGAGAAGACTACCATCTAAGGCGAACATGGGCGTGGGCTTCCCCAACTGTCTGAGAGGAATGTCATGTTTCCGAGCCCATGCTTCGTCCATAAAACAACCCTCAGCCCCAGAGTCTATCAAGGCACTGCAGGAAGCAGCCGAACCGGTCCAGCGTAGATGGACCGACAAGGTAGTACAGGATCTTGATGGAGAGACCTGAGTAGTAGCGCTCACCAGTAGCCCTCCGCTTACTGATGAGCTCTGGCTTTTACTGGACATGACATGACAAAATGTCCAGCAGAACCGCAATAGAGGCAAAGGCGGTTGGTGATTCTCCGTTCCCTCTCCTTAGTCGAGATGCGAATACCTCCCAGCTGCATGGGCTCAGTCTCTGAGCCGGTGGGAGGAGATGGTTGAGATGCGGAGAGGGGAAACACCGTTAACGCGAGCTCTCTTCCACGAGCTCGGTGACGAAGATCTACCCGTCGTTCTATGCGGATGGCGAGTGCAATCAAAGAGTCCACGCTGGAAGGAACCTCCCGGGAGAGAATCTCATCCTTAACCTCAGCGTGGAGTCCCTCCAGAAAACGAGCGAGCAACGCCGGCTCGTTCCAGTCACTGGATGCAGCAAGAGTGCGAAACTCTATAGAGTAATCCGTTATGGATCGATCACCTTGACATAGGGAAGCCAGGGCCCTGGAAGCCTCCTTCCCAAAAACTGAACGATCAAAAACCCGTATCATCTCCTCTTTAAAGTTCTGATAAACGTTAGAACACTCAGCCCTTGCCTCCCAGATAGCTGTGCCCCACTCCCGAGCCCGACCAGTAAGGAGTGATATGACGTAAGCGATCCGAGCTCTCTCTCTTGAGTATGTGTTGGGCTGGAGAGAGAACACAATATCACACTGGGTGAGAAAGGAGCGACACTCAGTGGGCTGCCCAGAGTAACAAGGTGGGTTATTAACCCTAGGTTCCGGAGACTCGGAAGACCAGGAAGTAGCTGGTGGCACGAGACGAAGACTCTGAAACTGTCCTGAGAGATCGGAGACCTGAGCGGCCAGGGTCTCAACGGCATGACGAGCAGCAGACAATTCCTGCTCGTGTCTGCCGAGCATTGCTCCCTGGATCTCGACGGCAGTGTTGCGAAAATCCGTAGTCGCTGGGTCCATTCTTGGTCGGATTCTTCTGTTATGCTGGTGAATGAGGACCCAAAAGCGACTTAATAGAAACAGAGTCTTTAATCCAGACTTAAACAAACAATGATAAAATCCAAAACAGGAAACTGAAATCCTCTCGTCAGTAGAGAGGAACGACTGGAGACGCGACCACAGACTGCAGGTCGCTTCAGGAAGGCACAGGCCGTAGCTGACATAGACACCTGCTCACACGCAGCATCTGAAGAAGGCAAAAACACGACAGGGCGGAACAAGGACACAGGACAGCAAACATCAAACAAGAATCCGACAAGGACAGAAGCGGAAAACAGAGGGAGAAATAGGGACTCTAATCAGAGGGCAAAATAGGGGACAGGTGTGAAAGAGTAAATGAGGTAGTTAGGAGAATGAGAAACAGCTGGGAGCAGGAACGGAACGATAGAGAGAGAGAGCGAGAGAGGGAGAGAGGGAGGGGGAGAGAGAGGGATAGAAAAAGGGAAAGAACCTAATAAGACCAGCAGAGGGAAGCACAGGGACAAGACATGATGATCAAAGACAAAACATGACATCATCAGACACAAGGACAGATTTCCACCAGTCTACTGTCCACCGCTTGTGTTTCTTGGCCCAAGCAAGTCTCTTCTTCTTATTGGTGTCCTTTAGTAGTGGTTTCTTTGCAGCAATTTCACCATGAAGGCCAGATTCACACAGTCTCATCTGAACAGTTGATGTTGAGATGTGTCTGCAGCCCAAATAAATGGTTCACAGAGTTCAAGTAACAATCTTAGGTGCAGTTAACTCTAATGAACTTGTCCTCTGCAGCAGAGGTAAATCTTGGTCTTCCTTTCCTGTGGCGGTCTTCATGAGAGCCAGTTTCATCATAGCGCTTGATTGTTTTTGCAACTGCACTTGAAGAAACTTTCCAAAGTTCGTAAAGTAATGATGGACTGTCGTTTCTCTTTGCTTATTTGAGCTGTTCTTTCCATAATATGGACTTGGTCTTTTAACAAATAGGGCTATCTTCTGTATGCCATCCATACCTTGTCACGACACAACTGATTGGCTCAAACGCATTAAGAAGGAAAGCAATTCCACAAATTGACTTTTAATAAGGCACACCTGTTAAATTAAATGCATTCCAGGTGACTACTGTACCTCATGAAGTTGGTTAAGAGAATGCCAAGAGTGTGCAAAGCTGTCATCAAGGCAAGGGTGGCTACTTTGAAGAATCAAATACAGTATAATATAAAACAAACAAAATATATTTTCATTTGTTTAACACTTTTTTAGTTTATAAATGATTCCATATGTGTTATTTCATAGTTTTGATGTCTTCACTATTATTCCACAATGTAGAACATAGTAGAAGAAAGAAAACGCTTGAATGAGTAGGTGTGTCCAAACTTTTGACTGGTACTGTACATGTAATCACTTCCAAAGATGCTTCTACAAAGCATTGACTCAGGGGTGTGAATACTTATGTAAATTAGATATGCAGTTATTTTATTTTCAATACATTTGCAAACATTTCAAAAAACATGTTTTCACTTTGTCATTATTGGGTATTGTCTGTAGACGAAAAATCGATGTAATCCGGTTTGAATTTAGGCTGTAACACAACAAAATGTGGAATAAGTCAAGGGGTATGAATACTTTCTCAAGGCTCTGTATGTTGGTGTATTCATTTTCATTTCTCAACTCATTTCTGTTTGTAAAAATGCTAAAGCATTATGGTTAAATATCAACACAACTGAAGCAACCACAGTGGGTGGAAGAACTGAACCCAGGACATCACGTTCCAGAATTGCATTGACCAGACCTCTATCTCCCTACATAAGGAAGGAAATCATTTTAAGATAAAAAGTACATGAAAGTACACTTCCCCTTATACAGTGATGTGTGGCTGGATTTAGTGCACCGTCCAATTAACCTCCCAACTTTGAGTGTTCAAAAAACTTTACCAGACGTTACATATCAACTATAAACTTACTGTATGTCCTGGTGAAACACAACTCAGCTAAGACATTTCATCATACTACTTTAACATTCAAGGTGAGCTGTAACAAAACCCACGGTGCAGCAGAAATGGCATCCTGTTAGGTTTAAAGGATCATTGGAAGCCATGTGGGAACATGAATTTCATCCTCACCGAGCAAGATAGTGGGGAGGGGGGTTGCCATGCAAGTCAGTTTCACATTTAAGGCCATGGTAATGCTGTTCCTGCATAAAACATTTGCAAGGTAAATATTAATGAACTATTGGAAAGTGAAATGGCTGTTCTAGAGTCAGAAACCGAATCGTGCAGACATTGATTATTCAAATTAGTCTGTGGAGCGCGACAGGTTTGTGATCAGTCTTGTCATGCAGGAGTGGGCATATATCTGTGTGGCTCAAAGTATAACTCCAATATAACTGAGGTGTCACATTAGATATACAATTAAAGAATCCTACCTATTTATCAAATGCATAGAAAAGGTCCCGAGCTTTTCTTGGCTGTGACACATTGTAAACACCAGATTTTGCTGTATCTTCTATCTAATACTTCGTAACAGATGGGGCATGTTCCACTTTTATTGCTGGCGGGCAATTTAGTTAAATTGTGAATAGTGCACCTATCACACTACATAAGCGTTGTTCGTGTTTACCACAACATCCCTGCTCTGTATGCTAGTGGTAGCTTTAATCGTGGACACTGAAGGGGTTAAACCAAGGCCTCATACCTTTTAAAGGGTTAATCAATTGTGTTATGATAAACTGTAAGAGACCTCTGTGTGTGTGTTAACACCTGTTTTGAGTGTTGTGTCCTTCAGACATTATCAGAAGGCGGAAACCGCCTAAGCTCATACTCCTCCTGTCTGGGCCCCACCGTGGCTGTCTGAGGTTCTGAGAATATGACCGGTTTTCTTAGAAAACAAGGCTGCAGCAGGCCTGATGAAAACAGCCACCTGTGAGAAGATGCTTAGACTCGTTCACCTTGTCAAACCCACTTCTGAGCATTGAATTACTGACAAGATGGTTGCTGCTGTCAGGGGGAGGTTAGATTTATTAAAATTGTGTTGCCAGGGAAAGTCACGCAAGGGGAACTGGGGAGGCTATATAAGTTACAGGATGTCTTAGAAACTTTGCAGAACCTGGGGAGAGCTATCATATACTGTACTCCGTACCAACTTCTGCCTACAATTGTATTACTAAAGGATCATTTTAACACTTAAACAAATAGTCTGTGTTTCCTTTCTACTACCAATAGATAAGTTTGATAATTATATAGACCTGATCTTTTGTTGAAGAAATTGACCAACAACACCCAGAACTAAAATCTTCCATAATTGCGTTGTCCACGTTGTGGAATAATCAGGCATGCTGTAATTATTAGGGTCAATGCAAATTCAAGTGAAATGGGGCATTATCCATCTGTTAGGTTTGTTTTCCTTAAACACAAATGACAGCAACAATGACAGCGATGCCTTTGCTATGTGAGTTAACGCCTGTCAAGTGAGCAGTGCAGTCATGGAAGGTGAATTGCAGCTCAACTCCCACAGCTTTTTATTATATTTCAGACAGACAGACAGACAGACAGACAGACAGACAGACAGACAGACGCTAGCAGGCACTAATTACACAGTTATGACGACAGACTCAGCTAATAGTTAGTAGACAGGAGAGAGAGCTTAATCTCAATGTGATCGATAGAAACACACAGGGAAAATCCCATGCTTGTGTTTCATCATGCTCACTGTAACTTAGCCCTCTTTTTCCATGGCAATCACCATAGCGCCCAGGACCCCCTCTTTCTGTCTCACCATCGATCGCCCATTTGATGTCTCTGATTGCAGCGCCAGCCCTCTCTCTGCCTATCACTCATTTTAATCATGCCTACACAGGCACACCACTATGGATGCCTGTCATGTAGCACAGCAGCAGAGGCTCATTTCACCCAGGTACATAAAACTCCAATGATTAATTCATGAGAGACAAACAACCACTGTCAGAGATAAAGGTTTTTAAGCTGTCTCAGAATTGATGCATGAAGATGTGTAAGATGTAAAGAAGCTTGTCATTCCAAGGGAGATAGTATAGAACGTGTTTAAAAAAATAAATAATCCCCGAACATTCTATTTATATTTTCCAACGGGGCTATACATTTGGGTGAGTTTTTTTTCGTGCCGGAGTAGCCTCGTTACACTGGCAAAAATATAATTAAACCATCTAGTGTTTAGCGAAGTAACAACACAATGTTAAGTACACATAGCCTAGTCAAATAATTAACATCCAATCACATTAACTGTTACTCTCTCGCGTAAATTCCACTAACGGTCTGTATGTAGCCAAACGTAGCTGCTGCTCATGTTGGTAGCTGTCCTGATGGTGCAAAAGCCATGACAGTGTGACATAGTGAAGTGGTAACGTGCATGCAAGCAGTTGCTCCCGACGCCACTTGAATACACTGCAGCATCCACCAAGAGTCTCTTGCTGCCAAGAGAATGCATGACAGCTTGAAAGACGTTTTGGACACTACAGTGAAAATGGTTAACTCTCTTAAAGCAAGACCCCTGAAATCTCATGTATTTTCTGCACTATGCAGTGATATGGGCAGTGACCATGTAATGCTTTTACAACATACAGAAGTGCGCTGGTTATCAAGGGTCAAATTATTGACACGTTTTTTGGAATTGAGAGACGAGCTTAAAGTTTTCTTTACTGACCATGATTTTCACTTGTCTGACCGCTTGCATGATGATGAGTTTCTCACACGACTGGGTGATGTTTTTCTCACCGGAAAAATCTGAATCTAGGATTGCAGAGACTCTCCGCAACTATATTCAATGGGCGGGACAAAATTGAGGCTGTGATTAAGAAGTTGGAGCTCTTCTCTGTCTTCATTAACAAGGACAACACACAGGTCTTTCCATCATTGTATGCTTTTTTGTGTGCAAATGAACTCAAGTTTACGGACAATGTCAAATGTGATATAGCGAAGCACCTGAGTGAGTTGGGTGCTCAATTACGCAAGTACTTTACCGAAACGGATGACACAAACAACTGGATTCGTTATCCCTTTCAAGCCCTGCCTCCAGTCCACTTACCAATATCTGAACAAGAGAGCCTCATCAAAATTGCAACTAGCGGTTCTGTGGAAATTGAATTTAATCAGAAGCCACTGCCAGATTTCTGGATAGGGCTGCGCTCAGACTATACTGCCTTGGCAAATTGCGTTGTTAAGACACTGATGCTCTTTGTAACCACGTACCTATGTAAAAGTGGATTCTCGCCCTCAGTAGCACAGACTGTGTGTGGCACAGACTGTGTGTCGAAAATTATTTAAGACTGAGACTCCCTCCAATGCAACGCAACATTGCATAGTTATGTGCATCCTTTCAGGCACACCCTTCTCATTAACCTGTGGTGAGTTCACAATTTTTGATGAACAAATAAGGTTTTATATGTAAGATGGTTAAATAAAAAGCAAAATTATTGATTATTATTATTTGTGTCCTGGTCCTATAAGAGCTCTTTGTCACTTCCCATGAGCCGGTTTGTGACAAAAACTCACACTCATTCTTATGTTTAATAAATGTATCGTATAGTGTGTGTGTGTGGCAGGCTCACAATGATGGCAAAAAACAAAATTTGAAAGTGCGCTGACCCTGCTGGTGCTAGATGGGATATGCAGCTGGAGGTTGAATGTTTGAAGGGGTACGGGACTATAAAAAGTTTGGGAACCACTGGTATAGAAGATTAGCGGGAGGTCTACATGAACCCCGGTACCAAAGGGGGTTTGAAAGAAGGAGACTACTTGTACTTGAGCTTGGGAGCAATTCTCTTCAACGCTCAGGGGAGGATGTACAGCTGACATGGCATTGCCCCTACACAGTTAATGATTAAACATTTAACACACAACATAGAAACGGGATTCACATTAGAGTGGTTACAGCTACTGTACCACAGACAGCTCAGCTCAGAGTACATCAGGGAACAATGGCTGACTGGCTGACTGTTCTCTAGTCAGCAGAGGGAGGACATCCAATCAACTCCTGTACTGGAGCTGCTCTTTTATAGACAGTCACCGTGAAAGTCATTTTAATGAATATTAGTGACATTTATTTGACTTTCTGGTGCTGTGCACACACAGTTTGTCCCAAAAAGCATCTCTCGTCAGAGCAAAAAGGAGCCAGGTTATTTGGTGTAAATTCCCATTGAGGCTGGTAATGTCATAATCGGGATGCCTCTTTAGTCACAAATAGGTTTACATTTTCTTGCTCATCTTCCTAATGAAGAAGAATACATACAAATGTGCTCTCGGATTGAAGCAAATAGAGGGTCTCATTTCACACTCTTCTGACAATGTAAGAATTCATGTTCATAGTAGTGATGCGTATCTCTCCATGAGGATGCTGATGAACACCTTTAGTTTTGTCCTTTGAACACAGGTGATCATGTTTATTTGTGCATTCATCTTATACTGGATAACTGTCCCAAATTGTGCTAATGAGAGACATGAGAAGACTCTCCGATGTGCATGAATGACAAATGGCTCAACAAGAATTGCGATGATCCTAACAACTCTCTTGGCCACTAGCTCCACATATGATTCAATTAGGCCCCTAATCTTCTAACAGAACATAATTAAACAATTAATCACAGCCTCATGTGGACATGACTATGTAGCCTCCCCGTTGATATTCTTGTCTTCAAGGAGTCTCTCCAGCCCAATTCATCAATGCCAATAAGTACGCTGCACCTGTGAAAAACTAAGGTGGGGATGGAGACAAAGGGTACTGACGAGATAAGAACATAACTGTAGATGTATGAACACAGGAAATATTTTGCCTGGCCCTCTTCTTCTGGGTAAAAAGTTAGAACCCCAGTAATCATGAACTAGGTAATTCTGAGGCAATCTGGTGTGAATGTGGCGGAATTTAAATTTCAACACATGCATGTGCAATCAATACTGTAGTGAATTATTGAGTAGTGCACAATTCATATCAAAGTCAATGGTAAAGTAGGAAGGGTTTCGTCAACACTTTGTACGTAGCCCTTTACAAAATGACAGATTTTGGCATGTAAAACGGCTAGTTTTGGACGTAGTGGCTGTACAGTAGCATGCCACACATGACGTCAGAGCTCTGGCTCTCCGCTTCACAGCTCTGTATGGGTTTTGACTGAGAGACTTTCTGAACTTCAGCACCGCCCCATCCCTCTCACTAATTTAGCAAAAACAATTGTTCATCTGAGTGAGGGAAAGGCGTGAAGATGAGACATTGAGGATTATAATGAATACCGCTATGTCCTCATACAAGCAAGCCAAACACCCATGAGTCCAAATGTGCACTTCACATCTCCAAATCAGAAAACTCGTGTCATATACAGCGCCAAAGTTTATGATCACTGTGTTTGAATTACAGTTACAAGATGACATGTCATAATTTCCTGGGTTGTTCTGAACAGAATGCCTGTTTGTTTATTGTGAAGAGAATTTGCTGCGGCACAGGCACCTGAATGCACTCATGACTCATTTCTATTCGCACCAAAATGAAGATCCGCTTCTCTGAATTGCCTCGTGTAAGATCACATTTTATAACTTAGCTAGTCATGTTTGCAATACAACAAGCTTTCAAATCATGACCACCTGACCCAGATTGTGATTTTTAATGGACCGTTTTTGGATTGCGTAAACAACATCAGTATTTTTGTGATGGCAGGGATGCAGAGTTGTGTTCCAACTGAACAACTACACGTGTGCTTGTCCTAGTTCCTCGACGGCAAAGCTAGGAGAGCTCAAAAATGTACCTTGTAGTTGAAGACTCATCTTCGAGTCATACAAGTGCATTGCAATTGCTTAGGAACTGTGCACACATTGGAGAGATGTTACCTAGCCTCAGTGCAGTGGGCAGCTGGGAGGAGGTGCTCTTGTTCTCCATGGACTTTACAGTATCCCAGAACTTTTTGGAGTTAGAGCTACAGGATGCAAATTTCTGCTTGAAAAAGCTGGCCTTTGCTTTCCTGACTGACTGCGTGTATTGGTTCCTGACTTCCCTGAACAGTTGCATATCGCGGGGGCTCTTCGATGCTATTGCAGTTCGCCACAGGATGTTTTTGTGCTGGTCGAGGGCAGTCAGGTCTGGAGTGAACCAAGGGCTATATCTGTTCTTGGTTCTGCATTTTTTGAACGGAGCATGCTTGTCTAATATGGTGAGGAAGTAACATTTAAAGAATGACCAGGCATCCTCAACTGACGGGATGAGGTCAATATCCTTCCAGGGTACCCGGGCCAGGTCGATTAGAAAGGCCTGCTCGCAGAAGTGTTTTAGGGAGCGTTTGTGTGGCCACTTAGAGACAACAGTCAGTCATTTCACTCAAGGAATATTCTTATCATGTTACCGAATGTATCCAGAGTATTTTCAGATTTCGTTACCAATAAATGTGGCTAAAAGTACAGTAAATGTAAAATGCACATAACATCAACAGTGTAATGCTTGGATTCAGACTTGTATCAGGTGAACTGTTGTGTAGTCACTTTTGGTCTAAGAAGTTTCCCATTATCTCCAAACTGTTTTCTTTCAATTTGTACAGTACCATGGTTATGAATATGCTTTTCATTTTGTAAAAATCTATTCAATTTAGACCGATCCATATAGGCCAATTCCCACGAGTGTATGGTGTTAAACACTTTGAGGGTTATATTCAATATGTATCGCTGAAGCGTTACGGATTTACCAATGGGGTCACGTTTTAAATGACGTTCGGCTTCATAAAGCCTTCATAATTCCTTCATAAGCACTACATAAATGTGTCACAAAGCATCTATAACCATATGTCATGCTTTATAAAGGGTTAATAAATGTGGCATAACTATGTGGCCAAGTTGAGCCATTATGTCGAATATGATATAAACGTGTGTAGAAGGAAGGCACTCTAAAGTGGTGTCATGTTAGTCACATTGGTAAAACCCAGTGATATAACACGTGATGTAACCATATCATAAATAAGTGATCATGTCCAAGAAGCCGGTGTTTGGAGGATATATTGGCACGGGTGTTAGGCCAGAGATCAAATCTAATGCAATTTTATTCATCACATACACATGGTTAGCAGATGTTATTTTGAGTGTAGCGAAATGCTTGTGCTTCTAGTTCCGACAGTGCAGCAATATCTAACAAGTAATATCTAACAATTCCACAGCAACTACCTAATACACACAAATCTAAGTAAAGGGATAAAATAAGAATATATACATATAAATATATGGATGAGCGTTGACTGAGCGGCATAGGCAAGATGCCATAGATGGTATAAAATACAGTATATACATATGGGATGAGTAATGCAAGATATGTAAACATTATTAAAGTGGCATTAATAAAGTGACTAGTGATCCATTTATTAAAGTGGCCAATGATTTCAAGTCTGTATGTCGGCAGCAGCCTCTCTGTGTTAGTGATGGCTGTTTAACAGTCTGATGGCCTTGAGATAGAAGGTATTTTTCAGACTCTCTGTCCAAGCACCGTACTGACCTCGCCTTCTGGATGGTAGCGGGGTGAACAGGCAGTGGCTCGGGTGGTTGTTGTCCTTGATGATCTTTTTGGCCTTCCTGTGACATCGGGTGCTGTAGGTGTCCTGGAGTGGAGGTAGTTTGCCCCCCGTATTGCGTTGTGCAGACCGCACCACCCTCTGCAGAGCCCTGCAGTTGTGGGCGGTGTAGTTGCCGTACCAGGCTGTGATACAGCCCGACAGGATGCTCTCAACATACTCTGTTTCGCGGACACATGGCTCTCTCGGGATATGTCAGAGTCGGTACAGCCACCGGGATTCTTTATGCGTTGCACCGACCGAAATAAGCATCTCAGGTAGCACGTACGGTGAACAGGTCATGGTTCCATAGCCACAGGCAGAACAGTTGAATATGAAGCAGCAGCATGGCCAGGTGAACTGGGGACAGCAAGGAGTCATCAGGCCAGGTAGTCCTGAGGCATGGTCCTAGGGCTCAGGTCCTCCGAGAGAAAGAAAGAAAGAGAGAAAGAAAGAGAAAAAGAGAGAGAGAATTAGAGAGAGCATACTTAAATTCACATAGGACACCGGATAAGACAGGAGAAATACTCCAGATATAACAGACTGACTCTAGCCCCCACGACACATAAACTACTTCAGCATAAATACTGGAGGCTGAGACAGGAGAGACAGGAGGGGTCAGGAGACACTGTGGCCCTGTCCGACGATACCCCCGGACAGGCCCAAACAGGCAGGATATAACCCCACCCACTTTGCCAAAGCACAGCCCCCACACCACTAGAGGGATATCTTCAACCACCAACTTACCATCCTGAGACAAGGCCGAGTATTGTCCACAAAGATCTCCCCCACGGCACAACCCAAGGGGGGGGCTTCAACCCGGACAGGAAGATTACGTCAGTGACTCAACCCACTGAAGTGACACACCCCTCCTAGGGACAGCATGGAAGAGCACCAGTAAGCCAGTGACTCAGCCCCTGTAATAGGGTTAGAGGCAGAGAATCCCAGTGGAGAGAGGGGAACCGGCCAGGCAGCGACAGCAAGGGCGGTTCGTTGCTACAGTGCCTTTCCATTCACCTTCACACTCCTGGGCCAGACTACACTCAATCATAGGACCTACTGAAGAGATGAGTCTTCAATAAAGACTTAAAGGTCGAGTCCGAGTCTGCGAGTCTGCCTATCACATGGATAGGCAGACCATTCCATAAAAATTTAGCTCTATAGGAGAAAACCTTGCCTCCAGCTGTTTACTTAGAAATTCTAGGGACAGTAAGGAGGTCTGCGTCTTGTGACCGTAGCATACGTGTAGGTATGTACGGCAGGACCGAATCGGAAAGATAGGTAGGAGCAAGCCCATGTAATGCTTTGTAGGTTAGCAGTAAAACCTTGAAATCAGCCCTTGCCTTAACCTCTTGAAGGGGGCAGAATTCTTATGTTTGGAAAAAATAACATTCCCAATGTAAACTGCCTATTTCTCAGGCCCAGATCCTAGAATATGCATATAATTGACAGATTAGGATAGAAAACACTCTAAAGTTTCCAAAACTGTCCAAATATTGTCTGTGAGTATAACAGAACTGATTTTGCAGGTGAAAACCTGAGGAAATCCAACCCGGAAATGTCTCTTATTTTGAAAAATCCCTGTTCCATTGCCTGCCTTTCCTCCATTTAAAGGGATATCAACCAGATTCATTTCCCAATGGCTTCCACAGGGTGTGAACAGTCTTTAGACATAGTTTCAAGCTTTTATTCTGAAAAATTAGAGAGATTTATCAAAACGCGTCCATGGATAGACGGATGTCCTTCCATTAGTTCATGCGCGCGAAAGTTGTAGCTCAACATTTTCTTTATCTCTTTTATTGAATAGTTTACCGTCCGGATGAAATATTATCGATTATTTATGTTAAAAACAACCTGAGGATGGATTATAAAAAACATGTTTCTACGACATGTTTCTACGAACTTTACGGATACTATTTGAAATTTTCGTCTGCCCTTCATGACTGCTCGAGCCTGTTGGTTTCTGAACATAACGCACCAACCAAATGGAGGTTTTTGGATATAAAAATAATATTTATTGAACAAAAGAAACATTTATTTTGTAACTGGGAGTCTCGTGAGTGCAAACATCCGAAGATCATCAAAGGTAAGCGATTAATTGTATTGCTTTTCTGGCTTTCGTGACCAATCTACATTGCTGCTAGCTGTTCGTAATGTTTTGTCTAGTGATCGATAAACTCACAAACGCTTGGATTGCTTTCGCTGTAAACAACAGCAAGCTAAGCTGTGTTTTGGTATATTTCACTTGTGATTTCATGAAAATAATTTTTTATAGTAATTGTTTTTGAATTTGGCGCTCTGCAATTCAGCGGTTGTTTACGAAAATGATCCCGTTAAAGGGATCCGTGCGCCGAGAGGTTAACAGGAAGCCAGTGTAGATAGGCTAGCGCTGGAGTAATATGATAAAAAATGTTGGTTCTAGTCAAGAATTAGTATATAACATACTAATCAGGGGAAATGGGAACCAGGTGTGTGTAATCAGACAAGACTGTCCTGGGTTGATGATAATGAATCCCGTTCAGTGAAGCCTAGATAGCCGGTGATGTAGACCTCCGGAACTTGTGAACAGAATGAGCAGCAGTACCGGGGGGATCCGTGACACACAATCAAATGCCGACCGTATTTTCTCCCAAGCAAATTTGAGAACAAGGCTACCTAAATTATATTAGCATATTGATTGTAGTACTCTCGCTGGCAAAACAGTGGATCACTGCTACTACAACTTCCGCGATGCATACAAGGCCCTCCTTTTGACAAATCTGACCACGACTCCATTTTACTCCTCCCTTCCTATAGGCAGAAACTCAAACAGGATGTATCCGTGACAAGGACTATTCAACGCTGTTCTGACCAATCGGAATCCATGCTTCAAGATTGTTTTGTTCACGCGGACTGGTACATGTTCTTGGTAGCCTCAGAGAGTAATATCGATTTATACGCTGATTCGGTGAGTGAGTTTATAAGGAAGGGCATAGGAGAAGTTGTATCCTATATGACTATTAAATCCTACCCTAACCATAAACAGTGGATAGATGGTTGCATTCGCGCAAAACTGAAAGCCACATTTAACCATGGGAAAATTACTGGGAATATGGCCGAATACAAACAGTGTAGTTATTTTCTCCGCAAGGCAATCAAACAAGCTAAATGTCAGTATAGGGACAAAGTGGAGTCGCAATTCAACGGCTCAGACATGATACGTATGTGGCAGGGTCTACAGACAATCACTGACTACAAAAAGAAAACAAGCCGCTTCAAGATGGCCACGATTGTTCCTGTAACCAAGAAGGCAAATATACACTGCTCAAAAAAATAAAGGGAACACTTAAACAACACAATGTAACTCCAAGTCAATCACACTTCTGTGAAATCAAACTGTCCACTTAGGAAGCAACACTGATTGACAATAAATTTCACATGCTGTTGTGCAAATGGAATAGACAAAAGGTGGAAATTATAGGCAATTAGCAAGACACCCCCAAAAAAGGAGTGATTCTGCAGGTGGTGACCACAGACCACTTCTCAGTTCCTATGCTTCCTGGCTGATGTTTTGGTCACTTTTGAATGCTGGCGGTGCTTTCACTCTAGTGGTAGCATGAGACGGAGTCTACAACCCACACAAGTGGCTCAGGTAGTGCAGCTCATCCAGGATGGCACATCAATGCGAGCTGTGGCAAGAAGGTTTGCTGTGTCTGTCAGCGTAGTGTCCAGAGCATGGAGGGGCTACCAGGAGACAGGCCAGTACATCGGGAGACGTGGAATAGGCCGTAGGAGGGCAACAACCCAGCAGCAGGACCGCTACCTCCGCCTTTGTGCAAGGAGAAGCACTGCCAGAGCCCTGCAAAATGACCTCCAGCAGGCCACAAATGTGCATTAAAACTGCATTCCAGCCGCTGTCTATTCCACAAGTTATCACCGGCTAAATCTATGATGTTAAAATGCCTTTTACTCTGTTCCATCTGACTGCGCAATCCACTGTCTCATCAGCCCAGCCAGGCAATTTATAAACTTGATCTCCACTATAAAAAAGCATCTAGACATTATCTCACATCTCTTTAAGACTAACATTTAGTTTTCAACAGCGGAGATTTGTGGTCTGTGGTCACCACCTGCAGAATCACTCCTTTATTGGGGGTGTCTTGCTAATTGCCTATAATTTCCACCTTTTGTCTATTCCATTTGCACAACAGCATGTGAAATGTATTGTCAATCAGTGTTGCTTCCTAAGTGGACAGTTTGATTTCACAGAAGTGTGATTGACTTGGAGTTACATTGTGTTGTTTAAGTGTTCCCTTTATTTTTTTGAGCAGTGTATGTCATGACAGTGTTATGACCATATTATAATAGGTTATGACAAGTTATGTCAGCTGGGTGTCAAGTAAAGTATTACATTCAGATTAAACCTAATCTCATTCCCAGCCACTTCCGCCTAAATACACGGTAAGTCTGTTGGACCAAAGCATCAAACCTGGCCTTCATTAGTTAAGGTTAGGTATAAAATCACATTTTAAGATGATACATTTTGGAAATGGGGCAGGGTTTAGCAATAATTATGACTTTTTGACTGTGTTAAGTAGTGACGATTACAAATACTTTACTCAGTATGGTCACTCCCACTACGGCCAACATTGAATGGTTGATATCCCAGGCCTTTACTGTATGTGCTGTGTGTGCAATAGCCTGGGGACGATTTTACACCAAGAAACAATTTACCTTGATGAAAGCCTCAAACCTAAAGAAATTCAAAGTGGCTTTCTTCTGGTTCCTCAGTAAACAAACACGCACACAACAAAAACTAGCCATACCGTGCGCTGCTGAGCCCAGTCAGGTCTTTGACACATTCACCCACTCCCCCGGTAAAAAATCAGCCACAAAATGTTGGCACCAGTCTAACAGGTTGTAATCAAGCCCTGGTCTCCAGCATGGGAACAGAAGAGGAATACTTGGTGCAGTAATCTCAGGTTCGACTACTCCAAATGATCTTGGTTCTGACACAGACACACATACAAATGCAAGCTTTGCAGGTCCATCCACCCATTTAAATACCTCTTCACACCCTACAGTAACCCGTGGATCATGAGAGAACCTTCATAAATCAGCTGAACATTAATAACCTGAAATACTTAGCTTGAAGTGAGACAGCTTCGGTCATTAATAACACATCCATAAAGACTATATCGCATGACGCTGTACTTAATTTCAAGTCAGACACTTTTGGCCATTCATAACACATACATAAATGCCTTATATCATATGACGCTGTACTTACTATCAAGTCAGACACCTTTGATCATTCATAACACATACATAAAGACTATATCGCATGACGCTGTACTTAATTTCAAGTCAGACACTTTTGGCCATTCATAACACATACATAAATGCCTTATATCATGACGCTGTACTTACTATCAAGTCAGACACCTTTGATCATACATAACACATACATAAAGGCTTAATGATGTAAACACAAATGTAGTAACACTTAGGGAATTGTCACTAAGAGCTAAAACAAATAAACATTAAAGATAAAACATTAAACACTAAAGTATGTTTAAACCATACATTTTCTTTGAATTGGATTTTTTTAACAATACCAATAAATTAAGTTTCAAAAAGTCCAGCAGTGCAATTACATTGAATATTACATTGGGCAGCTTGTCTCTGAGTTAGCAGACAAATGGTTCTTGCCTCTCTTCCTGCTGGAGGTACTGTGTATTGGTTCCAACCTTAAAGTAACGACAAAGAAAATTTGCATGTCTGCTACATCTTCTGGATAAGGGCATTTATGTGTTGTGCCAGAAATTCAAAATGGGAAGATGGGAAACTCCATTAATTTCGTATTATTATATTCCTCTTTCATTCACAAATCTCACGACGGCACTATGAGATATGGCTATATCTAAGGGGGATTTGTATTTAGCTGAGCCTGCTAGCTAGCTACATTTCGGCTAGCTAGTAATTGCTGTGAAGTCACCTAAATTATTTCAAATAATGATTGAGGTAGATACAGTATGTAATTTAACTCATCACTTAGCTTAACTTACTTGTTTCCTTGTCCGGTGGCAGCACAAGTTGGGCATTTGATTGGTGAACGTCTCGTCTCAACACTAAAAAAGTACTTCCGTGTCACAGAATTGGGACATTTACAAACTAAAAGTCCCCTACGTAATAGTAGAAAAGTGTCAATAACAATTAACGAAAAACAATTGTCTAAACATGAATAATGATTCAAATTTGTTCATATTTAACTGAGATTTGCATTCAATTTGGGTTTTAAATATGTTCCAAGGTCAAATAAATGCCCCAATGCAAATCACTCTATATGGAATACAGATTGGCTTAGAGCAAGAACTATTCTGGGTACCTCAGTAAAAGTATTCACCTCAGTCATTGGCTTCATCAATGAGTGCATCGACGACATTGCCCCCACAGTGATCGTACTTACATTTCCCAACCAGGAGTCTACCAGACAGGCTAAATGCCTTTTATGCTCACTTCGAGGCTAGCAACACTGACGCATGCATGAGAGCACCAGCTGTTCTGGATGACTGTGTGATCACGCTCTCCGTAGCCGATGTGAGTAAGACCTTTAAACAAGTCACATTTATTTGCCAGACGGATTACCAGGACGTGTACTCAGAGCATGTGTGGACCGACTGGCAGGTGTCTTCACTGACATTTTCAACCTCTCCCTGACCAAGAAACCTACATGTTTCAAGCAGACCACCACACCATAGTCCCTGTACCCAAGAATGCGAAGGTAACCTGCCTAAAGACTACTGCCGTCTAGCACTGCCGTCTAGCACACTTTAGGTCTGTAGCCATAAAGTGCTTTGAAAGGCTGGTCATGGCACACATCAACACCATCATCCCGGAAACCCTAGACCAACTCCAATTCGCATACCGCAGCAACAGATCCACTGATGATGCAATCTCAATTACACTCCACAAGACAAAGGAGCTGATGGTGGTCTACAGGAAAAGGAGGGCCGAACACGCCCCAAATCACATCAATGGGGCTGTAGTGGAGCGGGTAAAGAGCTTCAAGTTCCTTGGAGTCCACATAACCAACAAACTATAATGGTCCAAACACACCAAGACCGTTGTGAAGAGGGCACGGCAACACCTTTTCCCCATCAGGAGACTGAAAAGATTTGGCAAGTCATAGACTGTTCAGGAGCCACCCAAGTCATAGACTGTTCTCTCTTCTACCGCACGGCTAGCTGTACCGGAGCGCCAAGTCTAGGTCCAAAAGGCTCTTTAAAACAGCTTCTACCCCCAACCAATAAGACTGCTGAACAATTAATTAAATGGCTACCCGGACAATTTGCATTGACCCTATTTGCGAATATTTTTTTTTACACTGCTGCTACTCACTGTTTATTATCTATGCATAGTCGCTTTACCCCTACCTACATGTACATATTACCTCAGTTACCTCAACTAACCTGTACCCCCGCACATTGACTCGGTACCGGTATCCCCTGCATATTGGCTCGTTATTGTCATTTTATTGTGTTACTTTTTTAACTTTATTTTATTTAGTAAATATTTAGTAAATTATTTTCTTAAAACTGCTTTTTTGGTTAAGGGCTTGTAAGTAAGCAATTCACGGTCTTCCTGTTGTATTCCTGCGCATGTGACAAATAACATTTGATTTTATATTTCGGTTGGATGCATTCAGTTGTGCAACAAACTAGGTAATGTATTCCCTTTGCCTTTCCTTTAAATTTAAATCCCACTGTAACGCTGAACTTCTGCGATATTGATTGAATAGAGCCCTGATGTTTGTATATCAGGGATGTTGTGTAAAACAGGCTTTAGTGTATTAACATATTACCTTCTGATGAAATCATGAACATATTGGGTGCCTAAGCTGCAACTTATCACTTTCAGTTACTCAGGGATGGGGGATGGCACACAGACTATCTCCATAGGAATTAGAAAGTGAGTCATCTTCTATTTAACAGATGTTTTAAATTCGAACAAACTTTAATCCATTAATTGTTTCTATTGTGATTCATTACATTGTTTGGTAGAAATATCTCTTATCTACTACAAAAACATCACGCTTGCTATTGAATATTAATGTCGTGCTACTTCCACCCCCAAATACATTTAGAATGAGTGACCAATTCACTTATAATATCCACATGAATTTGTGGTTCTCCCTACTGTATTTTGAGAGATTGTTTACCCCGAGTCAAATGGTAGGTGGTAATACAGCAGAACTGTAAAGTATCTGGCTTAGTAGTCCGTTGTGAAATAATTATGCAAGTTCTCAAGGACTTCTTCCCCATAATGACAGTCTGCATTGCTGTGAGGCCTGGGAGTGCCGTTTGAGCAGGGAACAGATTCTTCACACGTTCCAAGTCCCTGGCACATGTTCTGTTGAGGGAGCTCGGACAAGATGGAGGGAGGGAAGGGGAGGAAGTGGAGTGGTGAGGATGCCGGATGCCTACAAATGCCTTTCCACGGAGTGGCGGATGGGTTCCGGAGTTCCGTAGGCTTGCGGCAAGGAGATATCAAAGGACCGGAATGGATCTGAATGCTAATGCCTCAATCTGTCAGTCACTGGACCAATCTGCTGCTACCACCACCACTAGCGTCCACACTCCCCACCTCCCCCTCTATCACCACCGTCCGTCTATTCCTCTGTCTCTCTCACTGGCCTGACAGGTAAGTCGTCAAACGACTGAGGGGCGAGGCGGTAACATTTTTAAATCCGTCAATCACCTGAAGGTAAAGGAGACAAAAGAATGTGGGCTCACGCCAGCCTTACAAATTGCCTCATTACAATAGGAATTATTCATATCTATATGTGTCCAGAAACCTGCATTGAGAAATTGTGAAGGCAGGTAAGATATGCCTTTCACTGTTTGACAGTCAGCCTGAAAACTGCCTGCAAACCACTTCTATTGGGGTACTTGAGAAATGATAACTCTATCCCCCTGAAGGGAATGTTAAAGAGATAGCTATTCCTCTTATTGTTCTGGCACACAGCATATTCCACTGCAAGGCATGTCTGTTAGCCTACTGATACTTAGCAAATGAGAGATATGTCAGGCAATGACAGTGATTTTTAGCACTACAAGTGTCCACCCACGCCCTGCTATCCAGACCTACAGCCTTGTGTCTTTGTGTCTGTGTGTGGAGAGAGATGGGGCTACAGGGTATGTATTAATGTGTGTATGTGTGTGTGTGTGTGTGTGTGTGTGTGTGTGTGTGTGTGTGTGTGTGTGTGTGTGTGTGTGTGTGTGTGTGTGTGTGTGTGTGTGTGTGTGTGTGTGTGTGTGTGTGTGTGTGTGTGTGTGTGTGTAGTGGGGTGTGCAGGTTGGAGGCAGAACAAGTATGTTCATTTCAGTAGATGACTGCTCCTCAGTACAGTGTGTGTACGTGTCTGAATGATAAGGTAGAGGTGTGTATGTGCTGGGAGTGCAGTGGGATGTCGGGCTGCCTTGTCCGCAGGGCGAAATGGACCCAGCAATCCACGTCCGCGTGTTCACAGCCGCAACGCTAAAAATAGCATCGCAGCGTGCGTAGACAGATGGAGCAAACCTTCCACTCCACACTGCTGTCAACACTAAATTAGACTGAGACAGAGCCTCCACCTGCTAGAAGATGAAAACAATGAACATGAACTTATGGAAGTTTCACAGAGAATATACAGTATTAAGGGTACCATTTTTTTTATTGAATTAGCATTCTTCTTTTATTGACATTTGAGTGTTATTATTTTCATCATGACCCCAAGCTAATTTTTTAGCAAATATTTAATGAAGGAGTTCTTCATAACATCCAATAAATGACAATAACAATGAATAAATGCGCAAAACATTGCTATTGCTGCATGGCTGCAAGGTGTAGCACGTATGTCGTTGATACGTCCTGTCTTGTTCGGACGTCAAAGGAATTGTAATCTTTCGGTCATCATATCCTGTTGTGTCACCACATCCTTTAATAATGTTGTTTATTAAAGCTGGAATGAAAACACATTCTTGCCAAACTAAAGGCTGTTCTTCCCCTCTTACAACACAGTTACTCATGCTTTGTTGTGTGAGCAAATCACACTATATTGCATAATATTGAGTGAATTAGTCTCTACAGGCTAGCTCTAATTGGGCATAATTTGCTTGAAACAATTTAGGCTTTTACGGAACAGCAAACAACTGTGATATGGACTGATATAAAAACTCCCCACTACTTCCCTCCATGACCAAACTACAAGTCTTGCCAACTATTGTGGTTACCTTTAGTTCTTATAGAATTGTGTTGAATATAACGTGAGGTTTGGAACTCTGTTTCGGTGGGTACGATCTTGGTGTCTGCTGCTTTGGAGAGAACCTATTTTGTGGCTTGTTCTACTTGTGAAGATTTGAGTCCCCCCTCTGGTCGCAGAGGCCATAAAACCATAATGAGATTAGGCCCGGATGAAAAGTGAGCCACTGCATCGGCCGCCATGGAGCCAGGCTGGAATTACATTTTAAAATTGTGGTACACCTGGGCATCCGAGCTCATATTTTCTCTCCCCGCGCCATAACGCCCCCGTTTCCTCAAGTTTCCCAGGCAATCGGAGAACGCCGAGAGACCCTATGGAGCCATCTGTCCGGGGACGAGCTGCGGCAGGAGAAATATAGAGACATCTCCTCTGCAGCTTACAGCTGAATAACACAGGAGGAGGAGGAGAAGAGGGAGGATGTGATGTTACCATGGACGGTAGATTATCATCGCCAGCGGGGTGTTGCCATGTGTTATTCTCTAGTCATTCACGGTTCAGAGAGTTTCGGCCCAGCAGACAAATTTCCTCATCTTCAGCCTGTCCAGTGTGTGACTTGGTTTATGATTTTGTTTCTCACTTCACCTGAGAGCTAATTCAGCTAATTACTGTGGCTAATGGAATAGAGACATCTGCTCCACTGAGACAATGGGAGATTCACAGGCAGCGTTGGACTACCCGTTGGACAGTGTCCTTCCTCAGAAGAAGAATGTCAGAGCGTCGACTTGGCTGTGCCCTAAAGGAAAAACCATGATGGAGGATTTACCTGTGGCGCTAAGGTAGTGATAGGAGCCCTCTCTTTATTCAGTGTGCAGGTGCAGTTTCCTGAGAAGGATGTGCAATGAATCAAACCTCAGAACACGTCTTTCCTGGGACAGCTGCAGGTGCTCCAAACTGCACCTGCGCCATCTCTCCAAGGAGCTACCCATCCCCAGTCTGCACGTCTGATTTGGCTGATTCATCCCATGCTTGTCAGAGAGAGGAGAGAGTGGGAAAAATGGCTACAGATTACAGAAGGCAAGAGAGGTAGGGTGTGTGGAAAAACAGAGATAGAGGGGGTGGGTAGAGAAAGATTGAGAAATACACCTCATACTGCTGAACCTGAACTATATGAATGCAGATACGCTGTTGCCGACAACAAAATGTTGACTTTGCAAAACATGGCTATATTTCTTTTTACCCACACGTATGAATGACTCCAGCTGAATTTTAATCGATTGCTCTGGGAAGCCAAATGGGAATCCCAGGAACAGCTTTCCCTTTGCACATGACCCTTTTCCCTATTCCCCATGGTGGAGGAAGATGGTAATACGCTAGCCTGGTGCCCTTTCGATCTGTGCATCCTGCAAGGCACTAACCTTCCCCTTATAGCCATTATTTATAGCTGTTGCCCTGTTTCCAATGAAAGTCTCTGTATCATATGTGCCTTCGGAGCAACTGCTCTGACATTACAACAAAGTGGGCTGGTATGAGGCAGAAACTTGTTTGTTCTGGAATGATGAAGCACCACTACTTATTGGATAACTCTGCATTGTAATTACTCAGTGTCAACCACTGCAGTGATGTGCAATCAAACTCCTGGAGGACTTGGGCTATTTGCCTTCGTATTTTAAGATTAATTCAGGAAATTATTTGCAATGGGGAATGATCCAATATTGCTGTACTGGTGTTAAATTGCCACGGTGTGAAAGGTCATTTTAAAGGTTGACCTGCTATGTTGATTTAATGTAATCCGAAGAACTTTCATTAATTTACTGCCCAGTCTGGATATTTACCTGTGTCTTTCATGGACATGTGCTGGATATTTACCCGTGTCTTTCATGGACATTAGAAGAGAGAGAAAGCTATTAAAAAGGGACATAACCAAATCAACCTTCCTTACCAAGACAATGCAAATGACAAAGTGTCTGTGTCAACCCATCACTGCAAATGAAGTGTGCAGTGCAATCTCTCATAGCATCTGTTTTGATATCAAGGCAGACACATCAGACTGCATGGTACACATGCTTCTTCAATCAGGCTAACTGCAAACAATAAAAATACACTGTCAGTTACACCATCTTTGTAAAGCTAATACACTAGAATCAGTTCAGTTCACATGCCTGTCCATGCAGTCCTCCTTGGGTCTAATTTTCCAGTCTCGCCTGCCCCGGTGGACTTGACTGAAGTGCTGATTGAATTCAAGGCAGCACTGTATGTCAAAAACTCTGTGATGGTCTCCAAGAAAACGAATAGACCTTGGCCTGAAATAGGAGGATTTAATTGTGAATGTCTGTCACCATTCAAATCAGGGAGTCCATTTTGTCTTGTTCATAGGATTTGCAGGCATCTCGTCAAAAAAATGCAGCAGTGGGACCTGTGGTCCGTATATCAGAGTAACGGCAGGGCATCCAATTATTCTCCCTGATGAGTTTCCATGCCAGGGGAATTAATCTCAGAGGCTCATAAAGAGATGTGGAGAGTGACACTACCAGGCACACAACTCTCTCTGGGGTTAAAATAAGTGAGGAGAGAATCAATGAAACAGTGCTTTCTGTGTACTGTATGTGCTTTCTGTGTACTGTATGCGCTTTGTGTGTACTGTATGTGCGTGTCTTCGCCCATTGGAATTTAGTCTTTCACTGCTCAAATTAATGGCAATTCTTCTTATACATGGTAATCACATGAAATCACAGCACAGCACTCAAGGTTTGTATGGAGAATAGGAAAGGAATGTCCCATCGCTCACCACCTTGAGTGAAATAAAATCATATACTGCTGAATTTTAGAGTTGGCTCTGTGAAAAGAACATGAACATTTGGGGAGGGTCGAGAGAGCAAAGAGAAACACATGGCCCTTAGGGAAATGATACTGCTACTGCCCCACTCATGGAGCACTCAAGTGTGAAACGATCATCCGAAAGGTCAAGGATTAACAATCCTGGAGAGTTTCCATTGCCTGTGTTTTGAGAGGATTGTCACGGTATGTGCTCCCACCAGGTAACTTGGCCCAACCATAGTCTGGCTACACAGTGCAGCTCAACCCCACTACAGTGATGTGATTCGCTGGGTCAGAACTGTTGCTTATTTGGCCGTGTTGTGCCCTGAGAAGATTGGAGTGGAGTGACTCAGTCCCCTCTGATGACAGATTGTTCATTGTCTACTTACGGAGGGCTTGACCCTCATTCGCATGATGTAACACATTAGCCTTGCATCGACACTGACGCTTCAGCAACTAGACAGCATGGAGGTCAACCCATGGCTAGGAGATAAAGGAAGCAGAACCAGACGCGCACAGTAGTGGAGCCTCCTATTCATCCAGGGAACTTACCTTGACAAGCCCCCATAGCCGCACAGTGCCATGGTGGAGCATCACTGATGACTGGATGGGGGTCGTAGCATCCTATTCCAAAGATCTGTCTGAATAAAGGGCGTTCTGCAGCTTTAATGTGTAATGATGCATGCATTAGCAAATGGCTGGACTTGTGTAATTAAAGTTTGGAAAACACACTTGTTCACACCCCCTTGCTGATTAATTATGGTTTATGCTTTTTATGCTTGTTTTCCTCCCTAGAATGTCATAGATCATTCTTCTAATGGATCCTCCTGCCACTCCTCAAATGCAGCCAATTCCTTACCTGCCTGATGTAACTTCTCCTCAATGAGAACCCCTGTAAGGTTCTGAAGCAACGGGCCTCTCCTTGCCTGGGGCTAACTGTACCCCCTGCATACTTTTGTTCCCGTTCTCTACTTGAGAGGAACAAGTTAAATTGTTAACTTTTCTTTTCATCAAGCCATTTGATTTCGTGTCACTTTTCTCGTTGTATTCATTTTTCAACAACAGGCTGATCTCAGTTGAATACTGAACTTATGGGAATTGGCATTTTCTACTTTTGAAAATATTGCGGATTAAATCAGTAATGCTGAATTATAGCAACGTGATTGGCTGTGACACAACTTGGGCCGGAGGGAGAGTGAGAGAGACAGACACTAAATTTGAACTGAAGATAAAGTATAAGGGAAAGAGTAGTGGATCAAATAATACAGCCTGGACTAGACGTAGCACAGTAAACAGAAATCCGAGACACACAAATTAGTATAATATGTTTGGTACGGTTACATAAGACAGAAGGTTATTTAAGGCAAAAACAAAAGGAGGGTGGTTGGTCAGGGTGGATGAATAGGCGTATAACGCAAATGTCAAAAACCCCAAAGGTTGCGTGTTCGAATCTCATCATGGACAACTACTTGGCATGTTAGCTAACCCTTCCCCTAACCGTGACTCCTAATCCTAACCTTGACCCTAACCTTAACCCCTAGCATAGCTAAGAGTAGCCACCTAGCTAACGTTAGCTTTAGCCACTTAGCTAACGTTAGCCACAACAAATTGGAGTTCATAACATATCATACAAAATGGATGATGGACATCCACAAATTAATACATACCATACAAAACATATTATACTAAATGGAGTGTTCAGGATGTAAGTACAGACTAATACGAAATGCTCTGAGACCACGTTGAATAATAAAGAAACTATTTCTCAGGTTGCCTAGCACACAGCACTATTTCCTGGAGTTAAACTAGACTGAGTAAGTCTGTGTCCAATTATGTGTAATTTACTAAGGGCTGATTGTTACACTATCTGGTTCCTCATAAGGTCCAGTTCCCAATCTTTAATGATGCTCTCCAAAACATCTCTGTTACACTAAATCCAATTAACTGATTATTTTAGGTTGATTCAACACAAAATGTCTCTTTATCTGCACGTTTTTAGTCTTAACTTGGAAGTAGAACAGGTGCTCGCCAATTAAAGTGGTTGGCATTGTCACTGTGAATACGAGTTTGGGCTGCCACTCCCCTTGTTAGCACCTTGTGGGGCCAACACGTCGGTAAGAAGCACCCCTCCATATGTAACCCGTGCAGATCAGCTAAAGCCATGCCAAATGGTCTTGACTGTCTCTTCTTTTGCGTGCTTTATTTTCCCATGCTTAAAAAATTTGTAAAAACCCTGAACACTTCAGGATGGTAAATTAGACAACTTGACAGTAAAGGAAGTTTGAAATGCACTTAGGATAAAGTCCTCATGTGGTTGCTAATATACTGTAGGTGTGCCATTCAGAGGGTGAATGGGCAACACAAAATATTAAAGTGTCTTTGATCAGGGTATGGTAATAGGTGCCAGGCACACCAGTTTGAGTGTGTCAAGAACTGCAACGCTCCTGGGTTTTTCCAGCTCAACAATTTTCACGTGTGTATCAAGAATGGTCCACCACCCAAAGGACATCCAGACAACTTGACACAACTGTGGGAAGCATTAGAGTCAACATGGGCCAGCATCCCTGTGGAACACTTTCAACACTTTGTAGAGTCCATGCTCCGGTGAATTGAGGCTGTTCTGAGGGCAAAAAGGGGTGCAACTCAATATTAGGAAGATGTCCCTAATGTTTTGCACACTCAGTGTACACAATCCATGTCTCAATTGTCTCAAGGCTTAAACATTCTTATTTAACCTGTCTCCTCCCCTTCATCTACACTGCTTGAAATGGATTTAACAGGTGACATCAATAAAGGATGATAGCTTTCACCTGGATTCACCTGGTCAGTCTATATCATGGAAAGAGCAGATGTTCCTAATGTTTTGTACACTCAGTGTAGATGTCACTGGGTTGGTGTAGCACAAACAAAGGATTACAATGGCTTATCTAACCCACACAAGACCTCTTCCCATACCAAAACCCTATCTATTATCATATTGACTGTGATTCTGACTATAGTTTGTCACCAACCTACATATTGGCACTTGGTAAGCCGAGAGCTGAGAGTATGAAATGAAACAGGCGGGAGTTATGATCTTTGCACCAGTTATTTTTCAAAGGCACGTTGAAGGCAGCACTCAAGGTCATGCAGCCCATAATGTGCACCCTTTGAAGTTGAATGAATATGATAAAAGGAGTTCTTATTATTTGCATTATTCAAATTCTCCATGGGACTATATTTAAGTAGTAGAGTAGTCAAAGAGCAGTCAAAATCAAGTGCTGCAATACATTCTCTGTAATTTCCAGCCTCTTTGCACGTTAGCATAGATCCCTTTTCTCCCTCAGTGATTTAAGGTAAATGATGGTTGAGAGAGCAGGGGATGAGGAGTGGGAGGTGTCAGTGCTTTAGCCCTTAGGGTTACCTCTAACATGGTTGTTAACGGGGCATTTCCCCTTTGTTGCTACTCCACTATCTCCAGGGTTAGCCAACTTCATTGAATCTGATCTCCAGTCTCATCAAGTCCTATTAGAATGCCTCTGGCGACGCCACCAATCACTCCGTGCACGAGGGCCTCTCCTGACGATTGTTGGACTCTTGTTACTCTAGAGTGTATGAAAACTCGTGAGAGCTCTGAGATTGCTGTGTTGATTGCTGATGTGGTGTTTGGATAAATTGTGATTGAGATAGTGTGTGCGATTGTGTGTGTGTAGGATTTTGGGGGGGGGATACTGTGATTGAAGCAAGATCCTAAAAAACAACACATGGACAGGTGAACAGAAGCGTAGCTTGAAACTTGAGCTCTGATCAAATATAATGAAGAAAATAACATTGATGAAAGGTTTAAGAAATTAAACAAAGGTGCTTTTTTCCCCCCTTTGCTCTGAGACCAACTGGAACAAGACACTTTACTACCTCACATAGCATTTTGTTAAAGATTTTGTAGACGTTCAGCTATTCTCTGGTGTTCTCTATCACTCTTAGCACAAGATTGAAATGGAAATGCACTAAACATGGACATACTGTAGGATGTGTCGTGGAAATTCTAACGAGAAAGGAAGAGACTGTTGATTCTTCAAACAACAACTTTTTATTATAAGATGTGCAAATCTGGAGTTGGTTAACAATCACTCAAAAGGTGCAAAGTTAAGAGCTCAACGAACAAGAGTTGGGTGTCAGCTTTTATTGCCTTTGTCTACATGGCAGTGTAGCAGGTGGCTAAGATCATAATGGGAACAAAGAGTACTCCTTTCTGCCGATAGGCGGCCTAAGCTAGCCTCTGTTCTCTTAATATCTCCACACAGCAGTGCCCTTGAAAGCTACGAAAAGAACAGGATGGACCAAAAACTCGTCACTCTCAGATGGCCCTTTGTCTTTTGCCGCGTGACCAAGTTACTCAGAAACAAGAGGGCAAAAAACACTGGCTTCTTCTTACATGAGAGAAACAGACAGTGGAAATGTACAGGTTTAAGGCTCATACAGCGCATGTGCATAACAAAGTTTGTCATTTTCCCCCCATAGATGGCACCACTTTGATAGAGCCTTCAGTTTGTATTTGTGGAGCAGATGTGATCAGAGAGGCTGTAATCAATTAGCGAGAAGGGTGCAAAGTGGCTAGACATGGCTGGGATGGGTCGGCTGATGGACACGCACTAATGAGGCAGATTAAGAAGGAAATACTATAAATAGCTACCTGGAGATGTAAACGGTTAAACCATCCAAGTAAGCAAGTAAAGCACATTGATACATAGCACTTTCTTTTGCAGTAGTTGTTTATTTACAACATGGTCATGAGAAAACTATAGTAAAAGAGGTGTGCAGCGTAATTGGGTAACCAAGACTCAAATGTAAGCAAGTTTAAGCATTTGTGTGGAGGATAAATTGTGTCAAATACACCCATTGCACATGTTTATTCTACATTTTAATGATTTACATGTGTTAACAGTTATGTTGTTCTTCATTACGAGTGGCCCAACAGAAAAGCAGGCCCATACTCTACTAAGAATAGGGGAGAAGCCACCGCGCTCACCTGTTTTTACTAGTAAAATGCATATCAAAGCATATATCAAAGTTCTTACATGAGAATTCATCATCTCACCTGCTTTTAGGTATTATCCTCCGAATATTGTTCAGCAGTTCTATGCGCAGTACGATGACAATGAAGCACGAGAAAAGTTATCAAGTTGCAAAAAAGTCCCTTCAGTCTTTCCCTTCAGTTCCACACTTCAAAGATCTGAGCTAAATATGAACAGACTGAAACGTGTAACAGGAGGAGAGCACCCGGGCATTTGTGACATGGGGGGAAGATCAGTGTACGCCTCTGAAAGCCTGTTCCTTTGATCTTTCCACCCCCTGCCGTCTTCACTGGGACTATGGGAGAAACCTAGGGCTGACCACTACAAGAGCATCCAGGTTGAAGGAGCAACAAAGGAAGATAGGTGAAGCAGGTCTGCCAGTGAGCCAAGCCACACACACACGCACACGTTTAAGAATTGATTACCAATTGATTTCACATACAGTGGAAAGACTGAACAATTTATTTCTGTTGGCAATCAGTTTAACGATTATACAGCATTCATATGTCACTTTTGATCCATTTTCAAAACAAATCACCACAACCCATTGGCCAAAGTCTATCATTGGTTTATAGCCATGCATTTACACACAAAAATCATCCATTTACACACAAAAATCAAACATTTTATGGAACCGTATCTTTCAAAATCAATTCAAATGGAAAAATCGTCCTGGTTTTGATGGCGTGTGTAGACTGCTGGGCTTTCTCGGGCAATTGGTGGTATCAGGATTATTCATACCCTTGATTCAGCCTGATGGCTTGAATGTTTCGGCACAGGATTTAACATCTCATGTAACTGAGGCCAGATAATGAACAACGGTGACTGCCACGGCCCTGGAGGATCATGGTACTGCATGGGGATTAGGACCCAGCTTGACGTATAAACACAATCGGTCATAGCATGACTCTGTTGGACTGTTGGACCTCGGTGCAGTAGGAGAGTGTGAGAGAAACCTTACTCATACATTAGCTTAGTATTTCCAATATGTTGATGTGGCTTGGGCAGAGACTCCTGTGGTATGCTGGAGCCACTTCCACCAACCCTATTTATCATAAAGCCATGCTGAATCAATACAGCACTAAGCTCCATCCATGCTTCATGCTCTGGATGAATAGAAATTGAATCCACTCCATATGCCCCACAGAGTAAGCACGGCAAGCGGCCATGATATTGCATGTCATTAGCTAAATACTGCTATGATTTAGTCTTGTGTTGTCTGTGTGGGCATGTGTGCACATCAAACTTTTAGGATTTCTGCTTTACAGATGTTTGAGATGTTTTCGCCATATCAATAATATAAAATGTCTAACTTTTTTCATGAACGCTTTTAAAACGTTTTATTTCACCTGAAATGGGCTTTTGTTGACACCTGAGTTTACAATGAATTCCTCCCAAACTCAACCAGGCTCTGGCGTTTCTGTCTTGCAGATTTGTCCAGAGAACTTTGTTTTCTAACCAGTGGGGTTATGTTAAAACTGGGTCTTCATTACCAAAGTGGTTGGTCAAATACAGGGTCAGCATACGAGCAACCAAATACTGAATGGAATTTAAATGAAAGTGAGCACCTAAGGCAAAACAAAAGTATCACAGTTCAACTTCAGCCTAAGAAAATCACACATGGAATTGTCTAACATCCCCCAAACACTCACTTTTTCTGATTTCCAACTGAGCTGAATGTCCACAAGTCTCATGTCATGTGGCCAAATGTCAATCACACACACACACACACACACACACACACACACACACACACACACACACACACACACACACACACACACACACACACACACACACACACACACACACACACACACACACACACACACACACACACACACACACACACACACAAGAACTCAATATTCGCTCCTGCCATCACTCTGAGTCCACGGTCACCTTTACCTTCAGGAAGGAAAAAAAAGAGTCCTCCCCAAACTGTAACACTGTTATTAGCAAAGTGACAGCTATGGGATGGTTTCTTGCTATCTAGCAGGGGCTGCAAAGCAAACTGACTTGGGAGAACAATCCATTGTTGTCTTCCCTTATCTCGTCATCTTGTCTATCACTTTCATCTTCATCTGACTTTCATCTGGTGGAGGGTAAATTGAATAAAGCAGTGGAGAGGAACATGAGGTTCCTCTACTGGTCAGTGGAGTGGAAGGCTAGATTCATAGGCTTTTCCCTTGCAAAGCCGGTGGGATTCAGATGCATTTTTGGGCTAAAACTGTGAGAATACTATGTGGGAGGATACTAGCTTTTTCAATGAGGAAGTTGTCAAACCAAAAATGGTGCTAATTATTATTTTTCCCCATGGAAGACTGTTTTTGACAATAACAAATTGGTATCTGTGTGAGTCATAAAAGAAAAATGCTACATTATACAACTTTAACAGTGATAAACAATGAGAATGTTAACCTAAGTAGCTAAAACATACAAAATATACTATGTCACCTAGCTAATAGTTCTTGATAGCAGAGCTGACATGATATTATACCTTTTGGATACACAAGACTATAGTGTCCATCTGAGTCATGTTGAGAATTCTGGAAACTTGAAAGTCACGTATGTGCAGTCAACCTTAAACTGATACGTGTTTCAATCCCAGTGTTCACTCTCACTGACGAGACACCATATCTGTATTCTTTTATGTTTTCGTAAATACATTTAATTTACAGAAAATTCCCTTGGCAGGTCGATAAGAGTGGGGGAGGCAGGGACAGACGCATTGTCTGAGTTGATGTGATTTTTCTTCTGTTATCTTGTTCCTCTCCTCTGTGTCAGCAAGCTGTCTGGCCTATCACAGGATCGGGCACACATGCATCACCGCTTCAGCCATCCAACACATTTCTCCATTATTTCTGTCACAGGAGATTGTGAGGGCTTTCCTTTTGTGTCTTCGGCACAGTTCTCCTGCTCAGCTGTTTCCCCCTTCATGGCACAACACTCCAGATGAAATTCTGTCTGTGTGATCTGTCACTACTGTCATAGTGGTAGGATGTTTGTTTACTTTGGCCAGCTCTGCCACACACTGAGATATAAACATAATTGCATTTCTCTGAATGTCGAAGATGCCATATTTAAAAGTTACAGAGTCACTCATGGACACAAACATGGCATAAAAAGATATGATAGTTATGGCATATTTTATGACAAAGACTCTTGATTAAATAAACTGTGTTTCCCAATGTTTTTTCTCACCCATACTCAGTCACTTTGATTGTGTTGTCAGTGGAGAAAATTTGTTCAATAAAAGTAAATAGAAAGATGATAAAAATGAATGCTGCTGTTTTTACTACCGCCTGTTCCAGATTCAACTTTGAACTGACAAGATGGAGCCTGCAAGCCTCTATTAAACCATCAATAACATGGGAGCTCAGTTAGACAATCAAATGTGCTCTCCTAGGTTAATACTGGCCACACATTTCAATATGTCATTCAAAGTCCAGCATCCATCAAGACAGGTTTCTGATAGTTCTAAGAACACGTCACTACAGACAGCTTGTCAGAGAAGAAAAAATTTAACTGATATCTTGCTTCCTGTTAGAAAGTCCTCTATACAAGTGAACTATGGCACCTTGTATTGATTCAATCTGTAAAATTATTTTATTTTAAGGTTTCTGTTGTTTACCATCACTGCTGTTCAGCAATGGGCAATATGGTGTGTGTGTGTGTGAATATTTGTGTACTTGGGTGCATGTGCATTCACATGCAGACGTGTTTGTGCATGCTTGTTTGTTTTAAGATCAGCAGTAATGCCAAATCTGTGAGTCTCTCAGTTCAGGATGACAGACCACCTTGCCTGTTATTTTCGCTAAAATCATTACCTCCATCACCCATGCTGCACAAATGTATGATTTTATGAGTTGTTAACCTAGAACTGTAAAATAAACGTCAGATTCATTGATTCCCATCATGGACAAATTTCTCCTTTCCCAGGTTAGTATAAAATACAATATTTATTCATGGCTAACAGTCAGATGGACATGCTTCATGAACCCTGGAAAATCGGGCCCTCCTAGTCGCCACGGTAACAGCTCGGCAAAGCCTGCTGTGCTTTTATTGGTTGGAGGACAGTGAAGATGCTAAAGACTATGGCACAGGACCCCAGGTGTTCTTTGAGACAGATTCATGTCATCTACAAGGTAATCAGCCTTTTTCAGACAATCAGATGGTTGGACACACTGTTGATTCTATATGTGCGTAGAATGGCTGTAGGGCACTGTAGGAACACTTCCCATTATAAAATAACACAGGCCAGCCTAGCATACAAGGTGGATATGAGATTACATTTATCTACTAAATGGATAATAGCAGCATTTAGACAGACAAGCGCAATTCTGATATTTTTTCCACTAATTGGTCTTTTGACAAATCACATCGGATCTTATCACATCAGATCTTTTTCAGAGCTTACTGATTGGTCAAAAACAATTAGTGAAAAAAATGTCAGAATTGGGCTGCCTGTCTAAACACAGCATTATAGCTGACAGGGACACAGAGGAGGGGATATTCTCTCACCTAAACCATTTAAATGCAAAGTATTGAGACACAGAAGGGAACTATCATGATGAGACGTGTGACTAGCTTGGTGAGAACACAAGCTTGATGAGAACACACTGACTCTTTGCGTATGAGATGATATCATTGAAAGCAGTGGTTTACACTTTATAAACCAATGTTTCCACAGTGCACTGGACAACTGGCACAGGGTTTGCATTAGATGCAGTGATATAACACTGCTTTGACACATTGCATCTCAATGAAGATGGCATACAGAGAGTGAGTCATGGCTGGCTAACCTACCATTACATGGGAGGGAAAATGGACTCAGGCAGTATCCCACAAATTCAGTCACACAGAACCTTGTAAGAAGCGTATTCATGGCTCTGATATCAACCAAAACCAATATGTGATCACCTTGAGCTACCATATGATGTAGGGACAGACTGCCTCAACATTAATGACACTCATACATTTGCATAATAATGGTTAAATAAATATTAACTTTGTATTTATTCCTCGTGTCAATATTTCTATTTGCCTCTGAATTGTTGGAAAAGGACCCGTAAGTAAGCATTTCACTGTAAGTCTACACCTGTTGTCTACGAAGCATGTAACAAATACAATTTGATTTGATATTGTCAGCAAATACATGACAGTAAAAAAAATATATCTCCTGGTACCTAATATGAAAAGTATAAAAATGTATGCACTAACTACTGTAAGTCGCTCTGGATAAGAGAGTCTGCAAAATTACTCAAATGTAAATGTACAATTTCTTTATGACATAGGAGAATATAATGCCTTTAATTAAAACATATGGTATGAATGTTAATTTAATATTCATCCAACTCTAGAATTTGGCAACTTTTGTAAGGTGTGCTGTTTCCGTTGGGTCTCATAGCAACTGTGTTACCATCTGCCCTCCTGAATTTCAAGCAGTCGTGTTTGTTCTTAAGTGAGCAAGAAAAAGATATGTGGGGAAAAAGAGGAGGTGTATCTAATTTCCAAAGAAACCAAATTGCACGAAGGTCTCTGTTACCTCAGAGTCAAGCTTTACAGGAGGGTCACTATGAGCATATCTCTAATGAGATTTAGCTCACTACAAAGCTCTGATTCTTCTTTTCAATTAGCACTCAATCCCCAGATCAGCAGCTCTGTTACAGAAGTCATTATCACCAGGAACTCCACCGGGAGGAACATCCATGGCAACAGGTCTGTAAATTCACAAAGGGTAGCCATTTGCACAATCAGAATGTGGTCTTTGCCTTCCGACATCTCCATCACAACTCTGCTTCCCCTCACACTGTGTCAAATCTCAACTGACCCATGTCACAGTGACTGGAGTGCAGTTGCGGTCAGTGCCATTTGAAGGAGGATAATTTTTTTTAAATGAGCATGGCCTTATTTCTATTACAGCATATTGGATGACTGTCATTCATATTCCATTTACCCAGCTCAATGTAACATCAATAGGTTTAGGCTACTACATGATACTCGAATTACCCATCATGAGGTTGCTACAACCTAGCCTATGAATGAAAGTTTTCAACTTATGTGCACATGTCGTGACACATTCAATACCACCTTGCATACTCTTTGTTTAGTTTGTTTCCATTTAAGAAATGGTTTTCAACAGAATCGGAGGAATGAATACACCCCTGATCAAACCAAACACAGTTCACTTTCATAGCAGCCACATAAAAACAGCAGGATCACTTTGCTTGTTGTATTTATAATTCCTTCTTGCAACTATCTACGCTAGGGTTCCCCCGCATGTGGTTTTATTTGCCCCCCCCCCAAGAATTCTGAGCAAAAAAAATAATATATTTTTTGCCAATTTTCACTGTTAGACATAGCCACAATGTCTCCATCAATATCTTAGTGTGTTATCGGCCATTGAAGAGCACCGAATGTGCTGGCGAACACAAACTCTGTTCTCTAACAGATGCCAGGAAATCAGCTCAAATTTATCTTAATTTTGGAAATATTTTCTCATGTATTCCCACGCATAATAGAGAGACGTGATTGTATACAAATGTAAGCAAGGTTTGAAATGTTTTAGTCAAACATATTTTTGAGGAAACTTGCGGTCAATTTGCGGTCTACAAACGATTTGTAATTATGTTCCCCGACCATGCGCTCAAGAAAAAAATAAAATAAAAATCGGGCCCTCGGCTGAATCTAGTTGATGATGATCCCTGATCTACGTGCTCTCCTCCTCTCACCTTTTCCCTTCGCTTGTGGACTTCAGTGCACAACACATCAGCTGTCTGTGCCAAGGCGTAAAAACGTTTCCAAGCCAAACCTACATATCATGACCACTAACCACACGGGACTAGTATTACCAGGGAATGTTGGTTATGTAGTTATTACCCCAGAATGAAAGGACAATTTGGACAGGATTCGTTTTTTTCCAAACTCCCCAGTATTTCTTTCTTTCAATAAATTGACAACTATGACAGAAGCATTGAGGTTTTTTTCCAGGCAATAACAGGGCTACACTGATAACTCGAGCTTGGTTCCCAAGTTTCTAAACCATACAAAACCATCTTTGGTATAGTGTCGCTATAATATTTGAATTGAGGAAGTGTGATCATAATCATTAGGATATTTTAGCGATCTGCAATACGTCCTAAATGACCAGTGTAGCTGCACTTGAGATGCGTTTTAAGGCTATGGCTGAGAATGTGAATTTATAATTTCCAAATGTTTAGGTCAATTGTACGCTGCTTTGCAATCTACACTGAACAGAAATATAAATGCAACATGGAAAGTGTTTGTCCCATGTTTCATGAGATGAAATAAAAGATCCCAGAAATGTTCCATATGCACAAAAAGCATATTTCTCTCAACATTGTGAACAGAGTGGGATTATAATATTCTGCCAGGCATAAACTATGGACAATGAACACAATTTAATTTTATCGATGGCAATGTGAATGTACAAAGATACATTGACAAGATCCTGAGGCCCATTGTCATGCCATTCATCCGCCCCATCACCTCATGTTTCAGCATGATAATGCACGGCCCCACATCGCAAGGATCTGTACCCAATTCCTGGAAGCTGAAAATGTTCATCCATGGCCTACATACTCACCAGACATGTTTGGAATGCTCTGGATCGACGTGTATGACAGCGTGTTCCAGTTTCCGCCAATATCCAGCAACTTCGCACAGCCATTGAAGAGTGACAACATTCCACAGGCCACAATCAAGAGCCTGATCAACTCTACACAAAGGAGATGAGGCAAATGGTGGTCACACCAGATACTGACTGGTTTTCTGATCCACACCCCTACCTTTTTTAAAGGTATCTGTGACAAACAGATGCATATCTGTATTCCCAGTCATGTGAAATCCATAGATTAGGGCCTAATGAATGTATTTCAATTGACTGATTTTCATATATGAACTATAACTCAGTAAAATATTTGAGGGTTGGGTTAGGGTTAGGGTTAGGGTTGCATGTTGCGTATATATTTTTGTTCAGTATATGAACAGCAAGGGTTACATAACTGAATATGTTTTACTGATGCATTTGGCAATATATCCAATTAATTAATTAATATGCACAAAACATATAAATAAAAGCATTCACTGTGAAAGTCCATACATGTAGGCCCTCCATATATAGGCTATACACAGCACTTTGTTCAATTTATCAAAGCAGTTATTTTCTTGCTCAAACCGCGAGCAGCACCTGTCAAACTTAGACATTTCTCTCAAAACACAGTGATGACGATTCACACGGGACTAGTATTATCAAAGGACCTTGGAGTTTGTCAAAAAACAGTAGATTAGTCTGACAAAAAATTACTGACATGGCAGATTCGGACGGGACTAAAATGACAGATGTGGTGTTTTGTGATCATGCACATAATTATATTACCCGACCTCCGAAAGTAAAACTAATCCCGCCCGAATAGGACTATAGTCATCATAGCTACTAGAACTAATGCATTAGTAAATCCGCTACAATCATGCAGTACAGTATACTGACAGACAGCTGTTTAGCGGTTACACCGGCTGGCCCCGGTGGCAATATAATAATAAAACCAAAAGCTTACTTGGAAGACGTCCAGTGTTGGCCATAACCAGCTAGCTAATATAGCATCCCTCTCTGTTTGAGCCAGGTGTTTGAGTGGGCTAAACTAGCTAGCTACATTCACTAGCTAAGTGAAATTGAAAGTAAAACAAAAATAAAACCAAATCTCTCTCACTCACGCTCTCTCTCACTTCTCCTTAACTTTGGAAGAAATTAATATGTTCTAAACTGTTCAACTGTTGTCTTTCTCTCTCTTGAATCAACTACTCTCCACAATGTATGGACTGCAGTGCTAGCTAGCTGTAGCTTATGCTTTCAGTACTAGATCAATTTTCTGATCCTTTCATTGGGTGGACAACATGTCAGTTCATGCTGCAAGAGCTCTGATAGGTTAGAGGATGTCCTCTGGAAGTTGTCATAATTACTGTGTATGTTTGAGGACGGGGGTGAGAACTATGAGCCTCCTAGGTTTTGTATTGAAGTCAATGTACCCAGAGGAGTACAGAAGCTAGCTTTCCTCCGGCTACACCATGATGTTACCCTACAGAGTGCTGCTGAGGCTACTGTAGACCTTCATTGCAAAACAGTGTGTTTTAATCAATGATTTGGTGACGTGAATATATTTAGTATACTTTTATCTAAAAAGGATAACTTTTTTAATGTTTCACTATTTGAATTTTTATAAATTTCACTGAGGAGGATTGTCCTCCCCTTCCTCCACTGCTAGAGTGGCTGTTGACCGGTGAAATGAATAACACTAGTTTACTGAACCCTGATGCCCCATTACTGTAAGGTGTATCATATGCAATGGATGGCAAACAACGGGTTGCCAAATGAACGGGTCCAATTTGTCCTTTTTTCAGCAGTTGCAAGCCTAAAGGATATGGATGGTTGCAGACTTGGAGAAGTCCTGTGTAAAAATGAGTGCATTGTTCACTGTATAAGTAATTCAACTCAGAATAAATGCTTTCTCATACTCATGGTGACATTGCAATTACTCATTCTGAACATTTCCCACTCTGAACGAACAGCTTAACCATGGATCATCTCATCCAATGCACCATGATCCATCGGGCCAAAATTATTTAATTGCGAGCACATTATTTTACATAATACTGAGCAAATTGCTGTGTTTTTGTATTAAATCCTCTTTCCTCTGACAAGATTTTGAATCATAATTTGTCAGTGTTAAATCCCATATTTATTCAACCGTAACCCTCTTTCTGAATTAATCTATAGAATGAATGACGTGAAGAATGGTATAGTCTTACAGAGCCAACAACAGCGTAAAAAACATTGTTACGCCTACTCCATCACCCCTTCTTTGTGACCTCCAACCAGGATGTGCATTTTAAAAAAGTTCAATATTAAAACAGGATCCCCTACATAAGTGTCCCTGAAGAGAGGGACCTTGTTGTTCAGAAATAAAGAAAACACAGCAGGAGCTGGCTGCTAGGGAGCACTCTCTACTCCATTGGAGAGGGGGAGAGAGAGAGAGGCAAAGGGAAACTGTTTCATATCCAGTACACAAATGTACATTATCACGAATACATTTGTGTGGAGAGCCAGGGGGTGAGGCACTGGAACGGAGAATGCAATCTCTAGTGTAGGCGGTTCTGTATAAGAAATGAGACATGGTTCCTAAAAAATGCATTGTTTTTCACTTTTACTTTATCTTCACGAAGACATACCAGAGAACTAGTACACTGAGTGAGGGGAGGTGATGCACAGTCTATGAAGCGCTGAAGCACAGAGTGTTCAGAAATGCATTGCTTTTGCCTTTCATTAGTTCAACAGGATCAACCCGATGTTGTGCGGTACAGAGAACAGTGTGTGTTTGCCAGCACTTTCGGTGCTCTTCAATGGCCGATAACACACTAAGATATTGATGGAGATGTTGTGGCTATATCTATGGAAATAGATCTCACTCAGATGTTCTCAGAGTCTGTGGGTGGCCTCTTTGATATCTTATCTCTCTGAGTCAGTTGAATAGGTTAAGCCTCAACCTGTAACATTATACTGACAGATCCAGATAGCAACGGGCATTGTCCTGGAATGACCATGAGTGGCTGCTGTTTGAGTCACAGCTTGCAGAGTCAGAGGTCAAGGCTGAGTCATGGTGGGTTGAGGCTGTACTCTGGAAAAACTGCAGTCCAAGCACACTTTGCATCGCTCAGCATGAGAGAAGTGCCTTAGGGGTGGTCCTATCTGGCTTTTTCAGCCATCCTCATGCTATGTCAGAGTGAGTATGATTGCTGCCCTCCTGCCCTGCCTGTGCTTTTTTTCCCTCAGGTTTTGTTGACATCCAGTATTGTGGACAAACACTCATTACCCGTGTCTTGTGGACGAACAGCAAATGATTACAACTTGTTATGGATCGGTGTCCCGTCTACGGGTTACTCAATTAGCATAATGTGACAACGTCATCGTTTTTTAACAAAACACTTTTTTTTTTTACAGTAGCTATTTCAGCGGGAAAAAATACCATGCTAGTGTTTGAGGAGAGTGCACAACAACAAAACACTTTTGTCACAGCGACAGGTTTGATACATTCACATCTGAAGGTAAATTATTGACTTACATTCTGAAATCTTGCTTTGATGTCATCCTAAGAGTCCCAGAGATAACACGTAGTGTAGTTTTGTTAGATAAAATAATTTTCATATAGTATGCACTATCGATTTTGTATTTCCACTCGTTCAACTTGCAAAGAAAGAAATCTGTGAAAATTGAACTCTAAACGTTGTTTCAACCAGTCAAATTACGTTCACATTTATTCCTCAGACACTCTAAAAAGTAACCAGCCTTTGCTATATCATTCCGCATTCAGTATATCCACCGGAAAGCCAATTTTAGCCAGGAAGGTATGACATCATTATGCGCCGAAGACACTTGATTAAAGACACTTGATCACTTGATTAACTGTATCTTTGTCAAATGACCACCTATCATGTTGAAAACTAGCTAGCTAGATAGCCAATGAGCTGTGCTTTACGAGAGTGGGTGGAAACCCTTTGTTCTTCACACAATCTTTCAGCTTACCGCGCGCTATGAGTCTAGTGTCGTTTGGACATTTCTGCAAGAGCATGTCGAAGCTCGTTACGCATATCTGTGAGTTATGAAAACTAAGTGTTATGCACATTTTTTTACTTACAATATAGCTACTAATACTAGAAAAGCTAAATCAAAGTCCAGGTATATGGATTTTGGATGATATTCTAGCATACATCTACCGGGAAAGTGTCATACACAACAGCTAAAGCAGAGGACGCTAGCTTATACTGGTAAGTGAAATAACAGTCTTTATATTTATATTATTTTATATTGTAAATCCGAAAGCCACAACATATGAAAGTCAACATACAATGCACATTGGGCTCCTGACTGGCGCAGTGGTCTAACACACTGCAGTACCTGGGTCGAATCCAGGCTGCATCACATCCAACCGTGATTGGGAGTCCCATAGGGCGGCGCACAATTGGCCCAGCGTTGTCCGGGTTTGGCCGGGGTAGGTATCATTGTAAATAAGAATTTGTACTGATTTGCCTAGTTAAATAAAGGTTAATAAAAATTAAAATAAATCATTTGTACACACACACTACACCACGGTGTTCTCCACTCTATATAATATATGTTTATAGATGTGTTGTTTATTTGATGTATTGCTAAAATAAAGGTTCAATAAAATAAGTAATAAACTTGAGTTCTTACTGATTTTTTAAATGTATTATCTTCAATAGTGGTAAAGACTGACTTCAAAGAGACCACATTCAAGTCCTCCATCCCCCACTTAGTCTGACTGCTGCTCTCTCTGTCTCCACAAACCCCCGCCCTGCCATCTAGAGGTGTGAATACCCAGCCAGCCTACAAGTAGAGGATGGTACTGTAAGTGCTTTACAGCAGAAAGAGACTTGGGACCAGCAGCACAATCTTAGAGGGTAGAGGGTGTTCTAAATACTGTCATTGTAAATAGTGTGTACATTTATTATATTTATTTTTTACTTTGTGGTGTGTTCACTTATGACATTAGATCAGTGTTGGCTGCTAACTTGGCCCTTATCTTAAATATTTCACTTATGTGTTTGGAGACATTGGATCAGCATTCTTGTCATTATTCTACTGTTAGTACATTATATGTAGGGAAGCTAATAAATCATAATGTATGACATTCCTGGGAGTGTGTAAACTTGTCTTTTTATTAGCATAGCATTTTTGTATGTTTTCTATAGTTATGTTATTGAAAATGTATCAATCTACCAATTTGGCCACTTGGGTACATTTGGGCAAATTGTGAAGGACACCTGGGTGACTTCATACTACATGTCATGTAGCTTGCTCATCCTTGAAGTTATTAGGCTGAAACTTTGCACATACACTGTTACCCTTTTGTGGATGCGATTTAAATTACCTCCTGCCTCCGAGCTGATTGTTTTTTATCTTGCATTTCAAAGATGGTACAAAATAAATACAAAACAGTTTTTTACCAGATCTAATGTGTTATTCTCCATTAATTTCACATTTCCACGAACTTCAAAGTGTTTCCTTTCAAATGGTATCAAGAATATGCATATCCTTTGCTTCAATGCCTGAGCTACAGGCAATTAGATGTGGGTATGTCATTTTAGGTGAAAATTGAAAAAAGGTTGCTGATCCTTAACCCTTGTGTAGTCGTAACATTCTGTATACTCCCCTTGTCCAAGGGGTAGCAAATGACCCACCTTCACTAAAGCCCTAAAATAAGCAGCTTCATTGAATTTTAAACCCCAAATCTATTTTGCATTTAGAAACAACCTGTCATTCATCACAAACTTTGAATATCTGGGGTTTCCCTCTTCACAATGGAGAAAGACTGCCTTTAAAAATCAGTAGGCACCACATGTTTGTATTACAACACACCTGTCATAATTGTTTTCTTTACTAAAGTAGATGTTTATTATTATTATTGCTAAAGGTACTGCATAGGTGTAAAACATTTTTTTTTGTAAAAGATAGTATTTGTATAGCCTTTAGAAAGTAGCAGAAATGTGCAGAAAGTAGTTTTGAATGCATTTTATTGAAGGGAAACAATAACAGTCTTGAACTTTTTTGGCAACATAGTAATATGTTCTTATATACTGTACAATGAGGAATTCAATTACAAAATACTAGTCTTCTCCCAATTCTTGAAACATTGCTACAAAACAAAAGTGTGAAGAACATAAATCTATCAACTCTAATTAGCACATGTAAGACAGTATGCAAGTGTGTATACATGGACTTTGCAGATGTATTTCTCACATGTGCAGCACATAGTATTTGTTTTACAGTCCTTTGGAGGGCAGAATTGGCATCTCCTCCTCTTGTCTGCCCCAGCTGCAGCCTCAGGTGGATCAGGAAAAGAATCAGTCCACTGAACAGCTTTCACAAGCGCTGCAGAGGCTGTTGTGCAGGGGAGGCACTCCCTTCTTTGAATGTGTGGGGTTACAAGTGCCTTTCCCAACTGTTCCAGGAACACCCTCCTCTTGTTTCCGTTTATCAGGCATCCAGGTAGGGTTGACCTTGTTCCATATCACGAATGCATTGTATGAGGACACATCAATGATGTTATGGAAGATGACCAGGGGCCAGCGGGCAATCATCCTCCTGCAGCTGTAAGTTCCAATCACCTTATCCAGGTTTGTTCTTACTAACTGTGCCAACCACGGTGATTTTCCTCTTCAGGAGCTGCTGGCTGAGTTCATAAGAGGTGAAGAAATTGTCACACGTGACATTGTGCCCCCTCAGTCAATCTGTCACATCAAGCACAACCCGCATCCCCTGGTTCTTCTCCGGGCCTCCACTGGTCAGCTTCCCTGTGTAGACTTGCATCTTCTAAGCATAGCTGGATTTTGCGTCACAGGCCACCCATATCTTGATGCCATACTTTGCTGACTTGCTGGGCATATACTGCCGGAAAGGACAGTGACCTTTGACAAAGAGATTACTATCAGTATTTAGTATCAGTGTCGCAGAAAACAATCTCATAAATCAATGATATTTCAGCAATACATAATACAATTATTTACATTACATATGAAAGTTTACCTCTGAAAATTTACCTCTGAATGGAACCAGTTGCTCATCCACTGTTACTTCACCTACTGGAGAGCTCTTCTTTGTCTACACCCATTCAGCATCGTTCACACCCTCTTAAGCTTTAGCCCCACCCATGTCTTTAAGGGTTGATTTGAGCGTTCTGTCCTAAGAACAGCAGTCAAGCACGCAAGCTAACTGGCTAACGTTTGCTAGCTTGCTAGCTACTTCCAGACACAAATGATAGAACAGTTCACTGACCATTTTACTCGCCCTAGCAGAGCTGGATAGGCTGTTTTTATGTTATCCAAAGCGTTGGTGACTGCGACTGTGCTGCTGGCAGCAATTTACGCTTTTTTGCCAACGTTTACTGACTCTGGCAATATTCAACGGGTGTCGATTGTTTGTAAATTTGTCAGATATTCTGCGCACTGGCACACTCAGACAAGAGTGCTCTGAAATCGGAGTAGATAGCCAGATCGAATTTACCAGCTACGTCCATCAACAGTTTTCACAGTGACATTCTATTGAAATGGATACTTGCATAGTTGAGACATCTTTTGTTAAGACATGTAGCTAGCTAGCTAAACAATGAACCATAATCCCAAATCATGATGTTACTACCCTGCATGAATCTCTTTGGTAGCTAACCAACCATGGTCAATGTTATCTAGCTAACATTAGGCTATAACTAGCAAAGGAAATAGCTCTGAGATAGGAATAATAAGATCATACACGTAACGTTAGCTAGTGAGCCAGCCAGCTAATATTAGCTAGCTATATAACAGTACACTTTAACTTGAAATGAAAACAACTTTTGGTCAAAATTAGAAACATGTAAGATCTGAAAATGTAGCTAGATAGAATTTCTTACCCGTATACATAATGGATGGATGCTTCTTCCTGTGTTTTCTCCATCTCCTAAGCTATCATACTCTATTTCCACAGATTTCAAAACTCAGTCCTCCAGAATATGGAGAGCATAACTTATGCAGTTCTACTGCGTGACATATATATATTTTTAAAGCCACGATAGACAGGATTACCAAGACATACTGACCAGCTCAAATAGACAGAAAGAAGCGTGCCACAGTTGAAGCCGGAAGTTTACATACACTTAAGTTGGAGTCATTATAAAACTTGTTTTCAACCACTCCACAAATTTCTTGTTCAGCCAAGACCTCAGAAAAGGGATTGTAGACCTCCACAAGTCTGGTTCATCCTTGGGAGCAATTTCCAAATGCCTGAAGGTATCACGTTCATCTGTACAAACAATAGTACGCAAGTATAAACACCATGGGACCACACAGCCATCATACCACTCAAGAAGGAGACGTATTCTGAAACGTTCGACCCAAGTTGAACAATTTTAAGGCAATGCTACCAAATACTAATTGACTGTATGTAAACTTCTGACCCACTGGGAATGTGATGAAAGAAATAAAAGCTAAAATCATTCTCTATTATTCTGACATTTCACATTCTTAAAATAACATGGTGCTCCTAAATAACCTAAAACAGGGATTTTTTACTAGGATTAAATGTCAGGAATTGTGAAAAATTGAGTAAAAATGTTTTTGGCTAAGGTGTATGTTAACTTCCAACTTCAACTGTATATGGCAGACCAATCCGAACTCATCTCTCGGCATGTTCAGCCCACTCATAATCTCAGTCAATCCTGGTTTCGCGGGATGGTTGCTGACGTTTTCTGTGGCTAAACCAACCATGCTCGTAATTTAGCAAATATTATTCATATACAGATGGCATACCAGATTTTTATTAAGGCACATGTTCACATGTTCCAGAAGGCATTTCATCCCCAAAATGCATTTTTGACAACAAAAAAAGTTGACATTCAAATGGCTCTCCTGTGAAGTAGTGACTCGACATACCCCTACTTTCCTGAAACGAGTGACAAAACCTACAGTAGGGTACAGTAGCTCTTCAGTAACAGGGTTGGAGAGCCCTGGTCTACACATATCTCAACAAAGCATCATTAGCATCTACTTATTAAGTTTTATAAGGTGTTTGATAAGTTGATTTAAAATATAATTACTATCCATAAATATATTTAGATTTACAGATACATAGAATTCTCTCAAGAGCCCCTAAGGGGTGGACATTGTAATTTAGGACTATGTCGTTAAAACAGTCTTCCTGTGTTCTATTGGCAGCTCAAAAGAGTCTCTCTGAGATAAAAATGCCTTGAACAGCAGTTTGGAAGCAATGTGCATTAGTCAAACACCATTGCCAGAGCCACAGAGTTGCCAACTGCAACTGTCATGCTCTATTTTCCCACTTGTTTCCTGCTTCGGAGGCAGGTAGTCATTCAGGTCAAAAAAGTGTTCTATAATGTGTTATAACGTGTCATTTCACATTTCTTGTATAAAGCCATTTTGTCAATTACTTCCATGTCATTTCAATAAGATTACATTGAACCAACGTGGAATAGATGTTGAATTGACATCTGTGCCCAATGGGTTATCTCACCAAAATAATTTTGGTTAGTACCCTTCAGCTTTGGACTTTGTAAGTGAGACCAACTAAATCAACATTTTACTGTCAAAAGTACAGTAATCAACACACTGCACAGTATGTAATGCTGCTCCATCCATAATTGGAGAGGTATGAACAAAGTCACCTTTTGACTTAAGGATAGATCGAAATGTATAGAATGGGTAACTGGAGGAAAATGGGAGAGGATCATGCTATTTCAAGGGGAGGGTTTAGTATTTTTCGTATGTAATTTGTATTTGATGATCGATACCGCCCCTCATCTCTGATTCTCTGCTGGGCATGCAATATCAAGCGTCCCTATAGGCTATTTAGTGTGGTCTCAATCAAATGATCCATAGCCTATAGGCTATGAACTGCAGGCTCAGAGAAGCACAGAGCAAACATATATTTAGAAGATACTGTAGCTGCTGGGACGGCAGCTGCTAGGGTTTTTCCAACCCTGAGCCACGCACTGCTCTGCCTAACCAATGCTGTGCTGTGTAGACCTACAGTGTTTGGGATAGGGGGCAGCATTTTCACTTTTACATGAAATGCGTACCCAGAGTAAACTGCCTGCTACTCTGTCCCAGATGCTAATAAATGCATATTATTAGTAGTATTGGATAAAAAAAACTCTGAAGTTTCTAAAACTGTTTGAATGATGTCTGTGAGTATAACAGAACTCATATGGCAGGCGAAAACCTGAGAAAAATCCAACCAGGAAGTGGGAAATCTGAGGTTTATAGTTTTTCAAAGCTTGGCCTACCGAATACACAGTGTCTATGGGGTTAATTTGCACTTCCTAAGGCTTCCACTAGATGTCATCCGTCTTTAGAAGCTTGTTTCAGGCTTCTGCTATAAAGGAGGGGGGAATGGGAGCTGAATGAGTCAGTGGTCTGGCAGAGTGTCTCAGGCTCGTGACACACGCTCCCAACAGAGTTAGCTCTCGTTCCAGTGCTTTGCTACAGACGATGGAATTCTCCGTTTGGAACATTATTGATGATTTATGTTAAAAACATCCTAAAGATTGATTCCATACATCGTTTGATATGTTTCTCCGACCTGTAACGGAACTTTATAAGTTTTTGTCTGGACCTAGTGCTCATGAAGATGAATTACTGGGCTGAACACGCTAACAACTTGTGGCTATTTAGACATAAATTATGGACTTTATGGAACAAATCAGTCATTTATTGTTGAAATGGGATTCCTGGGAGTGCATTCTGATGAAGATCATCAAAGGTAAGTGAATATTTATCATGTTATTTCTAACTTCTGTTGACTCCAACATGGCGGATATTTCTTTGGCTGGATTTGGCTGGATTGGGCTCTAAGCGCCGTACTCAGATTATGCTGTTTGCGTAAAGTTTTTTTGAAATCTGACACAGCGGTTGCATTAACCTTTCTCGACAACATTCTGCTGAAAAGGCAGCGTGGGAAATTCAAAAATATATTTTTTAAATATGTAACTTTCACACATTAACAGGTCCAGTACAGCAAATGAAAGATAAACATCTTGTTAATCTACCCATCGTGTCCGATTTCAAAAAGGCTTTACAGCGAAAGCACAACATATGATTATGTTAGTTCAGAGCCAAGTCAAAAAAACACAGCCATTTTCCAGCCAAATATAGGAGTCACAAAAAGCAGAGATATAGATCAAATTAATCACTAACCTTCGATCTTCATCAGATGACACTCATAGGACATCATGTTACACAAGACATGTATGTTTTGTTCGATAATGTGCATATTTATATCCAAAAATCTCAGTTTACATTGGCGCGTTACGTGCAGTAATGTTTTGATTCCAAAACATCCGGTGATCTTGCAGATAGCCACAGAAATCCCAGAAATACTCATAATAAACATCGATAAAAGATACAAGTGTTATTCACAGAATTAAAGATAGACTTCTCCTTAAGGAGAGTCAAAGAATTCTTACGAAAATCCTTTTTGATTAGGCCTAGTTCAATAAGTTCAATATCTTGCACCAGACTAGCTTTCAGAAGTAAGATCTTAATTTGAGCCAGTTTGCTACATCAGGAAAAGTATCCTGCAGCAACAGGACATTTGAATTATCGTTAGGGCAAATCAAATTTCAAAGTGGAAGTGACAAACTTTAGAAGCCATTTTAAAACTCAAATCACTGGTCTGCATTTCCTGCCGAGCAGGAAAATTCTTAGCAACAAAAAAGTGATCAAATTAAGATCCTACATCTGTATAGCCTATGTTCTGTTCAGTTTGAGAAGGAGAGTGCAAACATGAGGACCGGAGGTCAACTTTGATAGCTTGCTACTACTATAATTTAATTTTTTTGCCCATGAGTTATTGGCCTCACAATAAGCCAGAATCGAGTAACTTACATTGCCGTGCTGAAACTTGAAGCAGCAGTCGGGGCACAGTCATTTGGAAATGGACAGGTCATGGTGCTGAAAGTAGACAAATTTAAGTAGACATAATGCATTTCAACATCTTCATTCCAATTATACATTACTAACAGCAAGAGGGCTTTGTGTTGGAGCCTATTTTTTTCCTGTAAAAGAAAAAAAGGTAGGCCTACCTGTTTGACAGACAGAATTAGGCTGTAGGCTGCTATATACATTCATACTATCAGGTTTCAGGTAAGACCCAAGTGCAGACTGTGTTGAAGTAACAATGTTTATTACAACAACAGGGGCAGGCAAACGACAGGTCAAGGCAGGCAGGGGTCGATAGTCCAGAGTAGTGGGGCCAAGGTACCGGACGGCAGGCCCAGGGTCAGGTCAGGCAGAGGTTTGTGATGCAGAGGAGGGGCAGCAGGCAGGCTCAGGACAGGCAAGGGTCAAAACCAGGAGGGCGAGAAAAAGAGAGACAGGGGAAAAGAAGGCGCTGAGAGAAACCGCTGGTTGACTTGAACAAACAGGGCGAACTGGCACAGACGGACAGAAAAGACAGGTATAAATACCCAGGGGATAAGTGGGGAAGATGGGCGACACCTGGAGGGGGGTGGAGACAAGCACAAGGACAGGTGAAACAGATCAGAGCGTGACACATACCCCTTCACTTTTGTTGTGCTACGGCCTGAATTCAAAATGGATCAAATATATATTTTGTCTCACCCATCCACACACAATACCCCATAATGACTAAAGTGAAAGCATGTTTTTAGAAATGTTAATACATTTATTGAAAATGAAATACAGAAATACCCCTGATTCAATACTATGTAGAAGCACCTTTGGTAGCGATTACAGCTGTGAGTCTTTCTGGGTATGTCTCCGCGGGCTCTCCACACCTGGATTGTGCAACATTTGCCCATTATTCTTTTCAGAATTCTTCAAGTTCTGTCTAATTTTTGTTGATCATTGCCATTTTCATTTTCAGTTCTTGCCATGGATTTTCAAGTAGATTTAGGTCAAAACTGTAACTCAGCCACTTACTGTCTTCTTGGTAAGCAACTCCAGTGTAGATTTCGCCTTGTGTTTCAGGTTATTGTCCTGCTGAAAAGTGAATTCATCTCCCAGTGTCTGATGGAAAGCAGACTGAACCAGGTTTTCCAATTAATTTGTAAAACATTTAAGGGGTGTGAATACTTTCTGAAGGCACTGTAGATTTTTCAGCCAATTCCTCCACCCAGCATTCACTGTTTAAATAGCCTTCCTCCGTGTCAGCGAAAGGCTGTAAGTTAAAACCAGGACTCGAATTGAGGGGCATGAGAGGGTATGCCATAGGCCAAACTTTTATTAAAGAAAATGGCAAAAAGCACAGGCCTAGCCATTGTTAGCTTAAGATTTTGAAGAAAATAGATCCGATTATATACAGTGATCCATATCAGCACTTTGGTCCGTGATGCTTTATGCTAGAAGGAAGCTTTAAAATACCCAGGAAAGAAGTGAGTCCAATGCATATGGGGATATCATGTTTTCGTTTCTTTCTTCTTCTTCTCTGAGCTACAACCTTTATAGCCGAGGACACAAAAAAATGACTTTTCTTGGTAAGATATCTAAATCAGCAACTATCAATTGATAAAGCTGTTCGCTTTCTGTACAATAGACAGCTTTTAGGGAAACACTTGTGACCTTCTCTTGTTGGGTTAAGCCACAAAAGAAGAATAGCCAGCAGGTAAAGCTTAATTTTTTCTGCATCGGTAGACCTACTGTCTGGTGTGGAAAGGTAGGCGTAGGTTTTGAAAGTACCATGTTCAGATTCCTAATGAAGTCTCAGATGTAATTATTTGTACACCGGGACAGTTTCTATGCAAACAAGACACACTGATTTGGCATTGGAGAAATATGATAAGATGAATACATAGGCCTATCGCTCTTCAATTCTAAGCCTGTAATTTCGGTTATTTGTGTATTATTATAAAAGATTATGCTAATATGTAAAATTATATAGAAATTCATGAAATGATTATAAAAGGCAACCTTCTGGCCACAGCCCTGTGCGCTAATAAAATGCCTGTGTTGCCATGCAACGCTTACAGTACAAAGAACAGTTTCTAAAATGACATTTCTAAGGCTCTGGTCTGTCCAAGAAGTGAGTGTAAAAGGTAATGATGTTATGTGCTATCCACTTTATGTTTGAATTATTATTTTAAGTATAGGGGAGGGTCACCTTTTTTTAAGCTTTCAGGGAGGGTTTAGGGAAAATATATTTTGCTGAAGGGAGTGCTATCCATTTTAATTTCAGAGAGGTCCGATTTTCTCCATGTAACCCTTATTATAAATAACGTCCACTCCCTTAACTATATTACTGAGTTTGAGATAACCCAGCCAATTGGTGCCTTTTGCATGTCAGTGAGTCCGGACCTGTGTGTTAATATATAATCGTCTCTGTGGTAGTGAATGTGTGTCTTTGGGAGATAAGGCAGCACAATTAAGGGATGTGTCTCAGGTTTAGCTAGGTGGGGTTTTAATTAGTCCCCAGTGAGCTGCAGACAGCGAGCGACGCCTTGAGTCCAGTAAGGAGTGCTACTAATTAAACTCTGAGTCAAGCATGAGAGGTCTGCATAACACAATGTTATCCCAGCATCCCGAAGGACTGCACATCCAATTCCACAGGAACCCCATGATGCCACCATAGGAAGACTGCCATGCACTCACATTGGTGCAAATATACAGTTACAATACTAGGACTCCAGCATTGACTCAAGCACTTGCTTGAACACACATAAACAAGTACATTAAAGTCATCCAGGAGTAATTGTTAAAGACGTCCACACAGTAAATGCACATGAAAAAAGCATGGCACAGCCATGAACAGAGTACAACATGCATACATGAGGAAGTAGGTTTTATGACCTTTTGAAATTGAACAATTTCTGCAAATGTAAATTCTCCAAACCTGCATACGTTAGTGCTATTGCTATGTATGATTAATCACAGGTGTGGACTCCTGATCCAGTCAGGGCTGTAACTCACCCACACAATTTAACCTAGAAGTCCCGGAGGACCTCCCTAAGATTTAAGTTTTCACTGAGAGTCAACACACTGTAAGTCAAAGAGATGCTCTGTCTCTGTCTACAGCCCACATCAGCAGAAACATACTTGGATATATGACATCTGGCTCATAAACACAAGATGAATTTTACACTGTCTGTCTCCAATAAATTCTAGTTCCCGACAAGGTAGGTGCAAAAAAACGATTTTTTTAAGTTTTCAATATAATATGGTACACTGTGGGGATGAGTACAACAACAATATTGAGAGAGAAAAAAATGGAATTAATTCAGTACTCTGCAGAGGCTACTTACAAAGAGAGTCTTCAGCATGTTTGTTAATGTAGTGGCTTTTGGGGGTTGTTATTTTTTCAATTACCATTTATATATTTTTCTTTATTTTCCCCTAACCCTACCACCCCTCCCCTAATTGGAGTAAACTAATGGACAACAACACTCAGACATCTATTTCCAGCTGATACATACTATATACATTATACAGACACAGTATATTTTACATTAGTTATCTTTTGTTTGGTTTTAGTCCAATCCTTCAGCTACCCTCAACCCCTCCCATCTATCTCTGAAGACCATCAACAACAAAAAACTCAATTTGACATATATTTTACAACTGTGCTGTGATGTTTCACAAAAGCTCTGATCCTTTCTATTCTCATAGTTTCTACAGATTGTAAATTAAAGATAAACATTTTTGCTAAGAGTATTATTATATTATTGATCGATTGAATATGACTTTTCAGATCACCCAGCAGTGCTATTTGCAGAGTTAACTCCAGGTAAATGTTGCAGTCCTTCAGCCATTCCTCAACCTGCGACCAAAAACAAGCTACATACGGACAATACCAAACCAAATGATCTAATGATTCTGTCTCTTTGCAGCAAAATCTGAATAGCTGGGATGGTTGTATCCCACATATATATAACATTGTATTGGTTGCAAGAATATTGTATAATAATTTACATTTAAAAACTCAAAGTTTTGAATCAGGTGTCGTTTTGTGTATCAGTTCATGGGCCATGGAATCGGTACACGGAAAATCTCATCTCAACTATTTTACAATCTGTATGTCACAGCTGTCCATTTTTTGGTCCTTAAATTAAACTTGTATACTTTTTATTTATCACAATTTTCTTTAACCACATTTTGTCTTTAATGCAGGTTCTTACTTTCTTCCCCTTCTACTTGCCTCTTCCATTTCCATATATTTTTGTTAGCCGCATGTGTGATATGACTCCACCAGTCCTATTTATGATATAATTTACATAGATTCTACTTTATTTCTTGTTTATTTATCAATTAGTATATTTGAGTTTAACCATAATATTTGTTGTCACGCCCTGACTTTAGTTACATTTGTTTTCTTTATTTTTTGGTTAGGTCAGGGTGTGACAAGGGTGGTTTGTTTAGTTTTTGTATTGTCTAGGGGTTAGGCTTGTCTAGGGTTTTTGTTTATCTATGGGGATTTTGTATGGTCTAGGGTTATGTAGGTTTATGGTGGCCTGAATTGATTCCCAATCAGAGACAGCTGTTTCTCGTTGTCTCTGATCGGGGAGCCTATTTAGGTTGTCATTTTCCATGTTGGTTTTGTGGGTAATTGTTTTCTGTTTTGTGTTGCTGCACCTTACAGGACTGTTTCATTTTCGTTCCTTCTCGTTGTTATTTTGTTTAGTGTTCTGGTTTTAATAAATATAACATGAGCACTTACCACGCTGCGCATTGGTCCGACTACTCTTCATCCGACGACGAAAGTCGTTACAGAACTACCCACCACCAACGGACCAAGCAGCGTGGTAATGAGGAGCAGAGGGTTCAGGACTCCGGGACTTGGGAGGAGATATTGGACAGTAAGGGACCCTGGAGACAGGCTGGGGAATATCGCCGCCCGAAAAAAGAGCTGGAGGCAGCTATAGCTGAGAGGCGGCGATATGAGGCAATGCAGCGCAGCAGGCACGAGAGGCAGCCCCCAAAAACATTTTTTGGGGGGCACACGGGGAGATTGGCGGAGTCAGGCGATAGACCTGAGCCAACTCCCCGTGCTTACCGGAAGCAGCGTGTTATGCGATGAAGCGCACGGTGTTGCCAGTGCGTGTTCATAGCCCGGAGCTCTATAGGCCAGCCCCCCGCAAGTGCCATTCGAGAGTGGGTATCCAGCCAGGGCGGATTGTGCCAGCTCAGCGTGTTTGGTCTCCGGTGTGCCGTTTCGGCCCAGGCTTTCCTGCGCCAGCTCTGCATACTGTGTCTCTGGGGCGCTGGGAGGGTGCTGTTCGTCCTATGCCTGCGCTCCGCCGGTGCCGGGCGAAAGTGGGCATTGAGCCTAATGGAGAGGTGCGAGCGGTAAGCACCAGATCTCCAGTGCTCCCCCACAGCCCGGTTCGACCTGTGCCTGCATTCTGGAGGGGCCGGGCTAAAGTGGGCATTCAGCCTGGAGGAGTGGTGCCAAGGCTGCGCACCAGAGCTCCAGTGCTCCCCCACAGCCCGGTTTATCGGGTGCCTCCTCTACGCACCAGGCCTCCTGTAGGTCTCCCCAGCCTGGTGGGCCCTGTGGCAGCCCCATGCACCAGGCTGTCTCTGCGTCTCCTCCCTCCAGAGTCGCCCACCTGTCCGGAGCTGCCAGAGTCGCCCACCTGTCCGGGGCCCGCTGCAAGGGTCCCCAGTCCGGGGTCGTCTGCGAGGGTCCCCGCTCCAGAGGCGCCACCTAAGTGGGCCAAGACTAAGGTGGAGCGGGGTCCACGTCCCGCGCCAGAGCCGCCACCGCAGATAGATGCCCACCCAGACCCTCCCCTATTTCTTTAGGTTTTGCGGCCGGAGTCCGCACCTTTAGGGGGGGGTACTGTCATGCCCTGACTTTAGTTATATTTGTTTTCTTTATTTTTTGGTTAGGTCAGGGTGTGACAAGGGTGGTTTGTTTAGTTTTTGTCTTGTCTAGGGTTTTTGTTTATCTATGGGGATTTTGTATGGTCTAGGGGTATGTAGGTTTATGGTGGCCTGAATTGGTTCCCAATCAGAGACAGCTGTTTTTCATTGTCTCTGATCGGGGAGCCTATTTAGGTTGCCATTTCCATGTTGGTTTTGTGGGTAGTTTTCTGTTTTGTGTTGCTGCACCTTACAGGACTTTTTCGGTCCTTCTCGTTGTTATTTTGTTTAGTGTTCTGTTTTTAATAAATATAACATGAACACTTACCACACTGCGCATTGGTCCGACTACTCTTCATCCGACGAAAATCGTTACAGTTGTAATATTTGTTCTGTCTTTTCTGGTGGATTAAACTGAAATTGCAACCAACTTTCAATTAACATAGCCTTCTGCATGTAGCAAAACTAATGTGGATACATCAGTAGGCCAGTGTGCTACCCGGCTGGTCATATTTCATAACGGACATAGGGCCGAGGCAATTTAACACGTTGGTGGCCTCAGAAAATAGACAAAGGGGGAAAAGAGTGAATATTAAAGCGTTGGATTGGTTTCAAGGATGGAGCTGAATTGCCTTCAGTCTAAACCGTGTGACAGTGTGCTGGGCTGCTAGGGAGCTGGCAGGTGGGGGAGAAGGAAGAGGGAGTGGGCTCATGTTTATACCTCCAACAGGGAGAATGAAAGGCCTGTCAAGTGTATGTGGCCATGTACAGATGGTGTTAAGTGTCCTCAAGAGAACAGTAATGCATTAGTCAATAAAGAATTTGAATGTCCTTGAATGTACTCTAGCCGCTTGATTTGGTCCTGATTTCTGCATTTCAAATTCATATTTTATTTACATTCAAGTCATAGCATTTTTCAACGTTTATGTTTTTTCATGAAAAGTGATGTTTCAAATACCATCAAATAGCATAGGTTACATGTCTAACACATGCAATTTGTCACCTAGCTTTCAAAGTGGCACAGTATTTTCTATTTGTTACCATGGGAATGCTAGGCTGGTTCTATAAAAAATCTATTAACTGGATACAATCAGCAACTAGAACACGTACATTGAGGTTGAGATTTAAATTGATGTTGAGAAAATAATGTCACAATATACAGTAAACTGGAATGTGATTTGTGTTGGGCTTACATATTACAATAGGATAAAGTGTATTGGTTTAATTTTCTTTGTTTGAGGCTTGACATATCCTGGAGTTGTTTAAAAGTACATAGACAAACATGGAGCCATACTGTGAAGTGTAGTATCCTTCATAAAACAAAGGCTCAGAAATGACAGCCTTAAAAGTGTGTACAATATCATTTAGTTTCTGACTTGAAAGTGAGCTGTGCACTTTTCATTCTTGTTTTCAGGCTATTATGTGTCTGCCATTAAATTTATATTTGAAAAACGTCAAAAGCAAGAGAAAATGTTAAGGTAATGAACCCTGAGGCATTGCCCTCCCATTAAAATTGTCCTTCTATCATTTGTGGCATTAAGATAGCAAGAGAAGGAGTGGAGTTATTAGAACACATTCACAATTCCGCACCTACACAAGCCATCAATCATGCATTGAATCCTCACATTTGCAATTGTTGATGTGTTTACAATAACACAGATGTTCAGATTACTGATTCTGCTATATCACTGTCAGGACAGGCCAGTGATCCAACCTAAACAAATACAAATCTGTAAGTGCATCTGCCAGGATATACTGTACAAATAATACAGACGATATTGGAATGCGTAAACATCAGCTTAAACAAAGGTTTGTTGATTCCTAACTTGGCACAAGCTCCGGGTTTCGGAAATGCTTAATTTAACTGGCAGCGGCTGTTGCTTTCTGACATCTCTGAATAATTGCACTGTGGGTGCTGAACTTGTCATGATTTCCCAAAGAAATTAACATATTTCACCTTCATCACAACTCCACTCAAAAAACCTTTGTCAGTTTCACAGAGTTTATGTAAAAAAAAGTATCTTTCTGGTCTTTACCTCACGCGTGGCTTTTCACGCTGTCTGACAGGCAGTGTCCCACAGGATTTCTATTCAAAATGGAACCATCGCATTCTCCCAAAAGTTTGTTGGTGCGTAAAACCCGCAAATTCATATCAGCAAAAAAGTGTGATGGCAGTGGTGTAGCGCAGTTTGTCGTGAACCCCCAGCAAGGTCCGAGCAGGATGCAGTGCTTATCTCAGAAAGATGGAAAATGATGAACAGTAATAGAAATGGAACACCATTGGAAGACTAGCCTAAAAAGCAATAATGATCTGATACCTTAAGCCTATTCAATCAAACCAGGTTGTCATGCATCCAAGAGGAGTTACAAATATATTACTGTGCTGACAGAATACACATTTGCATTTGGATTCATGTTTGCAGTCCACAAAAAAAGTAACATTTTAAATAACATTTAACCTCCACATTGGGTGATGTGGAGGTTAACCCTGCGTGTCCCCAGGTGCTCTCATTTGTTGACTTCTGCAATCGTAAAAGCCTTGGTTTCATGCATGTTAACATCAGAAGCCTACTCCCTAATGTCCTTGCCGTGTTTGAATCCTGGCTAAGGAAGGCCACCAAAAATTCGGAGATCTCCATCCCCAACTACAACATTTACAACATCAACGTTCGTCCAAGGTGGCTTAGCAGTTCAGACGTCTTTTTCTGTTCCGTATTGTCGTGTCCTGTATATATATATATTTACACCTTTCTTCGCATATCTTTTATTTATTTTATTATCCAAGAACTCAACTACAAAAGCTTTCCTGCAAAAGCTTTCCTGCAACCCGCTTCACCAATTACAAAAAGTATTATTTACCTCAATCTGAAAATCCATCGTGGAAGCTAGCCAGGGGCTAATTCAGAAGCTAGCCTGAAAGCTAACCAGAAGCTACTCCGATAGCTAGCCAGAAGCTAATCTGTAGCTGCCCCGAAAATAGCCGGTTTGCTGGCTAGCGTTGGTGTTTCAGCTGCCCACGTTTAGTGGTCATCAGCTATTCCTTTAGCTCGATAATCTACCGGCACTTTTGTGCAACGCGACTCGGACCGGAGCATTCCGGGACTTTTTTTCTCTCAGTTTCCCCGGATTCCAGCCGCAGGCTCTGGACACTTGCACCTTGATTTCGCAGCTAGCTAGCTGCAAACCGTGTGACTATTGGCTTACGTCGACCCCGGAGCAAACTCAAATCATTCTGGAGCTAGCCAGCTGAGGAGTTCCATCACCATCCGGACCCGTTTCTTTTGTTGCTGCTGCAGATACGGAACCCCACCGGGCCTTCACGACTGACTGCCGCGACTGACTGCCGACGTTATCTGCCCGAGGGATTTATCCAACTGGCACCTCCGTCCCGACGTTACCTGAACGCTCATCTGAGGCCCGCTAATCGTTAGCTGTCTTATCGGCTGCTATCTGAACAAGTATATCGGACAACTATTATTATTATTATTATTTATTTTATTTTTTTCCTTGGGTCACTATATCTATTTTGCCAATTTGGATTGATCCCCTCTACCACACGGAACCCCACTACACGGAACCCCACTAACCTACCGACGGAAACGCACGAGGTATCTACAAACAGACCTCCATCCTATGCTGCTACCGATAGCCATATACCCGGCCAGCTGTCTGGATCGCCACGACCAACCAACCTCTACTCACTGGACCCTTATTGATCACTCGATTAGCATGCCTCTCCTTAATGTAAATATGCCTTGTCCATTGCTGTTCTGGTTAGTGTTTATTGGCTTATTTCACTGTAGAGATTCTAGCCCTGCTCTCTATACCATATCCAACCTCTCAGTTCCACCACCCACATATGCGATGACATCACCTGGTTTCAATGATGTTTCTAGAGACAATATCTCTCTCATCATCACTCAATACCTAGGTTTACCTCCACTGTATTCACATCCTACCATACCTTTGTCTGTACATTATTCCTTTAAACTATTTTATCGCCCCCAGAAACTTCCTTTTACTCTCTGCTCTAGTAGCTCTAGGCGACCAATTCTCATAGCTTTTAGCCGTACCCTTATCCTACTCCTCCTCTGTTCCTCTGGTGATGTAGAGGTGAATCCAGGCCCTGCAGTACCTGGCTCCACTCCTATTCCCCAGGCGCTCTCTTTTGATGACTTCTGTAACCGTAATAGCCTTGGCTTCATGCATGTTAACATTAGAAGCCTCCTCCCTAAGTTTGTTTTGTTCACTGCTTTAGCACACTCTGCCAACCCGGATGTTTTAGCCGTGTCTGAATCCTGGCTTAGAAAGACCACCAAAAATTCAGACATTTTCATCCCCAATTACAAGATTTTCAGACAAGATAGAACGGCCAAAGGGGGCGGTGTTGCAATCTACTGCAAAGACTGCCTGCAGAGTTCTGTTATACTATCCAGGTCTGTTCCCAAACAATTTGAACTTCTACTTTTAAAAATCCACCTCTCTAAAAACAAGTCTCTCACCGTTGCCGCCTGCTATAGACCACCCTCTGCCCCCAGCTGTGCTCTGGACACTATATGTGAACTGATTGCCCCCCATCTATCTTCAGAGCTCGTGCTGCTAGGCGACCTAAATTTGAACATGCTCAACACCCCAGCCACCCTACAATCTAAGCTTGATGCCCTCAATCTCACACAAATTATCAATGAACCTACCAGGTACCACCCCAATTCCGTAAACACGGGTACCCTCATAGATATCATCCTAACAAACTTGCCCTCCAAATACACCTCTGCTGTTTTCAACCAAGATCTCAGCGATCACTGCCTCATTGCCTGCATCCGTAATGGGTCAGCGGTCAAACGACCTCCACTCATCACTGTCAAACGCTCCCTGAAACACTTCAGCGAGCAGGCCTTTCTAATCGACCTGGCCGGGGTATCCTGGAAGGATATTGATCTCATCCCGTCAGTAGAGGATGCCTGGTCATTTTTTTAAAATGCCTTCCTCACCATCTTGAATAAGCATGCCCCATTCAAGAAATTTAGAACCAGGAACAGATATAGCCCTTGGTTCTCTCCTGACCTGACTGCCCTTAACCAACAGAAAAACATCCTATGGCGTTCTGCATTAGCGTCGAACAGCCCCCGTGATATGCAACTTTTCAGGGAAGCCAGAAACCAATATACACAGGCAGTTAGAACAGCCAAGGCTAGCTTTTTCAAGCAGAAATTTGCTTCCTGCAACACAAATTCAAAAAAGTTCTGGGACACCGTAAAGTCCATGGAGAATAAGAACACCTCCTCCCAGCTTCCAACCGCTCTGAAGATAGGAAACACTGTCACCACCGACAAATCCACTATAATTGAGAATTTCAATAAGCATTTTTCTACGGCTGGTCATGCTTTCCACCTGGCTACCCCTACCCCGGACAACAGCACTGCCCTCCCCTCTGCTACTCGCCCAAGCCTTCCCCATTTCTCTTTCTCCCAAATACAGTCAGCTGATGTTCTAAATGAGCTGCAAAATCTGGACCCTTACAAATCAGCCGGGCTAGATAATCTGGACCCTTTCTTTCTAAAACTATCTGCTGAAATTGTTGCCACCCCTATTACTAGCCTCTTCAACCTCTCTTTCGTGTCGTCTGAGATCCCCAAAGATTGGAAAGCAGCTGCGGTTATCCCCCTCTTCAAAGGGGGGGACACCCTTGACCCTAACTGCTACAGACCTATATCTATCCTACCCTGCCTTTCTAAGGTCTTCGAAAGCCAAGTCAACAAACAGATTACCGACCATTTCGAATCCCACCACACCTTCTCCGCTATGCAATCTGGTTTCAGAGCTGGTCATGGGTGCACCTCAGCCACGCTCAAGGTCATAAACGATATCGTAACCGCCATCGATAGGAAACAATACTGTGCAGCCGTATTCATTGACCTGGCCAAGGCTTTTGACTCTGTCAATCACCACATCCTCATTGGCAGACTCGACAGCCTTGGTTTCTCTAATGATTGCCTCGCCTGGTTCACCAACTACTTCTCTGATCGAGTTCAGTGTGTCAAATCGGAGGGTCTGTTGTCCGGGCCTCTGGCAGTCTCTATGGGGGTGCCACAGGGTTCAATTCTTGGACCGACTCTCTTCTCTGTTTACATCAATGATGTCGCTCTTGCTGCTGGTGATTCTCTGATCCACCTCTACGCAGACGACACTATTCTGTATACTTCTGGCCCTTCTTTTGACACTGTGTTAACAACCCTCCAGGCGAGCTTCAATGCCATACAACTCTCCTTCCGTGGCCTCCAACTGCTCTTAAATACAAGTAAAACCAAATGCATGCTCTTCAACCGATCGCTGCCTGCTCCTGCCCGCCTGTCCAACATCACTACTTTGGACGGCTCTGACTTAGAATATGTGGACAACTACAAATACCTAGGTGTCTGGTTAGACTGTAAACTCTCCTTCCAGACTCACATCAAACATCTCCAATCCAAAGTCAAATCTAGAATTGGCTTCCTATTCCGCAACAAAGCATCCTTTACTCATGCTGCCAAACATACCCTTGTAAAACTGACCATCCTACCAATCCTCGACTTCGGTGATGTCATTTACAAAATAGCCTCCAAAACCCTACTCAATAAATTGGATGCAGTCTATCACAGTGCCATCCGTTTTGTCACCAAAGCCCCATATACTACCCACCACTGCGACCTGTACACTCTCGTTGGCTGGCCCTCGCTTCATACTCGTCGCCAAACCCACTGGTTCCAGGTCATCTACAAGACCCTGCTAGGTAAAGTCCCCCCTTATCTCAGCTCGCTGGTCACCATAGCAGCACCTACCTGTAGCACGCGCTCCAGCAGGTATATCTCTCTAGTCACCCCCAAAACCAATTCTTCCTTTGGACGCCTCTCCTTCCAGTTCTCTGCTGCCAATGACTGGAACGAACTACAAAAATCTCTGAAACTGGAAACACCTATCTCCCTCACTAGCTTTAAGCACCAGCTGTCAGAGCAGCTCATAGATTACTGCACCTGTACATAACCCATCTACAATTTAGCCCAAACAACTACCTCTTTACCTACTGTATTTATTTATTAATTTATTTTGCTCCTTTGCACCCCATTATTTCTGTCTCTACTTTGCACTTTCTTCCACTGCAAACCAACCATTCCAGTGTTTTTTTAGTTTTTATTTTACTTGCTGTGTTGTACTCACTTCGCCTCCATGGCCTTTTATATTTTTATTTATTTATACATATATTTGTTTGCCTTCACCTCCCTTATCTCACCTCACTTGCTCACATTGTATATAGACTTATTTTTTTTCACTGTATTATTGACTATATGTTTGTTTTACTCCATGTGTAACTATGTGTTGTTGTATGTGTCGAACTGCTTTGCTTTATCTTGGCCAGGTCGCAATTGTAAATGAGAACGTGTTCTCAATTTGCCTACCTGGATAAATAAAGGTTAAATAAAAAAAAAAATAAAAAAAAATTTTTCCGTCAAGATAGAACTACCAACGGGGGAGGAGTTGCAGTCTACTGCAGAGATAGCCTGCAAAGTTCTGTCATACTTTCCAGGTCTATGACCAAACAGTTCGAGCTTCTAATTTAAAAAATGTATCTCTCCAGAAATAAGTCTCTCACTCTTGCCGCATGTTATAGACCCCCTCAGCTCCCAGCTGTGCCCTGGACACCATATGTGAATTGATTGCCCCCCTTCTATCTTCAGAGTTCATTCTGTTAGGTGTCCTGAACTGGGATATGCTTAACATCCCGGCAGTCCTACAATCTAAGCTAGATGCCCTCAATCTCGCACAAATTATCATGGAACCCACCAGGTACAACCCTAAATCCGTAAACATGGGCACCCTCATTGATATTATCCTGACCAACCTGCCCTCCAAATACACCTCTGCTGTTTTCAATCAGGATCTCAGCGATCACTGCCTCATTGCATGCATCCGCTATGGGTCCGCGGGTCAAACGACCACCCCTCATCACTGTCAAACGCTCCCTAAAACACTTTTGCGAGCAGGCCTTTCTAATCGTTCTGGCCCGGGTATCCTGGAAGGATATTGACCTCATTCTGTCAGTAGAGGATACCTGGTCGTTCTTTAAAAGTAATTTTCTCACCATCTTAAATAAGCATGCCCCTTTAAAAAAATGTAGTTCTAAGAACAGATATAGCCCTTGGTTTACTCCAGACCTGACTGCCCTCGACCAGCACAAAAACATCCTGTGGCGGACTGCATTAGCATCGAATAGTCCCTGCGATATGCAACTTTTCAGGGATGTGAGGAACCAATACACGCAGTCAGTTAGGAAAGTAAAGGCTAGCTTTTTCAAACAGAAATTTGCATCCTGTAGCTCTAACTCCAAACGTTTTGGGACACTGTAAAGTCCATGGAGAATAAGAGCACCTCCTCCCAGCTGCACACTGCTAGGAAACACTGTCACCATCAATAAATCCACGATAATCTAGAATTTCAAAAAGCATTTCTCTACGGCTGGCCATGCTTTCCTCCTGGCTACCCCAGCCCAGGCCAACAGCTCCACGCCCCCCGCAGCTACTTGCCCAAGCCTCCCCAACTTCTCCTTCACCCAAAGCCAGATAGCAGATGTTCTAAAAGAGCTGCAAAACCTGGACCCATACAAAGCAGCTGGGCTAGACAATCTGGACCCTCTCTTTCTGAAATGATCCGCCGCCATTGTTGCAACCTCTATTACCAGTCTGTTCAACCTCTCGTATCGTCCGAGAACCCTAAAGATTGGAAAGCTGCCACGGTCATTCCCCTCTTCAAAGCGGGTGACACTCTAGACCCAAACTGTTACAGACCAAATCCATCCTGCCCTGCCTTTAGAAAGTCTTTGAAAGCCTAACAAACAGATCACTGACCATTTCAAATCCCACCGTACCTTCTCCGCTGTGCAATCCGGTTTCCGACCTGGTCACAGGTGCACCTCAGCCACGCTCAAGGTACTAAACGATATCATAACCGCCATCGATAAAAGACAGTACTGTGCAGCCGTCTTCATCGACCTGGCCAAGGCTTTCGACTCTATCAATCACCGTATTTTTATCGGCAGACTCAACAGCCTTGGTTTCTCAAATGACTGCCTTGCCTGGTTCACCAACTACTTCTCAGATTGAGTTCAGTGTGTCAAATCAGAGGGCCTGTTATCCAGACCTCCGGCAGTCTCTATGGGGGTGCCACAGGGTTCAATTCTCGGGACAACTCTTTTCTCTGTATACATCAACAATGTCGCTCTTGCTGCTGGTGATTCCCTAATCCACCTCTACGCAGTCAACACCATTCTGTATACATCTGGCCTTTCTTTGGACACTGTTAACAAACCTCCAAACGAGCTTCAATGCCATACAACACTCCTTCCGTGGCCTCCAACTGCTCTTAAACGCTAGTAAAACTAAATGCATGCTTTTCAACTGATCGCTGCCCGCACCCGCCCGACTAGCATCACTACTCTGGACGGTTCTGACTTAGAATATGTGGACAACTACAAATACCTAGGTGTCTGGCTAGACTGTAAACTCTCCTTCCAGACTCATATTAAACATCTCCAATCCAAAATTAAATCTAAAATAGGCTTCCGATTTCGCAACAAAGCCTCCATCACTCACGCTGCCAAACATACCCTTGTAAAACTGACTATCCTACCGATCCGACTTCGGCGATGTCATTTACAAAATAACCTCCAACTCTCTACTCAGCAAACTGGATGCAGTCTATCACAGTGCCATCCGTTTTGTCACCAAAGCCCCATATACCACCCACCACTGCAACCTGTATGCTCTCGTCGGATGGCCCTCGCTAGATATTCGTCTCCAGACCCACTGGCTCCAGGTCATCTATAAGTCTTTCCAGGTAAAGCTCCTGTCACATGGAATGACGGTGGAGAGATGAAGCAGGTACAGAGAGTAAAACATTTAATAAGGAACGGACATGGAACGAGACAGGAACAGCGTCAGCATACAAGAAAACAAAGACAAAAAACAATCAATTCAACAGCGGGGAACAGAGACAGGGAACTGACAAATATAGGGAAGGTAATAAACAGATGATAAGTGAGTCCAGGTGTCACGTTCCTGACCTTGTTTTCCTTTTGTATAGTTGTGTTTAGTGGGTCAGGACGTGAGCTGGGTGGGCAGTCTGTGTTGTTTGTTCTATGTTAAGTGTCATTGTTAATTGACCTTGTATGGTTCTCAATCAGAGGCAGGTGTTTGACGTTTCCTCTGATTGAGAACCATATATAGGTAGGTTGTTTCACATTGTTTGTTGTGGGTGGTTGTCTCCTGTGTCCGTATATGTTACTACACGGGACTGTATCGTTTGTTTGTAGTCTGTACCTGTTCGTGCGTTCTTCGTTATATGTAAGTTCACATGTTTTAGGTCAGTCTACGTTGTTTGTTATTTTGTTAATTATCAAGTGTTATTTCGTGTTTCGTCGTTTGTTTAAATAAATCATTATGTCAACATTTCACGCTGCGCTTTGGTCCGCTCATTCACCACAAGACGACCGTTACACCAGGTGAGTCCAATTTCGCTGAAGTGCATGACGAGGGAAGGCAGGTGTGCATAATTTATGGCAGGAGTGCATGATACAGGGCAGCCTGGTGCCCTCAAGCGCCAGGGGAGGGAAGAGCGGGAGCAGACATGACAGTTCTCCCTGTCACGAACCGGCTCAAAGTTCGTAACAAAAAGGGAGACAACGTGGAGATAAGGAATAACAAAATATATTTATTAACTAAAGTAAATTAAATACAATTAACAATGGTGTGTGTAGTCAGTAATTAGGAGTGTAAGTGAGTGTTTGCATGCATAAATGTGATATTGAGGGGTGTTGAAAGGTGCCAACGCAAACAAACAAAAACACCACAAAAATGCCACAATCAAAATCTATCAGTGTCTACATGGAGAGAGTCTCCTCAATGAATGGGGTTAGAGGTGCATTTATCCTGGAACATACCCGAGCCCAGGAGTGTCCCATTTTGTTGACAACCCTCCCGGCTCTGCCCACTGACATCCTATTAAGGAAAACAAGAGCAAAGAGAAAGAATTCGGCAGACAGAGTGGGATGGTTGTCACACCCCCCCTCTAGGGGTGCCACCCGGTGTCCCACCTGGGCGAACCGGTCGAGACATGGGCGCTCGGCAAGCCGGTTGGGGAGTGGGAGCCCAACGAACCGGCAGGAGCGTGAGAGCCTGGCGAGCCGGCTGAGGCATGGAAGCCAGACAATCCGACTGAGGCAAGACGCCTGTTGATCCTGCTGCAGCGAGGGAGCCTGATGATCCGGTGGAGAGTGACGTGGGATGGGAAGCCGCCGAGCCAACCGAGGCGTGAAAGCCCGATGGGCTGGCTTAGGCACCCCCGGTTCCATTGGCGGCGGAATCAACCCCGACGTCACCCCAAAAAAATTTAAAACCTGGACCGGCTGGGCGAACTAGAACTGACGATCCGGTGGAGGCCCGACGTGTGATGGGGGCCAACCGGGGCAAGGAACCCTCTCAAGCCAGCTAGGGTGTGGAAGCCCGGCGAGCTGGCTAGGCACCCCCAGTTCCATCGGTGGCGACCCAGAGCCGATGCTACCATACCAGCCGGAACGCCAATACTCCGATGCTTCGTGTGATGGCTGCTGCATTCTGTCACATGGAATTGACGCTGGAGAGATGAAGCAGGTATGGGGAGTCAAACATTTAATACGGAACGGACATTGAACGAGACAGGAACAGCGTCAGCATACAAGAAAACAAAGACAAAAAACAATCAATCAATGCAGCAGGGAACAGAGCAAGGGAACTGAAAAATATAGGCGAGGTAATAAACAGATGATAAGTGAGTCCAGGTGAGTCCAATATCGCTGAAGTGCGTGACGAGGGAAGGCAGGTGTGCATAATTGATGGCGTGATGCAGGGCAGCCAGGCGCCCTCAAGCACCAGGAGAGGGAAGAGCGGGAGCATACGTGACAGCTCCTCCTTTTCTCAGGTCACTGGTCACCATAACAACACCCACCCGTAGCACACGCTCCAGCAGGTATATCTCACTGGTCATCCCCAAAGCCAATACCCCCTTTGGCCGCCTTTCCTTCCAGTTCTCCGTTGCCAATGACTGGAACAAATTGCATAAATCGCTGAAGTTGGAGACTTATATCTCCCTCACTAACTTTAAGCATCAGCTATCTGAGCAGCTTTCTGATCGCTGCAGCTGTACTCATCCCCATATTGTTTTTATTTACTTTTTTGCTCTATTTCAACTTGGACATCATCATCTGCACATCTATCACTCCAGTGTTCATTTACTGAATTGTAATTACTTTGCTCCTATGGCTTATTTATTGTCTTACCTCCTCACGCCATTTGCACACTGTATATAGACTTTTTCTACTGTGTTATTGACTGTACGTTTGTTTATTCTTTTTTTATTCCATGTGTAACTGTGTTGTTGTTTGTGTCGCAGTGCTTTGCTTTATCTTGGCCAGGGCACAGTTGTACATGAGAACTTGTTCTCAACTGGCTTACCTGGTTAAATAAAGGTGAATATAAAAAATTCAAAAAGTAGAAATTGTAAACCAATATTTAATTTTAAAAGCCTGTTATTTTAACTGAATTGCCTTTTAATATAGACCACATGGAGAAATCAAAAAATCTGATTTTGAATATGAATAAAGACTTGCTAAAGTGACAAAATTCAGCATTTTGACATGTCCCTCCATCAACCCTGTGTCACTTCTAGGAATTTTTTACCCACTTAATGTCACGCCCAGACCTTAGTTCCTTTTTTATGTCTCTATTTTGGTTTGGTCAGGGCGTGAGTTGGGGTGGGCATTCTATGTTTTTGTTCTGTTTTCTATGTGTTTGGCCTGGTGTGGTTCTCAATCAGAGGCAGCTGTCTATCGTTGTCTCTGATTGAGAACCATACTTAGGTAGCCTTTTCCCACCTGTGTTTGTGGGTAGTTGTTTCCTGTTTTGTGTTGTAGCACCTTACAGGACTGTTTCGATTTTCGGTTATTCTCTTGTTTATTTTTGTTATTGGGTTCAGTTTTATAATAAACATCATGAACACGTACCACGCTGCGTTTTGGTCCGATGATTCCTACTCTTCATCCGAAGACGAATATCGTTACACTTAACCCCAAAATGTCTCGAAGTTTTCACCATAACTGTAAAGCACTCGTTATTGTGATGCTTTCACAAAAGCTTTCTGAAAGTATTATTTATTTAATGTGATTAGTAATTAATTTAGGTCTGTCCATCATTTTAAGGTGAACTGAACTTTCGTTTTAATATGGTGAAACTATTCCTTAAAAAAATCCAAATCAAAAGGGAACTGGTAACAGTCAAATCATAGTGTAAAAGCAAGTCCCCGGTTTTACTGCTCTGGTGCGGGACGTGGACCCTTACCGCCGACCCCGGACCGGGGACCCTCGCAGCAGGCCCCGGACAGGAGGGAGACTCTGGCTGCTCCGGACAGGAGGTAGACTCTGGCTGCTCCGGACAGGAGGTAGACTCTGGCTGCTCCGGACAGGAGGGAGACTCTGGCTGCTCCTGACTGAAGCACGTCGCTGGAGGCTCCGGACTAGAGGGCGTCGCTGGAGGCCTAGAGGGTGTCGCTGGAGGCTCCGAACTAGAGGGCGACGCTGGAGGCTCCGAACTAGAGGGCGACGCTGGAGGCTCCGGAGTAGAGGGCGACGCTGGAGGCTCCGGACTAGAGGGCGTCGCTGGAGGCTCCGGACTAGAGGGCGTCGCTGGAGGCTCCGGACAGAGGGCGTCGCTGAAGGCTCCGGACTAGAGGGCGTCGCTGGAGGCTCCGGACTAGAGGGCGACGCTGGAGGCTCCGGACTAGAGGGAGACGCTGGAGGCTCCGGACTAGAAGAAGTTGCTGGAGGCTCCGGACTGACGTCCTTCGTTGGAGGACATAACTCCTCACTGGAGGTTTCGTGCCATGGATCCTCACCGGAGGCTTCGTGCCATGGATCATCACTGGAGGCTTCGTGCCATGGATCATCACTGGAGGCTTCGTGCCATGGATCATCACTGGAGGCTTCTTGCAATGGACCATCACTGGAGGCTTCTTGCCATGGATCAGCACTGGAGGCTTCGTGCCATGGATCATCACTGGAGGCGTCTTGCCATGGATTATCACAGGAGGCTTTGCTCTGGGAGAAGGCACAGGACTCACCAGGCTGGGGAGACATGCAGGAGGCATTGTCCTTGGACCATTTGCACCGGATACACTGGGCCGTGGAGGCACACTGGAGGTCTCGAGCAAAGAGCCTGCACAACCCGTCCTGGCTGTATGGTGACTTTGGCCCTGCACGTGCGGGGCGCAGGCACAGGACGCCCTGGGCTGTGCAGACGTACTGGAGACACAGTGTGCAGAGCTGGCGCAGGATAACCCGGGCCGAGGAGACGCACTAGAGGCCTGGAGAGCAGGGCAGGCACACTCCTTCCTGGCTCGATGCCCACTCTCGCCCTGCAGATGCGAGGAGCTGCGATGTAACGTACCGGGCTATGAACACGTACTGGAGACACCGTGCGCTCCACCGCATAGCACGGTGCCTGACCAGTACGATGCTCGCCATGGTAAGCACGGGGAGTTAGCTCAGGTCTCCTACCTGACTCCGCCAATCACTCCGTGTGCCCCCCCCCCAAAAAAAATATTCTGGGGCTGCCTCTCGGGTTTCCTTGCCAACCGTGTTCCCTCATACCTCATCTCCTGCTGCCTCAGCTCTCCTGGCTGCCTCCACCTGTTCCCATGGAAGGTGATCCCTTCCAGCCAGAATCTCCTCCCATGTGTAAGATCCCTTGCAGGCCAGAATGTCCTCCCATGTTCCTCCTTTTTACCACGCTGCTTGGTCCGTTGTTGGTGGGTGGTTCTGTAACGATTGTCGTCTGGAGAAGGAGAGGAGGACCAAGGTGCAGCGTGGTATGTGGTCATATTTTTTTATAAAATATGAAAACACTTGACAAACAACAAAAACGACAAATGAACAGTCCTTAAAGGTGAAAACAAAACACTAAACAGGAAACATACAATGACACTATGACATCAATGCAAATGTAATCGAAAATCGAATCAAACACTTGATGAGCTCATGCTATGCAAAATTTCTATAGGCTATGCAATTTCGCGAGAAAATAGTGATGGCCTATATTAAAAAGAGGATCCCATCAGCTTTCTATAGGCTAGGCCTACTGTATTTATGTATTTTCTTCATATTAAGCACATTGCTTATTTTACAACAGGAGTTTTATCTACCTGGCTGGCATGAAAATGAACCACGGGAAAAGCGTCATCCATTCGCTATTTGAGTGCATAGATTACATGTATTTTTCCCCTGCCCTGCTTCTATGTGTTTGAGAGTGTGAGCTGGTAAGTGGGCTGGAAAGTGAGCTGGTTTCAGGGGATCTACGTGTTTGAGAATGTGAGTTGGAAGCAGAGGTTATAGTACCCCCACCTCCTCAACGGCCGGCTCTTGACGGCCTAGGAAGCTGAGCAGGGGGCCTCCCATGGGGACGTGGAGCTGGGCGGTCAGGATGGTTATGGTGGAAAGCCAGGATCATGGCTGGGTCAAGGATGTCCTGGGCGGGGACCCAGGACCGTTCTTTTGGTCCGTACCTCTCCCAATCCACCAGGTAGTGGATTTGACCACCCAGGCGCTTGGAGTCAAGGATGGCTTGGACAAAATAAGCCGGTGCACCGCCAACGTCAAACGGAGGGGGTGCGCCAAGGTGCGCCACTGGAGGATGGAGAGGGCTGTACCTTGAGAAGGGACACATGGAAGTATGAAGAGATTCGGTAATGGCGGGGCAACTGGAGACGGTAGGTGACAAGATTGAGGCAGTGTTTTATTTTGAAGGTACCAATGAACCGGGGACTGAACTTTTAGCAGGGGTCACCAAGCCAGATGTCCCGGGTAGAGAGCCACACGTTGCCCAGGGTGAAAGAGTAGATTGGCGACGCTGGTCAGCGAACCGTTTCAGGGAGAGGGAAGCTTGATGTAGGTGCCGATGTGTGTTCTCCCAATCCTGCTCACTACGTCAAAACCACTCAGACAGCAGGCACAGTTCCGGGCTCTGTCTCCCATGGGAACATGGGGGGTTGGTATCCGAGGACACACTGAAAAGGAGTGAGATGGAGTGAGGAATGCACCAGGGAGTTCTGTGCGTATTCGGCCCAGGCTAGATAGCGACTCCACTCGTGTGGTTGGTGGGTGCATTGTTGGCGAAGGTACTTCCCTATTTACTGATTCAGGCGTTCCGTCTGCCCGTTGGTTTGGGGATGGTATCCGGAGGATAGGCTGATGGAGACTCCCAGTTGGTCACAGAAGGCTCGCCACACCCTGGAGACAAACTGGGGTCTCCGAAACGAGGTCTTCCAGGATCCCATACAGACGAAACACCTGTTGGAACATGCACTCGTCCATTTCCATGCCATTAGGTAGATGTGGAAGGGGGATGAGTCAGCACATCTTGGATAACCGATCCACTACAACTAAAATAGTAGTGAAGAGTCTGGCAGATCAGTGAGGAAATACATGGCGATGTGGGACCATGGTCTGTGTGGTGTAGGTAAAGGCTCGAGTTTACCGGTAGGTAGTTGGCGAGAGCTATGATGCACAGATGGGACAGGAAAGAATGTAATCTTGTACATCTGCTTTTAGGGATGACCACCAGAACTTCCGTGTCAGTAGCTCCGTGGTCCGGATGATCCCTGGATGGCCAGAACTCAGTGAGGTATGGCAACACTGCATTAGTTCGGGTCTCACAGACGGTGGAACATAGGTCTTGCCTGCAGGGGTGTCGGGAGGTGCTGGGTCATGGCGCAGGGCCTCTGGACGGCTGATTGGATTTCCCAATGTATGGGTCCCACGACAGAAGACTGAGGCAGTATGGGCTTGGGAGCTGGGTTAGAGGAAGGGGAGTCAAATAGGTGGGATAAGGAATCAGCCTTCACATTTTTCTTACCGTGCAGGTAGGTGACAGTGAAGTTGAATCTGGGGAATAAGAGTGCCCAGTGAGCATGTCTGGGGTTGAACCTCTTAGCACTTCTTAAGTACTTCCAATTGCAGTGGTCGGTAAGGACAAAGAATGGGTGATGAGCTTCCTCTAACCAGTGGCGCCACTCTTCGATAGCCAGCTTAATGGCGAGGAGCTCTTGGTTCCCGACATCACAGTTCCTCTCAGCGGGTGACAGTTTCTTGGAAAAGAAGCCACATAGGTGTAATTTGGGAGGTGTCCCTACCCGCTGAGAGAGAACCGCTCCTACGCCGACCTTGGATGCATCAACCTCCACAACAAAAGGAAGGGTAGGATCTGGGTGCCTAAGGATGGGTGGAGGGGGGAAGAGGCATTTCAAGGTCTCAAAGACAGTGAGGGCGGTGTCGGTCCATTGGAGGCTATGGTTTTTTTGACTGGTGAGAGCTGAGAGAGAAGCGGTTGTGCTGCTGCAGTTTCGGGTGAACCGGCGGTAGTAGTTGGAAAATCCTAGGAAACATTGTAGTTCCTTTATGATGGTGGGTTTGGGCCAGTTAAGCACAGCCTTGACTTTGCCTTCATCCATGTTGACCCTGCCTGGTGTCAACACGAAACCTAGGAAGGTTACCGTAGTAATGTGAAAGGCGCTCTTTTCAGCCTTGACAAAGATGGTGGTCCTGTAGCCGTTGGAGGACCTGTTGCACATGCTGTACGTGCTATGCAATGGAGCGAGAGTAGATCAAGACATTGTCAATGTACACAATGAGGAACTGGTTGATCATGTCCTGGTAAACTTCATTCATGAAGGACTGGAAGACTGTGGGAGCATTGGTGAGACCGTAGGGCATAAGCAAGTATTCGTAGTGACGGTGACGGAAGCCTAGCGGTGATGAAAGCCGTCTTCCACTCATCCCCACTTCAGATACGGACCAGGTTGTATGCACTACTTAGGTTCAATTTAGAGTAGATGGTAGCCTGTGCAACTTGTTCTAGTGCGGCCGGAATCAGAGGAAGAGGAAACGATTCTTGAAAGTTTGGTCATTGAGATGTCGGTAATCTATGCAGGGCCGGAGACTACCATCCTTTTTTTTCACAAAGAAGATACTGGATGGAGCCGGAGACGTGGATGGACGGATGAATCCCATGTAGAGGGCATCTTCTTTAAAGGTGTCCATAGCCTCGTTCTCTGGGATGGACAAGGGGTAGATCCAAACCTTCCAATTGCAGATGCCCCAGGAAGTCGATCGCACAGTCCATTTTCTCAAAAGTGGGGTTACAAGTTTATTAACTTTTAAAGCAGAATTACTTTCCCTGTGGTGTATGATATACCATTTTCTAGCTCTAAGTTTCTACTTTTATAAAAATGTCTTACCCCTTTTTCTCCGCAATATCGTGATATTCAGTCTTGTCCCATCGCTGCAACTTCTTTACGATTTCGGGAGTGGCGAAGGTCAAGAGCCATGCGTCCTCCAAAACACAACTCTGCCAAGCCGCACTGCTTTTTGACACACTACTCGCTTAACCAAGAAACCAGCCCCACAATGTGTAGGAGGGAAACACAATACAGCTGGTGACCGTGTCAGTGTGCATGTCTTCGGCCCGCCACAAGAGTCGCTAGAGCGCGATGGGACAAGGACATCCCGGCCAGCCAAACCCTCCCCTAACACAGACAGCGCTGGGCCAATTGCGGGCATGGGTCTCCCAGTTCCGGCCGGCTGCAACACATGGATCAAACCCGGGTCTGTAGTTACGCCTCAAGCACTGCAGTGCCCTAGACCGCTGCGCCACTGGGGAGGCCCATGAGTCTCTACTTTTTATCCAATGTAAAAAAACACAATTTTAAATTTTGCTACATAGAACCGAATCCAGGTGGTCGGTCACAAATATTAAATAAAATATTAAAAAAGTGAACTGCTGGCAAACAAAATTGAAAAAGCTATCTTATTTTTCTTAATTGAAAAGAGGGCAAAAGTCTTTAAATTATTTTACTTCATGGAGAGGATTTGTAAGAAGTACATGGAATGTGGCGATTACATTTGTCTCATGTTGGCTATAGTATTACAGGCCCAAAAAGCTAATTGTGCTAATTATTTCCTGGAATAAAGGATGACCTGAAAAGGAAACCACAGGAGGTAGGACCAATCAGGCATAAACTTTTCACCCAACGACCTGCTGTTCCTCCAAATTCTGAACAAGAGACAAATGATCATATTCAAACTGGCCTGCTATTAATCTCTAAGTGATGTGCAACATCTATGTGACATTTTGTTGAGCCAATTCTATTTATGACACAACTCTTCTTCAATAAAGTATCTCTGGGACATGGTCAAGTGCAGTGACTGAAGGTGAACGTTAATAGCTTCCTAAAACAGCGCTCCAGACAAGCTCAGAATGGTTCCTACTCAGTGGACTGTTTATTATGAACTTGACCTGACATGTTGTGATGAAGGGACTCATGTTGCCTTGTACTGTGTATGCAGTATGTGGTGATATGTCTTCAGTCAGCAAAAATAGATCAAATGCCGTCTTTCTTGTGTAAATACGCAGAAAAGATAATAAAATATGTATTAATGTTCAGTGTAGCCTTGACTTTCATCAAGGTCATCTGGTGTAATAACTGTAGTGGGTTCAATATACACTCTTTTTATGTCCATTGTTATAAAATGACACAGTTTTGTTTGGTTTGCATATACTAACAAGCATTCCAATTAAAAGTGAATAATTGAATGGAAGCCGATTCATCTTTTACTAATTATTTCTAATGCGCTCACAATAGTTTCCTACACTTAACCCTCGTGTGGTGTTCATGTTTTTGTTATTCACCCAATGTTCGCGGGTCTGATGGACCCACAACATTATTGGGTATTTAAAACAATTTACGTAGAAATACTCCTACTTAGATGTTATATCAATTACAAGCAATATAGACAGAATACATGGTTAATATTTGCCAAAAGTTTACATACAGTATTTTATGGAAATGATAAATGAGCCCCATTGAACACAAATTAAGGCCAATCTACACACCACACGAGGGACAGAGTTTTACTGTGTGTGTGTATTTCTTGTACTTGATGCATGTGTACTGTGTCTTCCTGTCCTTCTTGGGTTCATCTCACTCACTCACATATATATTCACAGCCAAGGTAGGAGAGTCAGACACACACACACATGCAACAACATCACTCATACTTACGTCCGGTATTGGAGTTATTGGTTCTGTGTTTCGGGCAGATGGTGCACCAGCATCCTCCTCTTGAATCCTCCTTGCGATAGCTGCAGAAATTGGGGTCCTTGGAATATGTTGCCTCCTCTGGATTTGAGGTCTTACCAATGCCTTGCCCAGCTCCTCAAGAAAGGAGCTTCTCTCTGTTCCAATCTGGGTTCAAGGCCATTCATATGACAAATGCGTTGTACGCCAAGATGTCCAAGATGTTGAAGAATATCACAAGTGGCCAGCATAGGGGTTTTCTTTTGCAGTTGTAGTCAGTCACCAGCTTGTAAATTGTCCACCCATCCTTTTGTGGCATTGTAATCCATGATGATTTCTTGGTTTTGATGTTCCTGGCCACATATTCTCCCATCCCTATGCTACGTACTCATGAGTACCACATTTTGCCATTCTTTGGAACGTAGGACACCAGGTATCTGTCGGCCCGTGAACACAAACTTAGAGTAATTAATATGCCTGTTCCGTGTATTCAACAGCTGAGGTGGGAGCTCTGGCTTGTTTTTTCATACTGTTCCTATCATCGGCAGCTTCCTCTTGAGTAAAAATGTTATTGCATTTGATGTTGTGGCCACAGAGTCCCCTCTGTCACGTCCAGGATAACCCACATAACCCACACCCCCTGGTTCTTCAGGGACTCCTCCATCTGGCTTCCCCTTATACACTTGCAAGTTCCACCCATTTAATGAAGCAGCATCACAGGCAGCCCAGATCTTGATTCCATATTTTGTGGGTTTAGATAGTATGTACTGTCTGAAGGGGCAGCGGCCCCTAAATGGCATAAGCTAATCATCAACAGTAACGTTGAGCCCAGGGTTGTAAAACAGGGGAAAGCGGTCCACCCACTTGTCCCACACTGACCTGATTGCAGCTAGCATATATCTCTGCTGCCGAGCTGGTCTGGTGTCTCGGTTATCGAAGTGGATAATCCTGGAAATAATGTGGAAGTTTTCCAGAGACATTGTTACATGGAAAAGTTATCTGCCAGTTTCTGCATCCCACAGGGATTCTGTGTATTCCCCATTGGATCTGAAAACACCAGAAAGGTTAAGAACACCAAAGTATGCATGTACATGAGTTTTGTCCATCTTCTTCCATTTCTGTCCAAAAACACGCATTCCCTCAAAATTAGTGCAGTCCAGAATGATTTTCTGGATGGTGTCTGGAATGAACAGTTCAAAAGAAGACTTTATGTCCTGCACATGAGTAACCGCCATCCGCGTCGGCCCTGGTTGCATCCTTATCACATTGGCAACTATGCGGTGTTGGCACATTCCTTTGGCAAAAAGACCATTCAATTTCACAATTTTTTGACACATTTCTCCTCCTGCAGGCTGCTGATGAGCTGGTCCTGAGGCTGGCTGCTGACGGGCTGGTCCTGGGGCAGGCTGAGGGTCAATTTCATCCTCTTCTTCCAAACCACTGTCAGACTTCAAATTGACATGATACTCATTTTCGGAAAATTCTTCATCTTCCAAAGTGAAAGACGTTCCTTCCACACTAGCTTCTCTCTCTGCAAAAAATATTTCTAAGGCCCTCTGAGCAGAGATAGTTTTTGCCATAGTGATTGATTGTAGTAAGGAGCCACACATGCAAAGCTATTTATTTGTTGTGTCCCTCCCCCAATTTGCACATGGCTGGGGTAGAGCGTGGGAAAATACTGAAATTTGTACATGTGTCTGACATTCTGAACAAGTTAGTAAATGCACTGACAGAGCTCACTCAAACCAAACTGTGATAACTGGTGCTTCCCAATATATACAGTGGGGAGAACAAGTATTTGATACACTGCCGATTTTGCAGGTTTTCCTACTTACAAAGCATGTAGAGATTTTTATCATAGGTACACTTCAACTGTGAGAGACGGAATCTAAAACAAAAATCCAGAAAATCACATTGTATCATTTTTAAGTAATTAATTTGCATTTTATTGCATGACATAAGTATTTGATCACCTACCAACCAGTAAGAATTCCGGCTCTCACAGACCTGTTAGTTTTTCTTTAAGAAGCCCTCCTGTTCTCCACTCATTACCTGTATTAACTGCACCTGTTTGAACTCGTTACCTGTATAAAAGACACCTGTCCACACACTCAATCAAACAGACTCCAACCTCTCCACAATGGCCAAGACCAGAGAGCTGTGTAAGGATATCAGGGTTAAATTGTAGACCTGCACAAGGCTGGGATGGGCTACAGGACAATAGGCAAGCAGCTTGGTGAGAAGGCAACAACTGTTGGCGCAATTATTAGAAAATGGAAGAAGTTCAAGATGATGGTCAATCACCCTCGGTCTGGGGCTCCATGCAAGATCTCACCTCGTGGGGCATCAATGATCATGAGGAAGGTGAGGGATCAGCCAGAACTACACGGCAGGACCTGGTCAATGACCTGAAGAGAGCTGGGACCACAGTCTCAAAGAAAACCATTAGTAACACACTACGCCGTCATGGATTAAAATCCTGCAGCGCACGCAAGGTCCCCCTGCTCAAGCCAGCGCATGTCCAGGCCCGTCTGAAGTTTGCCAATGACCATCTGGATGATCCAGAGGAGGAATGGGAGAAGGTCATGTGGTCTGTTGAGACAAAAATAGAGCTTTTTGGTCTAAACTCCACTCGCCGTGTTTGGAGGAAGAAGAAGGATGAGTACAACCCCAAGATCACCATCCCAACCGTGAAGCATGGAGGTGGAAACATCATTCTTTGGGGATGCTTTTCTGTAAAGGGGACAGGACGACTGCACCGTATTGAGGGGAGGATGGATGGGGCCATGTATCGCGAGATCTTGGCCAACAACCTCCTTCCCTCAGTAAGAGCATTGAAGATGGGTCGTGGCTGGGTCTTCCAGCATGACAACGACCCGAAACACACAGCCAGGGCAACTAAGGAGTGGCTCCATAAGAAGCATCTCAAGGTCCTGGAGTGGCCTAGCCAGTCTCCAGACCTGAACCCAATAGAAAATCTTTGGAGGGAGCTGAAAGTCCGTATTGCCCAGCGACAGCCCCGAAACCTGAAGGATCTGTAGAAGGTCTGTATGGAGGAGTGGGCCAAAATCCCTGCTGCAGTGTGTGCAAACCTGGTCAAGAACTACAGGAAACGTATGATCTCTGTAATTGCAAACAAAGGTTTCTGTACCAAATATTAAGTTCTGCTTTTCTGATGTATCAAATACTTATGTCATGCAATAAAATGCAAATTAATTACTTAAAAATCATACAATGTGATTTTCTGGATTTTTGTTTTAGATTCCGTCTCTCACAGTTGAAGTGTACCTATGATAAAAATGACAGACCTCTACATGCTTTGTAAGTAGGAAAACCTGCAAAATCGGCAGTGTATCAAATACTTGTTCTCCCCACTGTATATAGAACATTTTGACCTTGCTCAAAGTTGAGTGACTTTAAACGTTGTATTTGAATCCTTCCTTGGGTGTGATGTGTATAGAGTGATTCTCACAAAACCTTTTGTACTTACTGCAGTTTTCTTATTATATATATACAGTATATATATACAGTATATATATATATATATATATATATATATATATATATACACACACAGTACCAGTCAAAACAGTTTGAATACACCAGCTCATTCCAGGGTTTTTCTTTATTCTTTCTATGTTCTACATTGTACAATAATAGTGAAGACATCAAAACTGTGAAATAACACATATGGAATAATGTAGTAACCAAAAAAAAAAAAAAAAAAAATCTAAATATATTTTATATTTGAGATTGTTCAAAGTAGCCACCATTTGCCTTGATGACAGCTTTGCACACTCTTGGTATTCTCTCAACCAGCTGCATGAGGCAGTCACCTGGAAAGCATTTCAATTAACAGGTGTGGAATTTCTTTCCTTCTTAATGCATGTTGTGTTTGGACTATCATTAAATGTGAAGACTGTTATTTTATCAAATCAATTCTCTATGTGTAATTATTATTATAAACCTATCTGTCCTTGATTGCAGATTAAGGTCTTGAGAACGGAGCGAGAGTTTCAGTGATTAGATTTCCTCCGCTTGCTTAGAAATCAATATTTCCCTCCTCATCACCTGAGTTCTCTCATCATTCATTTGGTCAGCAACTTCAATGAGTTCTGTTGACCTGTCATCCAACTTAGTCATTGTGTTTATTAACTGATTGTCTTTGGTCTGCAGCACTTGTAGTAGAACTGTGTTACTTTTAGTAAAGTTCAACAAAACTGCATGCATGTTATCAAGTTGAGCGCTCCTGTTTGTAGATAACTCATCAGATTTATCTAGATTGGCGTGGACATCGTCATATTTAGTTTTGGTTAAATCGAGTTGTAAATCGATTTTGTTCCTGTAGAAGAAAAGTTTGTGCTTGTTCGTCGTCATAAGTTTTTGCAATTACATTTAATTGTTCACTTTTAAACGCAGTTCCATAGCTAGCAGAATTTTCTACTTTTCTGCTTTTGTCATTAGTTTCCCGGTTCTCTCCACCTGTCCCTTTATGTCTACCGTTTCCTGCTCGTGCTACAGCTGTGCACTGCGGTATTGGACCGATGCCAATCTTGGATGGCCAGACATCAGGGCTAAATTGGAGAGAACCTTTACAAAGCCTGCGCCCGAATGTTGATTTTGGAGAGTGTCTCGATTTCTACTGTTTTTCCGCTAGTGGCATAGTTAGGGTTGGCATCGCTGCTGAGGTCAGAGATCAATCCTTTTATTGGTGAGGTTTCAATAATTAGCGGGGGAGTGGGGACTACTCCCTCTGATAGCTTGCACATTATTAAAACATTTGAGAGGAGAATTTTTCCCCCCCTATTTTTCCAAAGTTTGGTTTTGGAATACGTTGAAAGCTGCAAAGACGATTTTAATCTATTTATAGACGTTAATGAACCATCAGTACTGTATCAGTAATGTGGGAGATGGACGTGAATGAATTTGCAAAAGCAAATTGACTTGATAAATCAATGACTGTCACCCCCTGACCATAGAGAGACTTTTTATTCTCTATTTTGGTTAGATTGGGGTGTGACTAGGGGGGGTGTTCCTATCTAGAGGTTTGTATTTCTATGTTGGCCTGGTATGGTTCCCAATCAGAGGCAGCTGTTTATCGTTGTCTCTGATTGGGGAATCTTGTTTTGAGTTAGTGCATGTAGCACCTCTTATGTTACGGTTCGTTGTTTGTTTCCTTTTGTTTTTTTTGTACGTTTCACAAAAATAAAGATGTGGTCCATATTATGGTAAGAACAGCTCAAATAAGCAAAGAGAAACGACAGTCCATCATTACCTTATGACAACAAAGTTTATTCAAGTGCATTCACAAAAAACAATGAAGCACGATGATGAAACTGGCTCTCATGAGGACAGCCACAGGAAAGGAAGACCCAGAGTTACCTCTGCTGCAGAGGATAAGTTCATTAGAGTTACCAGCCTCAGAAATTGCAGCCCAACAGAGTTCAAGTAACAGATACATCTCAACATCAACTGTTTGGAGGAGACTTCCTGAATCAGGCCTTCATGGTTCGAATTGCTGCAAAGACACCAAGAAACACAAGCAATGGACATTAGACCGGTGGAAATCGGTCCTTGGGTCCGATGAGTCCAAATTTGAGATTTTTGGTTCCAACCGCTGTGCCTTTGTGAGAAGCAGAGTAGGTGAACGGATAATCTCCACATGTGTGGTCCCCTCCGTGAAGCATGGAGGAGGAGGTGTGATGGTGTGGGGGTGGTTCGCTGGTGACACTGTCTGTGATTTATTTAGAATTCAAGGCACACTTAACCCGCGTGACTACAACAGCATTCTGCAGCGATACTCCATCCCATCTGGTTTGCGCTTAATGAGACTCTCATTTGTTTTTCAAAAGGACAATGACGCTACACACCTCCACACTGTGTAAGGGCTATTTGACCAAGAATGAGAGTGATGCAGTGCTTTATCAGATGACCTGGCCACCACAATCACCCGACCTCAACCGAATTGAGATGGTTTGGGATGATTAGGACTGCAGAGTGAAGAAAAGCAGCCAGCAAGTTTTCAGCACATGTGGGAACTACTTCAAGACTGTAGGAAAGCATTCCAGGTGAAACTGGTTGAGAGAATGCCAAGAATGTGCAGAGCTGTCATCAAGGAAAAGGGTGGCTCCTTTGAAGAATCTCAAATATTAAATATATTTTGTTTTATTTAACACTTTTTTGGTTACTACATTATTCCATATGTGTTATTTCATAGTTTTGATGTCTTCACTATTATTCTACAAATAGTAAAAATTAAGAAAAACCCTTGAATGAGTAGGTGTGTCCAAACTTTTATATATTCTACACATACTCAGAAGTGTCAGTAGGGACGCTATGTGTGTGTTCTAAAACTCAAGCAACCAATCCCAATTATTTATTAATTCAGTCTATGGGGTTAATTACAAATTATTATAAATCATTATGCAAAATTGTAATAATACTGATGAGAATTATGTAAGTCAATTAAATAAGTGAATAATGCTGGGGGACAATGGGAATATCTGGCTTTACAGATCTAACACATGAATGCATTAGCATCAACACAACATAACATACGGAATGTACTTTGTTATATGGTAATGCTGTATATGCTCTGCAGTTTCTTTCTTTCCCATTAAAAATACATTTGGTGTATTAGTGTGTTGAGAGGTATTATTTTGCTAAACTACAACAGGAAATATCCAGTTGATACCTTTGAAAACAAAATGCGATATGTTTGTCAGACAATTCCCACACCAAGGCTGATGAATTGACAAGGAGTGTGAAAACAAAAGGCTTTTTGAAGTAACTGTCCCAGAGTTATCAGACCTTTGAAAGAGATGAACTACATTCTGATATGGTGCAATGGTTCCTGATTGAATCATTTATAGTATCCCTACTGCTATATATTCCAGGTGTATCAACTTCCAGCTCACTGAGATTCCACATGCCCACTGGGATTACACTCAATGAGCACATCACTTGCAAATGTTTCTCCTCTTAAGTGCACTTAATATTTCAAATGTAACCTGCACTTCCCCGCTGACCATTACCACTTTTAAAAATAAGTAACCATACATGAGCTACCTATAGAATTAATAGTTAAGTGCCTAATGTGGTTTCCAAAAACCTAACCCTAACGTTTCTAACCTTATCTGATTTAACTCCGACAACAAGTTTATTTCTTTCTGTCACATTAATACTTTTCAATTATAGTAATCAAAAGAAATGGACTTGTGATTGAACAAAATAACAAATCCTGAAGACAAATACCTTCGCATGGCTCTTCACAGCAACACAAAAGTGTAGAGTATGATTTGAGCTGGCCGCCCAGCCAAACTGAGCAATCGGGGGAGAAGGGCCTTGGTCAGGGAGGTGACCAAGAACCCGATGGTCACTCTGACAGAGCTCCAGAGTTCCTCTGTGGATATGGGAGAACCTTCCAGAAGGACAACCATCTCTGCAGCACTCCACCAATCAGGCCTTTATGATAGAGTGTTGGTTAAGGGCTTGTAAGTAAACATTTCAGTGTAAGGTCTACTCCTCTAGTATTCGGTGCATGTGACAAATACATTTTGATTTGATTTGATTTCAGTGGCTAGACAGAAGCCATTTCTCAGTAAAAGGCACATGACAGCCCTAGAGTTTGTCAAAAGGCAACTAAAGGACTCTCAGACCATGAGAAACAAGATTCTCGAAGATTTAACTCTTTGGCCTGAATGCTAAGTGTCACGTCTGAAGGAAACCTGGCACCATCACTACATGAAGCATGATGGTGGCAGCATCATGCTGTGGGGATGTTTTTCAGCAGCAGGGACTGGGAGACTAGTCAGGATCAAGTGAAAGATGAACGGAGCAAAGTACAGAGAGATGCTTGATCAAAACCTGCTACAGAGCGCTCAGGACCTCATACTGGGGGCGAAGGTTCACCTTCCAACAGGATAACGACCCTAAGCACACAGCCAAGACAACACAGGAGTGGCTTCGGGGCATGTCTCTGAATGTCCTTGAGAGGACCACCCAGAGCCCGGACCTGAACCCGATCGAACATCTCTGGAGAGACCTGAAAATAGCTGTGCAGCAACACTCCCCATCCATCCTGACAGAGCTTGAGACGATCTGCAGAGAAGAATGGGAGAAACTCCCCAAATACAGGTGTGCCAAACTTGTAGCGTCATACCTAAGAAGAGTCGAGGCTGTAATTGCTGCCAAAGGTGATTCAACAAAGTTTTGTGTAAAGGGTCTGAATACTTATGTAAATGTGAAATTTCAGTGATTTATTTTTAATACATTTGCAAAAGTTTCTAAAAAACATTTTTTTATTTTTCATTGTGTGTAGATTGATGAGGAAAAAATACAATTGAATCAATTTTAGTCATGGGGAAATAGTCAAGGGGTCTGAATACTTTCCGAATGCACTGTACTTTTATCGTGTTGCATCGCGTTGTGTTGCGACAACACCATGCCTTTACAGTCACACGGGGACTCTAAGAATAGTCCTTACAATTTTCAAGAGCCTATCTCGGCACAGAACACAACATTTCTATGATGATTGCATTTGATTGCAAGGGAAAATATAATGGTGTGCCTCACAGCTGCAGTGTCTCTTGGCTTGCCCCTATTCCAATTATGTTAGACGTCTCTTATGTGTAGAAATGCTGTGTGTTTTCCCACCAGATGTCTGTGCAGTGCTCTCAGGAACACTCGTTGTTTCTGAAATAATTTGGGCAAATAAAAAGAGGTAAAGCAATGGCCTTTCTCCATTGCAAGGACATGGGTTCAACACAGGATACCAACATGTGTATAGTGCCAAAATCACTGATATACTCAATTAAAGCCAAGACTAAGCTTATACACCAATCCTGTTGTTGAACTATTGATCTTTGTTTTCGAGCTGTGTTTTCAATCTGTGTTTTTGTACTCTAGGTCTATGGTACACGGGAGGTTAGTAAAATAGTTATTCAACAGGGACAGTGAGAGAGAGAGCATGAATATCCAGTACACTGTAGATGCTGCTTCCCATTAGGGTCAGGCTGGTTGTCAGAAGTTGATAAGATGTGTTTATCCTAATAATTCCATTTCGACACAAGCCACGAGGGTTAAAAAGACAATGACGTCAACGTGAGATCTTGTTCTGTTCCAATTGACATGGAACAGTTGTGTGAGACAGGACAGGCTGAGTAATAGAGGTAAAAAAAAAAATTGTGTGAACCAGACCTGCTCTCTTTCCCATGACTCATCACTCGAGCAGCAGAAAACACCATCTTAAGACACGACTCATCTAGCCAAGGGCCATTCCTCTTCATCAGTTAGGTGGGTGGTGTGTAGGAGCAGAAAAGCTTACGATTGTGTCTTATGTTACAAATAAACACAACAATCCTACAACTAATACTATACTAACATTCTCAACACTTGAATGGAGGATATTGGCATACCTTGGAGTTGTAATGGTTTGTCCCAGATTCATTACATCATGATTAAATCAACGCAATCTGTAATACAAATTCAAAATAGAGCATGTGTGTGTGTGTGTGTGTGTGTTCCTGAATGTATGACGGCTAAATGTTGTAGATCTAACTCGTTGATGCTCCCCACAGCCTGTGTCTTACCCAGGCCAAGCAATCATATTATTCTTCCTGTCTCACCTCCATTTATAAGCCAATGTAGCCGGAAAATGGTGCATCTCAAAAGGTTTTTTTCTTTTGCTGATGTCTGGTGGAACACATTAGCCATTGCACAATTATGTATCTTTATGTTCGGTTCAAAGAGGATAAATCAAGAAATACAACAAATGTCTTTATGTCTGAACAAATGGTCTGAGATGCTTCTCCCCGGAGGAAGGGTAAGTAAAGATCACTGATGTGAGCCGAGAGCAATTTAAGATTGTTTAAGGTTGTAAACGTCAGTGACCCAACCTCAGCCTAATGGAATTTTATTGGAGGGATACGCAGATACGCTTTGTTTCAGTGAAGCCGAATGGGATAATGTTTTTTTTAGGGAGGTCATTACTTGATCATAGATAGACTTGTAATAAAACACGCTTTGTCAACATTCTTTTTATATTTACAGGATGAAATAACTGACCTTGAAAGGTTCATATTTCCCTTCAAAAACTGCAAAAGTAGAATGCGTTTCCAATTTTAGGATGGCCATGATTCTGCAGTATTCTAATTCGTTATGGATGCTCCTCCATCTATTTAGAATGCAAGAGCATGTTTAGAAGAGAAATCGTCATCCTTGATTTTAAACCATCCTGTCTAAGTATGAACTTCATGGTTTCATTTTGACTTGTATACAACGGAGGAGGTTATATTGCAATTCCATACATGTTTTTATGTTTTTTTCCAATTTTAAAACGGGGCTATGAAATCCTCAAAACATTTCAAAAAGTGCAATTATGCACTTATATGTAGTTGTAGAGCAGAGGTATTGTGATTGGCAGCCTTCTTCATCAGTGAGTAAGGTCAGGTCAGGCTGTGGGGTCATTGGGGCCAGGTAATCTTCTTATCAGTCAGTGGTCCTGTGGGGTTAAGGTTATAGGTCAGGGTCAATATCTCCAGATCAGTTTTATATCTGCTCATTTATTTAGGATTTTTGATTGGTGATATCTAGTGCTTGGTTCTATCTGCATCTTTGTCAACAACAAAATGATGTTCAATCTTCTCTACCTATAGTGGGGCAAAAAAGTATTTAGTCAGCCACCAATTGTGCAAGTTCTCCCACTTAAAAAGATGAGAGGCTTGTAATTTTCATCATAGGTACACTTCAACTATGACAGACAAAATGAGAAAAAAAAATCCAGAAAATCACATTGTAGTATTTTTAATGAATTTATTTGCAAATTATGGTGGAAAATAAGTATTTGGTCAATAACAAAAAAAACATAGTCCCAAGCTCTCAATATTACTATACTTTCTCTAAGTGGTGAAGGGGCACCCTCTCAAGAAATGTAGCCTTTCATTTTTGGAATGCATGCTTCCAGACGCTAGGGCTCTGTTTCAGCAGAGAAGCCTATACAGAAAGCTATCATTTTTGCCTTTCGTCTGCCAAGGACCTCTCTCCTTCTTCTCCTGGATTTATGAAATGGCTTTTTCATGTCATGTCAAGAGCCATGTTGACTGGCATAAAGGTCTGCCTCTTCAGAATACCAGGGCAGGATTTCTGCATTTCTACAGTTTGATCGCTGCCAGCTAATTAGCGTGGCATTGTCCCGTGTTCGCATTGCCAGGAATAACTAAAGCACCTCACAAAAGCTTCCCAGAGAGCAATTCAGCTGTGCTCAATGGCCAGGGCATACTGATGAACCTGCGTTGTTGCATTCATGTCAGCTGAACATTGAAAGGGTGATAATTATAAATCAGGCATGTGTTGAAGAAAACAGTGTTAGGCCATTTTCAGAACAGAAAGGGCCAGATTTACTGAATCAACTAGAATGTAGTCGATTATAATTGCTTGTTAAAAGGCAACAACTGGGCCATGATTTTGGATTGTTGGGGAACGTGTTGCCTATACATGGAAAATAGATAAAAAATGTAATAATCGGCATTTACAACGGGCCCTTAAAAAGATGTACTTGCGATAACATACTGGCACATCTTTGCTTCAAAAAGCAGCATAGTTAATTGATTAGCTCAAATCCCTAAGCATCTCTTTTAAAACACCCACCTCTTAAGGTGTCAGCATACTTCAATTTGGCTGGCGCCTAGCCGAACTTGGCTAGTCGAACCAAACGAGAGTGCTTGCATGTTCCCTTAAAAGACCTTCGCTTGAAATGTTTTACAAAAAGCGGCAATAGTACTGTTTGTCTGTTTTAAGATGCCTAAGCCAGCCACTTCCTCAAATAGTCAGACAACTCTGTCATTAATATTTATTTTTTTGCCAAGGAGATCTGTCGCACCATAATTTTACATTTAACTAAGATGTTTTGTGCGGTATATCTCAATGAAAAATGTGCATAAAATGAGTCGTCTCTCGTTGAATGACAACAAATACTTTATTGAAGAATCCCTATTGTTGACCAGTTACCAACGAAGAGGCAGTAGACTAACAACTTCGGCTTGCCTTGAATTTCTTTTGCCTGCCTGAACAGCCGAAAAAAATAACAAAATGTCATCATAATATATGCACAAACTCTTCCAAACTGTTTCAGCTTGGAAGCATGCGGATGTTTTTATTCAGTCTCTCACCTAGTCAGTCTGTTATTGCCCAGTGCTCTCTTTATAAACACCTTGGCACAGTGGTAGAACCCTAGAACCGTGACACCCAGGTCTCTCTTTATATACACCTTGGCACAGTGGTAGAACCCTGGAACCGTGACACCCAGGTCTCCTCGCCACACCAGAACAAACTGATTGTGAAACACTTACTGGTTTAGGGATCGTTTTTTTTCAAAAGGGGGCATTAACCCTAAAAACCCCATCAGGGGTCAACTTTGACCCCAAGGGGTCAAAAATGGCATCATTTCAAAACCCTTTTCTTGATCTGTCTGAAATTGTAGGGCATTGTCAAGAAACTAGTTGCCGACGATAACAAATACACAATTTACCGTGATTTATCTGTTAACATGGAGAAATTAAGAATAATCTATGGTCTCTATGGTGAAAATGTACACTCAATAGTAAACTTTGTGTATCGAGGAGAAGAAGAAGACCAAGGTGCAGCGTGGTAAGTATTCATAATTCATTTGAATGAATACGAATATTAGAACAAAACAACAAAACGATAAACGCCCAGTTCTGCAAGGTGACATACACTAAACAGAAAACAACCACCCACAAACACAGGTGGGAACAGGCTACCTAAGTATGATTCTCAATCAGAGACAATGATAGACAGCTGCCTCTGATTGAGAACCATACCAGGCCAAACACACAGAAATACAAAACAAGGACAACATAGAACACCAGACATAGAATGCCCACCCAAACTCACGCCCTGACCAACCAAAATAGAGACATAAAAAGGATCTCTACGGTCAGGGCGTGACAGTACCCCCCCCCCCCCCCCCCAAAGGTGCGGACTCCGGCCGCAAAACCTGAACCTATAGGGGAGGGTCTGGGTGGGCATTTCACCGCGGTGGCGGCTCTGGTGCGGGACGTGGACCCCGCTCCACCTTAGTCTTGGCCCACTTAGGTGGCGCCTCTGGAGCGGGGACCCTTACCGCCGACCCCGGACCGGGGACCCTCGCAGCGGGCCCCGGACAGGAGGGCGACTCTGGCTGCTCCGGACAGGAGGGAGACTCTGGCTCACGCCCTGACCAACCAAAATAGAGACATAAAAAGGATCTCTACGGTCAGGGCGTGACACTTTGTGATAAAAACACAACATTTGGCACATAGGTAGATGTATGTATCCTGAAAATATATAGATATGGAGCTACCCCAGATTTGACCTCTGAGGGGCATGGCAGTCACTATAGCAACAAAAGTATTCAAAAATGCAAACACATATTTCGTTTCCAATTGCTAGCTACAGTTTGTTTCCATTAAGTTGTTCAATGATTTTTTGTCGACATTTAGAAAATTCACATAGAAAATAAATGTGACAATTGCCTGATACACAATGATTGACGTGTTCACATTAACCAGTAAGGAAAAGTGTGCATTATCAAGAATTTAAGCTTTCTTGTCACGTTCCTGACCTGTTTTCTGTTAGTTTTGTATGTGTTAGTTGGTCAGGACGTGAGTTTGGGTGGGCAGTCTATGTTTTCTGTTTCTATGTTGGTTTAAAGGGTGACCTGATATGGCTCTCAATTAGAGGCAGGTGGTTGTCATTTCCTCTGATTGAGAGTCATATTAAGGTAGGTGTTTTCACACTGTTTGTTGTGGGTGGTTGTCTCCTGTGTCTGTGTATGTTGCGCCACACGGGACTGTTTTCGGTATGTTTGTTCGTTCGGTTTTTGTGTAGTCTGTTTTCCCGGTTCGTTCGTTCTTCGTGTTACATGTAAGTTCTTACGTTCAGGTCAGTCTACATCGTTTATTGTTTTGTTAGTTAGTCAAGTATAGTTTGTTTTCGTCTTGTTTAAATAAATATCATGTCATATCACAACGCTGCGCCTTGGTCGAATCACTACTCCTCCTCTTCGTATGAAGAGGAGGAGGAACACCGTTACAGAACCACCCACCAATCCAGGACCAAGCAGCAACAACAGGAGAGGCTGAATTATTTGGAGAAATGGACATGGGAGGAAGACCTAGAAGGCAAAGGACCCTGGGCGCAGCCAGGAGAATATCGCCGCCCCAAAGAGGAGCTGGAGGCAGCTAAAGCTGAGAGTCGGCGATATGAGGAGGCAGCAAGGAAGCAAGGCTGGAGGCCGGAGAATCAAGCCCAAAACCGGCGTTATGAGGGGACGCGTCTAGCACGGAAGCCCGAAAAGCCCGTGAGTACTACCCAAAAATTTCTTGGGGGGGGCTAAGAGGTGGTGGGCCAAGGGCAGGTAGGAGACCTGCGCCCACTTCACAGGCTAACCGTGGAGAGCGGGAGTACGGGCGAACACCGTGTTACGCAGTAGAGCGCACGGTGTCTCCTGTACGTGTGCATAGCCCGGTGCGGGTTATTCCACCTCCCCGCACTGGTAGGGCTAGATTGAGCATTGAGATGGATGCCGGGCTTACATGGCACCAGCCTTACGCATGGTGTCTCCAGTTCGCCTACATAGCCCGGTGCGGGTTATTCCACCTCCCCGCACTGGTCGGGCGACGGGGAGCATTCAACCAGGTAAGGTTGGGCAGGCACAATGCTCAAGGGAGCCAGTACGCTTGCACGGTCCGGTATTTCCGGCGCTACCTCACCGCCCCAGCCCAGTACCACCAGTGCCTACACCACGCACCAGGCTTCCAGTGCGTTTTCAGAGCCCTGTTCCTCCTCCACGCACTCTCCCTATGGTGCGTGTCTCCAGCCCAGTGCCTCCAGTTCCGGCACCACGCACTAAGCCTCCTGTGCGTCTCCAGAGCCCTGTACGCACTGTTCCTTCTCCCCGTACTCGTCCTGATGTGCGTGCACTCAGCCCGGTGCCACCAGTGCCGGTACCACGCACCAGGCCTATAGTGCGCTTCGAGAGGTCAGTGTGCCCTGTCCCTGCTCCCCGCACTAGGCTTGAAGTGCGTGTCTCCAGTCCGGTGCCTCCAGTTCCGGCACCACGTACCAGGCCTACAGTGCGTTTCAGCCGGCCAGAGTCTGCCGTCTGCCCAACGGCGCCTGAACTGTCCGTCTGCCAAGCGCCGCATGAACTGCCCGTCTGTATTGAGCCTTCAAAGCCGCCCGTCTGCCATGAGCCTGCAAAGCCGCCCGTCTGCCATGAGCCTACAGAGCCTTCCGCCAGACAGGAGCCGCTAGAGCCTTCCGCCAGACAGGAGCAGCCAAAGCCTTCCGCCAGACAGGATCAGCCAGAGCCATCCGTCTCCGCAGCGCCATCTGAGCCATCCGTCTCCGCAGCGCCATCTGAGCCATCCGTCTCCTCAGCGCCATCTGAGCCATCCGTCTCCTCAGCGCCGTCTGAGCCATCCGTCTCCCCAGCGCCGTCTGAGCCATCCGTCTCCCCAGCGCCGTCTGAGCCATCCGTCTCCCCAGCGCCGTCTGAGCCATCCGTCTGTCCCGAGCCATTAGAGCCGCCCGTCTGTCCCGAGCCGTCAGAGCCGTTAGTCAGTCAGGAGCCGCTAGAGCCATTCGTCAGTCAGGATCTGCCAGAGCCGCCAACCAGACAGGATCTGCCAGAGCCGCCAACCAGACAGGATCTGCCAGAGCCGCCAACCAGACAGGATCTGCCAGAGCCGCCAACCAGACAGGATCTGCCAGAGCCGCCAACCAGACAGGATCTGCCAGAGCAGCCAACCAGACAGGATCTGCCAGAGCCGTCAGCGAGCCATGAGCGTCCAGAGCCGTCAGCCAGCCATGAGCGTCCAGAGCCGTCAGCCAGCCATGAGCGTCCAGAGCTCTTCGTATGAAGAGGAGGAGGAACACCGTTACATTTCTGCCAATATCAGATATGTTTATGTCCTGGGAAAATGTCTTGTTACTAACAACCTCATGCTAATCGCATTAGCCTACGTTAGCTCAACCGTCCCGCAGGGGACACACCAATCCTGAAGAAGTTTAATAAATTGGCGACCGCCTGTATGCCCTCTCACCTATCTGTTTCACGTTTCAGGTCGCCTGCGAAAGCCAGCATGGATAGAATGCAGTAACTGACTAATATTTGCTATATTCTAATAATTATCATGTGCCAACATATCGCCATGGTCCGTGCCATACTGAAAGTTTCACTCCTGCAGATCTTTAAAAATTGGATGGTGAAGCTTGACAGACAAGCAGAAAAACAAGTTGAAGCAATTCAGGCATTATTGAAAGTCAGGACAATCCTTGATTAGCAAATTTTTTTTTTTTTATCATTGAACCTTTTGCAAGCAGTAGGCATTTAGAATTAAATGTGCAGTGGAGGGCCCCGCATAACTTCAAAATGATTTGGTTTTATCATCATTTAAAATTAAAATAAAAACAGGTTCCATTATCATTTGAAAAAAACACCCCTGTTGAATGGATAAAAATGTTGTCGATCTTTAGAAAATGTATCCTACATCTGCCATTTACATTACACATGTCGATAATTTTTTTTGCAACATTTCTTTTGTCGGATATATTTGGGTCAATAGTAAACCTGCCTAAATGTCTCTATACCAAGTTGATAGTCTCATCTTCCTGTTGCAATCGAAACTTACTTGATAGCCCATAGCGTTCCAAAGTTAGAGCTATGTAAAAGTCGGGTGGCACCGGCGCCCACATCGCCCACATCGGTGGTCATCTTAGGTGGTATCGGTATTTCAGATTAGCTACATTTCCAATTTCTCCGCCTCTGAGTATCACAGAAACACACTACTTTGAATGAATAACAGACAAATGTTCATAAATTGGCTATAGTGAAAAGTTATCAGAACATCTGCTCCAAACATGAAAAACATTTTTTTTTTTAAAGTCTATTTAAAAATGTGACTATAAATGTGTGAACATTTTAAATCATATGCTTATTTGGGGGAATTCACTTGTGTAGAAAAGGTTAATAAAATAAAAAAGTGTAACTGTTTAAAAGAAAGTGTCTTTTTTGACATCATTTCCAATTTGGTGGTGATAGGGGTCCAGAAATGTTGCCGCTTATAGGGTTAAGAACTGTCCCATTATTCTACAGGGCCTCGTTCAACGGGCAGAGACATTGATAGCATGAGTCGCGTTGACATCAGCCTTTGATGTGTGGCAAGGTCCCATTTTTCCTACTTGATCAGATCTTCGGGAGAAATTTTCGCATGCCTCAGCTCCCCGTCCTTATGTCTAACTTGGTTCAGAGGCAGAAATAATTGTTTTGACAAGCACTGAAAGAGTAGTCTATTAGCCTGGGCGTTATGCATGGCCCATTTCACATTTTCTTTGTGATGCTACCGCAACGAACAATATGGTCAATTTCAATGGCAGTTTGCAGCCCCAAGAGACAGCCATGCAGATAGGGATCTGCAATCTCTCCCCAGATTATTTTCCATACTTTCTTTAAAGTCCACTAATAATACCCACATGTAAAACATTTGTTTTTACAGTGCCTTGTAATGTCTATAGGCAACTGGTATGGTGCAGTATTATGCAATATGCAGTATAAGTATTATGCAATATACAGTTTAAACACCCTCAAAATGTTATGGATGTGGAGATACAGCTCAGGCATATTCTTAACCAATATAGAAGAGGATTGTGATTTCCCCTGGGGGAAGGCAGCCAGACCATTGCAGATATTTGATTCAAACAATAGATTCTCCTCAAAGATATTCAACAGAGCTAGAGAGGAAGCTAATTTTCCATTTCTACGTTTGAGTCACTTAGCAGACGTTTTTATCCTGAGTGATTTACTAGAGCAATTAGGGTTAAGTGCCTTGCTCAAGGGCACATCGGCAGATTTTTCACAGAGTCGGCTCTGGGATTTGAATCAGTGACATGTCAGTTACTGGCCCAACGCTCTTAACCGCTAGGATACCTGCCACGTTTGAGAGAGGTAGAGAATGGTGTTCATTTACATGTGATTTTTAAAAAGATATTCAGTGTCAATGTCTATGACTCCCCCTTTATCAACCATATAGTGCTGGTTTAAATTGTTCCGGAAGACTACTATGTCGTGGATCTAGCATAGTTAACTGCACGTTTATAAAACATGTCTTAGGCATGGATGATAGAACCTGTTTCCATTCATATTGCAAATGCAGTGTTCTTTAAAAGTGTTCCCCCAAGTACTTCATCATTCTCTGGGAAAAACACTTTGCATTTCTCAACAGACTTTCAATAAATCATTTGACACATTTAGTTTGCCACAAATCCCATCTCAAAAAGTCAGGAAATGCAGATATCTCCCTAGACACAAAGATTTTTCGTTTTCATGACACACTTTCTTAGATTCCCTAATGCAAAGATCGAGAAAAGGGAATTGCTGTTGGGTAGGCTTATGTTCTGGCTACAAATCAAGTTGTGTATGACAAAGTCCAGTATAGCTTTGTTGTACATGGAAAACACTCACTTACACCTAGACACTGGAAAGAGTGTTTTTGGGTCACTTGGCCCCAATTGATTTGTCCCGAAACTGTCAAGACTCAGCTGACTTGGACCTATGGTTGGTGAATTTGTTTGTATCTATAGAGCCACTCTAAGATTTGAATAGAGAGTGCATTGAAGCTAAACAAAGTTGTGCAGCAACAAGCCAATGATGCTCTCATCCAAAACTACCCTAATTTGCATTCAGCGATGTGAAATGTCTGGTGTTTTACTAATTCTTATACTAAGCTCTGAAAAGTAACATGTTATTTGTCACCTACATAACAGGGTAGAAAAGTCTCAAATTAAAAAAGCAAATTATGATTTTTTTTGCTTAGGCGTGTGTTCATGAAATATAAATGCAATCGTATGCTCATGGCTCATTAACTTAGTGGTTTTAAGAGGAAATCCTTGCCTTTTATCATTTTCAATCAACATCTACATGAACAGTCAATTTAAGTACAGATGTAGGATCTTAATTTGAGCCAGTTTGCTACAGCAGGAAAATAATCCTGCACCATCAGGAAATGTGTCACGTTCCTGACCTGTTTTCTGTTGTTTTGTATGTGTTTGACGGTCAGGGCATGAGTTTGGGTGGGTAGTCTTTGTTATGTGTTTCTGTGTTGGTTTAAGGGTGACCTGATATGGCTCTCAATTAGAGGCAGGTGGTTTTCATTTCCTCTGATTGAGAGCCATATTAAGGTAGGTGTTTTCACTGTGATTGTTGTGGGTGGTTGTCTTCCGTGTCAGTGTATGTTCGCACCACACGGGACTGTTTCGTTGTCGTTAGTATATGTAGTCTGTTCCTGTTCGTGCGTTCTTCATGTTTTATGTAAGTTCTCTCGTTCAGGTCTATCTATGTCGTTTTGTTGTTTTGTAAAATTATCAAGTGTTCTTCGTGTGTTTAGTTTCGTCTTGTTAATAAAGATAATCATGTCATCATACCTCGCTGCAAATTGGTCTTCCGATCCCTCTCTCCTCTCCTCGTCCGAGGAGGAGGAAGAATTAGAGTTTCGTTACAAAATGTGAATTATTATGTGGATTATAATTAATGGAACTTTTTGTATCGGTTGATACATTTTTTGTAACGGAAAATCAAGTCTGCAATTTCAAAGTGCAAACTATAAACTTCAGAAGCCTTTTAAAACTTCAAATACACTACAGTTTTCCTACAACAGGTGATCAAATTAAGATCCTATATCTGTAGTAGAGGGAAAAAAATGTGTAATGTCCTTGTAAGTTACAAACATTCCAAATATTACAATGCATTTAAAGTTAACTGTATCATACGTCTGTCCATATTTTCTTCCCATCTAATACTTTCCAAAGGCAAGTGTGGAATTCGATTCAACAGTGGGACACCAAATTATTTTCCTCTGTGTTGGAAGGCAGCCATCCAGTGAAGCGTGACATGGCCATATGAATACACAGTACCTACAGAAAGCAATTTCATTGCTGAATAAAAGTGTATCAGATGCAAAAACACACATTAATTATTGACACACATGCTACAAAAAATAAACACCTCTCCAAGGACGCACTGCAAGGCCATCTTCCACTAGAGCTCCACACACCCTGACGTGTACAAACCAAAAGTTGTCTGTCAAAAAAAACATGTATATATTTTGACAAAGTAGTTTTATACAAAGCCACCCATAAAATAAAGTGTAGTTATAGTGCTTGTTATGGGAAAAGATTCAGCATTGTTTTATGATATACGGCCCCGGTGTGAAATGGGTAATAGACCTCTGACAAATGTAGGCTTTTCTTATTTCCGTTCTGTTAAGCACAAAGATGGGTCCTGATTGAACTGTTAAGTAAAGTGCACACATTTTCGCCCAAATGCCTTTCCCACTCCACTCAGTAATGACATTTTCCGGCGCGTCAGCTGGAAACATGGTATCGTCCCAGGTATTTCACAGTGGCCTGTCCATCTAAATTCTCTCCGATGGACTCGGGTGTCCTCCTAAGCGTAAAGTCTCTCCGCACCTTTGACTCAAGAAAGCTCTGTTTTGAATTTGTGTATGTCAGCTTCTGATGTTGTTTATGCGTTCCCATGCTAATTTATCTTCCAAACACACTGTGAAAAAGTGAGATAAATCTATTGTCAAAATCATTTCCCATTGCATTTGATATTAGCTTGGGTATTCTCCTTGCTCTGGGAAATTTGCTCTGCTTGTACTCCCTCATGTGTGGAGAATAGGTGAACAGTCCCTTGAGGGTTGAGAGTAACTTTTCACATCAATATGCTATCTACATGAATGCAAGAGTGACTACAACACGTTTCATATTTGATGTAGCTACTGTAGGCCATATGGCTTAAGTGTGCCTCTTAATCATGGCCATACATAAATCATCATATTTGAATCCTTCATGATTCAAGAGCTAACTGTTGATTGGTCTCTGGTCTCAGTTGTATTATGACTTATCTAGGAGCTGTGCACAATTCAGTAGTCAACCCCATGCGTGGCAATGGTCAAAATGTTTGGTTGATATACAATCCCTTTCCTTTGTATGCTTGTTTTCTATTGGGTTCAAGGCACTGTCTATGCCTCTTCTAATCAGTGTCGAGTTCACACTGTGTAAAGACAAATAGTTGTATTTGTGCAACTCTTTACGCTGCTGTTTCCACAGGGCAGTTAACACAAGGGTCAGGACTTACCCCTTAACAGTCTGTTGAGATTTAACTGTGTGGCCTGGCTGTGATTCAAACCTGAGTCCCAGAAACAGCTTAGAGAGGGCACCAGGCCATTACCATACTGACATTGGGGATTGTGTCTATTGAGGCCAGTCCATTAGACATGCAGAGCATGTTTTGCTCCACTGAGGGACTTGCCCACCTTGGGTAGATTTGAATCAGTTCCAGGCAGGGAGAGGTTTGTTTCCCAGAGGTCACTGTTATAAGGAAGTGTACGCTTATGGAGGCATGTTAACTCTCTGGTGGCTACATCAGACCCAGATATGTTCAGCCATACTTGATCGTATCACACGGCTTGGATAAGGGCTTGATCTTTGACTGAACAAGTGGGTGAAAGCTGCAGTAGATATACAGTATATATTTTGTATTACAGCACATACTACTGTAGTGATGGTGTTTGATATTATATTTGTCGATCACAGGCTTGGCTGGCTTTGCATGAGCAAATGCTGTTTGAATCCCATTTAATCGCGACAGACCACTTGTTGCCGTATCACCAAAAGGCTTTTTCTGGGAAAGGTGAAGCCAAATTTAATCCGGCATGTCATTTTTATCAATTGACACTTGTGTCCAGCCTGTAGGAAAAATAAAGGGAGGATAAAAATGGAGCTCTAATTCCTTAAGGGCACTGCTCCGTAAATGTCTATCCTTTTGATGTGGGAATGCAGATGATCTTGCATGCTAATTTGACTGCTCTGAATATTTGCTAAGTGTTTGGAAAATGCCTTCCAGTACCGCACGGGTCTGGGTTCTTGAGCCTGGGAGAATGACTCTGTAGCCTATCCCTCCACATGTTAAGCTCCCTCAAGCGTACAGAACATATTTGTCGATATAGATTACAGTTGCTATCCCAGTTGCTATCCAAAAATGTACTCAGGTTTTACACAACTGCTTATTCTTTCTACAGTACAGTGCAGAATTTGGTCCAGGTCCAGGCAAGAGCCAGCATTTACCAGCTGACATGCATTATATTCTCCAGACACTCAAGCAAGGGCTTCCTGTTATTTAGAGTGAACAGGCGTCCGTCCGTATGTTTGTCTTCGGTTGCAAAGGTGGAGCAGAGCAAGGGTATACTTGCAGAACACATGTTCTCTACTCCTATCGGGGTATTCCATAGGGAAGAGGTTAGTCCCCTGCGTCTGCTCCAGCCCTAGCTCCTCTCCTGGAATTGGTGGGAGGGGGAGTGCACACTATATGATGTAGTACCATTCCCATATGGCTTGACTAAGATTGTGCCGCAAATCACACCAGCCCTCCCTGTTTCAATTCTAACTACAAATGCACTGAAGTCAGCACACAACATGCTGACTGGTTATTGAGATCATCACTAGTTTTGCAGTGTAAACATTCCTTTTTTTCACTAGTCATGGTATTATTCAATATTCAACTAACGGTCTCTCGCTCTCTCTCTCTCTCATTTTTTACTCTACTACAGTCTCACACCTTTCCTCTCAAACTCATGCAATGCCTTTAATAACACCATGGTTGAAATGCTTATCTGTTCACTGAGATACCATCCAATTTTAAAGCCATTCATAAATTTTTGATGGCTCTTGTGCATCATTATACTCTCCACACTGTTTGAGTATCTGGACACAGCGCTGACAATTTTCCATAAAAAAATCTGTTACTACGTGTAAACGCTTGAGACAGCCATTTTGGCCACCTTTATCGAATCTCTCTGAAACAGTATGTCGTTTCAACCCACACCGCAGATGGAAAATGTCTCTGATTGGCAGCCCTTACCTCCTTCCTTTGAACAATGTTTGTCCAGAATGATGTAGCATCATCAGGAAACAGTGCCACAACAGCTATTAATGTCAAACATCCATGATTTTACACAAATCTCATGTACATTTGGCATATATGTCATAAACCGTGTGTTACTTCAGAGAGAATGGGTTTGATCAAGGGCAGTTTGTACCTCAGACTATACATAGGTTCCCGTTCATCCGTGATCACAAAGACATTCATTACAACAAGAAAAATCTATTACGTTTACTCAACCAATTTATCTGAGTCCGAGCAAATTCAATCTCTAAACTCATTTTCTGTTCAAGCTCACACTTGGAATGACTCAGGTTGGATGTGTTAGATTGGCAATAAAGACTAATTAGATGAGTTTCTGCATGGTGTGTGTGTGTGTGTGTGTGTGGGGGGGGGGGGGGGGGGGGGTCTTTATGAATCCCTCAATTGCACAATGCAATCTAATAAGAGTTACACTGCAGCCCATGTCTTATACATCCAAAGAATATTCTCATCAAAAACCTTCTTCTCTTCCAGTGCTTTATTAAAATGCTTTATTTAAATGACTTGCATTTCACCAAATTAACCCTACCTGCTTTTCCCACAATGGCTATTTGAAGCACCACACTTCAATTAGGATCCAATTACAAAGGCAAATGGGAGTATTTGCAGGAAAAAGGAGCTGAGCATGCATTATCCAATCTTTGTTGCAATTACAAAACATGATAAAAAATGTAAAAAAAAGTCCCACTCCCACCTCCTTTCATGATTTATATGCAGTTAGCATCCTTGGTGTCCGTATAGCAGGGGTCTCAAATTGAATTCCTAGAAGGATTTGGCACAGTGGTTCTCACTTCCACTCATTTTAGCTGCATTGATTGGTAATTAGTTATGTGGATCGTGTACCAACACTTTTGTTCCTTCTTCCAGATAGAATCTAGAAAATAATTAGTTTGACATGAAACCACCATATTTTCTGATATCAATCTATTCCCAACTATTGTTACTTACTGAGGTGAAATTGATAATTAATAAATGACTACAAGTACAAAGCCTGTAGCCAAACTATTTCATTATGAGCTATCATTTGAACTCTATAAGAAGAACGGTTCAAACCGCTGCTAGAGGACGTTTTCTATTTGAAGATGACAGGACTGCATCGCCCTTCAGTTAGCCCGCAATACTGGCTCTGATCTATGGCTGGCGAGCCTCATCACTCATTGCGAATCATCTCATTGTGATCTACTGTATATATTCAATCACAAAAGCAACAAAAAAAACATGTTTGAAGTCTGTGGTCTCATGCGGTGCTTGTGCTCTTCTTTGTTTGTTCTTTTCATTTCCCGGGAAGAGCAGGCTTCATAATGGCATAAGATATGACATCTTTACTGCAATTGCTCACCAGTTGAACGTTTGATGAGATTATTCCACTCCAGTCTTTGAGGTGTTTATTTTTCACGGTGAAGTTTGCACTCACGGGACTGGCGTGATGAACGACGCCTTCACATGATATCAGGTCAGCTTTATTGTTCAGACTTTGCAAATCTCATTTCGCTGTTACTAACACAGCTCACACAGACATCATGCACTGCTCATGACCTTCATTTGAATTAGCTCGGTCCCCTGTCCCAAGATACAGGTATCAATCAAAGTAGAGACAAAGAAAATCAAACAATGGCTTTAATGTGTGTAAATATTAGATAAAACATTATGGAGTGTGTGTGTGCGAGGGGCCTGAGTTGGGGGGAAGATGTCAGTGGTGTTATGATGTCCTAGTTTCCAGACACAATGGATGTTTTGAAAATTTGTGAAGAAAACCAAACCAGGAGCCAAAGTGGCTTTTCTTAAAATGTCTAACTCTTGTCATTGAAGTACTAGTATGAAGTACTAGTATTCCCTCAATTGCCCAATCGAGTGGCTAATAGATATTTTTTCAATTGCTCCAATACAAAAGCTCAAGTGGTACAGAGAAATGCGGGACGAGAAATTTGATGGTTGGGTAATTGGATAGTATTTCAGCCATTACAAAGCGATCAGAATTCAAGTGTTCATTTGTTCTTTGAAGTCATCAGGCCCTTGAACATGTCTGATTCAGCTGTGGAGCATCTGAGTCGTGACCCTTCACCTCTATGCCAGATAATGAACGGTGAACCGTTAGTCTCTTGGCAACACCATCCTGTGAACATCTCTTTCTTAGAATGTCTGAACTCGTGTCACGTCACACACAGTACAGTAGCTACCAGGCTGCGCGATGATGAAGAACCTGAGAGATAAAAATACATAGACATGATTGGCATTTACCTATAGTTACGTAAAGAGAGCTAGACAAAGTCACGGTTTTCAAAAAGATAAGTTCACATCAATTGAAATAGCGACATAAAAGAAGGTCATCCTACAACCAGTTGCCCATACTAAAATATATTGTAACAATTAAAAAGGCAACAACAGACATTGAATAATACGTCTCCAAAAAATGCCTTCCAAAATTTCTCATCTGTTTTGTAGCCTTTAACCACTCAGATGGTTTATTATGCTGAATTAAGAAAAAGTGTAAACCAACGTTTTTGTAATTGCCTTGAGTTGTGCTTAGTCATTAGAGAAACTATGGTCATTAAAAAGCATCACTCTCCTGAACATGTTTCTCAATTACTTCAGTTTTATCCAAACATCCAAGAGTCTTGCTGGAGGGAGGAGTTATGTTTGATTCTTTGATCAAGTTTTTAAAAATTATTATTAGTATTGAGTTGAGTAAAGAAGGAAGCCTGCTTTGTGGAACAACCTCTTGCTAAAAGGTTGTAGTCAACCTTCACTTTCATTTTCCTAGCCAAAATACATGTACAGTTTTTCCCAAATGTTTACACACTAAAACTGGCCCATGAGGCACAAAGACCCAAACCTGTAACTCATTTTAGCAGAACCATACACCACATTTGCAATACTACTAGCACATGTTTTGCCTTACACTCAGATTGCAATTCTATAACACACATTTGGCAAAACACAACACACAGATCTCTACCTTCGGCACAACCTTCACAATGACAATATCTTGTGTGCAAATGAAAAGCAACACTCTTCAACAAGCTCAGCTCAATTACCAATTGATCACTTTCACTCTTCACATGTGCAAACGCTAATTGCGTAAATGTTCACTTTGAATTCAGACTTTTGGTATGGATAAAAAGGCCACAGGTGAGTACTCCTGTGTTTGAAAAACAACGTAACAACGTAAGTTAGCAGGAAGAGGTAGAGGTGAAGGTAAAGGTGGAAGTGGAGGTAGACCAAGAAGAGTAAACTCTGATTAAAATGTAGGCGACTGTGGTGGACCATGTGGTTTGACCTTGAGAGAGACAGAGAGACTGGGCAGAGAGTGCAGCCCAATCTGAGCCGCTTCATCGTAGCATGCATTATCCGAACGTTCCAAAATTAGATTAGGTATGTACTGCAGACATTGGACCTATCTGCAATTTTTACTACTTGACAGTAGTACAACACAAAGCACAGTAAAGACTGTAGATTCCAATACATACTGTAAAGGGAAACAAAGTAAATGTTTCATGTATTACTGTATGAATAAAATTGGGAGCTATACTATTTTGTAACAAGTTTATCTTGTATGCTGTATAACTGTTTACTGTACTGTATGCTATTTTGTTTTTGTAGAACTGAAAGATGACCAACACGTGCTGGTAGAACACGTCTATTTACAGTCAAAAAGGAGGCTGCCATTGTGCAAATGGTAGGTGAAAATAATGCCAAAAGACTGCGGGAAAACCAACAACAGATGATTGAAAACCCTGCCATTACATAACATCATAGTGAGCTCATCAATCATAGCCTTAACAAACACCATTTCAGGATGAAGCAAATCTACATGGTCCGATTTGAAAGAAATTCCCAAAGAGTGAAGGATAAACGATACAAATATGTGCAAGTAAGTAATGTACTTGAATTATACTCTTAAAATATTAGAGACTCATTGATGTTGCCAGTGACTTTACTATACAGCAATTACAGTATTTATTGTCATTTCAGAGACTCATGGAGTTGGATGCAAGTTTCATCCCCCAGGAACTCATATTCATAGATGAGGCTGGATTCAATTTAGCGAAGACGAGGAGGAGAGGAAGGAACATCATTGGTCAACGCGCCATCATTGAGGTACCTGGCCACATTGGGGGAAATGTCACCATATGTGCAGCTATGAGCCACAATGGGGTCCTCCACTGCCATGCCTGCCTTGGACGATACAACACTGCCCATCTCACATTACAATCTTTTTCAGCCAAAGCAGAGAGGGCCAGGTGATCCTGAGCAGCAAATGTATGTTCTAACTGGGGACAACGTGAGTTTCCATCGGGCTGCTCAGGTCCGCAACTGCTTCCATGACCATCCCAGGTTTACAATTCTCTCTCTCCCACCGTATTCCCCATTTCTCAACCCCATTGAGGAGTTGTTTTTAGCACGGCGGTGGAACGTATGGCCCTTCTCCAGGCAATGGAGGAGGCCTGTGGTGACATTCCAGCAGAGTCCTGTCAGGGGTGGATGCGTCATAGCAGAATAAATTTCCCCCGCTGTCTGGCCAAGGAGAATACAGCATGTGATGTTGATGAAAATCTGTAGCCGGACCAAAACACAAGACATGACTAATTTTGTTTTCACAATGGAGTATTTGTTTCTTGATTTCGATTTTACTGTATTTTGACAGTTTCTTTATCCATTCCGTACAATTGATTTAACATACAGTACTGTAGTACAAATAGGCCTATTTTTCGTCCTTTGCACATGCAAAATATGTTTACTGTATGTGTGCTTACAGTATGCTGTTTGACACGTATTGAGTCATGTTGAAATATAAAACAACATTTTTTGCATTTGTTATTTTCTTGTTTGAGTGCACACAAACAATATACAGTATAACATCACAATCTTAGTCTTTACACTGAAATAGGTTCTGATAGTAGTTTTTTGAATATGTCACATCTCGATTGTCACTAAATTAGATTCATTTGATGTGTCTGTGTGTGTGTGTGTCTCATTTGTACGCAGAGTGTCACGTTCCTGACCTGTTTTCTGTTAGTTTTTGTATGTGTTAGTTGGTCAGGACGTGAGTTTGGGTGGGCAGTCTATGTTTTGTGTTTCTATGTTGGTTTATGGGTACCTGATATGGTTCTCAATTAGAGGCAGGTGGTTTTCATCTCCTCTGATTGAGAATCATATTAAGGTAGGTGTTTTCACATTGGGTGTTGTGGGGGGTTGTCTCCTGTGTCTGTGTATGTTGCGCCACACGGGACTGTTTCGGTTTGTTTGTTCGTTCGGTTTTGTGTAGTCTGTTTTTCCTGTTCGTGCGTTCTTCGTTACATGTAAGTTCGTAGTCCAGGTCTGTCTACTTCGGTTGTTGTTTTGTATTTTTGTTCAAGAGTTTTTCGTCTTCGTCTGTTTGTTGTAAATAAATAATATGTCGAACTACAACGCTGCATTTTGGTTCAATCCATGCTCCTCCTCGTCCGAGGAGGAGGAAGATGAAGAAGATCGTTACAGAACCACCCACCAAACCCGGACCAAGCAGCGGAAGTTCGAGCAGTGGCCTACTAAACAGGAGTCTTGGACATGGGAAGAAGTATTGGAGGGAAAAGGACACTGGGCACATATTGGGGAATATCGCCGCGCTCGTGAGGAGATGGAGGCAGCGAGAGCCCAAGAGCGGTGGTATGAGGAGGCAGCAAGGAGACGTGACTGGAAGCCCGAGAAGAAACCCCAAAAATGTATTGGGAGGGGGCTAAGAGGTAGTGGGCCGAGGGCAGGTAGGAGACCTGCGCCCACTTCCCAGGCTAACCGTGGAGAGCGGGAGTACGGGCAGACACCGTGTTACGCAGTAGAGCGCACGGTGTTTCCTGTACGTGTTCATAGCCCGGTGCGGGTTATTCCACCTCCCCGCACTGGTAGGGCTAGATTGGGCATTGAGCCAGATGCCATGAAGCCGGCTCAACGCGTCTGGTCTCCAGTGCGTCTCCTCGGGCCGGCATACATGGCACCAGCCTTACGCATGGTGTCCCCGGTTCGCCTACATAGCCCAGTGCGGGTTATTCCACCTCCCCGCACTGGTCGGGCGACGGGGAGCATTCAACCAGGTAAGGTTGGGCAGGCTCAGTGCTCTAGGGAGCCAGTACGCCTGCACGGTCCGGTATTTCCGGCGCTACCACCCCGCCCCAGCCCAGTACCACCAGTGCCTACACCACCCACCAGGCTTCCAGTGCGTTTCCAGAGCCCTGTTCCTCCTCCACGCACTCTCCCTATGGTGCGTGTCTCCAGCCCAGTGCCTCCAGTTCCGGCACCACGCACTAAGCCACCTGTGCGTCTCCAGAGCCCTGTACACACTGTTCCTTCTCCCCATACTCGTCCTGATGTGCGTGCCCTCAGCCCGGTACCACCAGTTCCGGTATCACGCACCAGGCCCAAGGTACGCTTTGAGAATTCAGTGTGCCCTGTCCCTGCTCCCCGCACTAGCCTGAAGGTGCGTGGCCTTAGCCCGGTGTCTCCAGTTCCGGCACCACGCACCAGGCCTACAGTGCGCCTCATCCGGCCAGAGCCATCCGTCTGCCCAGTGCCATCTGAGCCATCCGTCTGCCCAGTGCCATCTGAGCCATCCGTCTCCCCAGCGCCGTCTGAGCCATCCGTCTGCCCAGCGCCATCTGAGCCATCCGTCTGTCCAGCGCCGTCTGAGCCATCCGTCTGTCCCGAGCCATTAGAGCTGCCCGTCTGTCCCGAGCCATCAGAGCCGTTCGTCAGTCAGGAGCCGCTAGAGCCATTCGTCAGTCAGGATCTGCCAGAGCTGCCAACCAGACAGGATCTGCCAGAGCCGCCAACCAGACAGGATCTGCCAGAGCCGCCAACCAGACAGGATCTGCCAGAGCCGCCAACCAGACAGGATCTGCCAGAGCCGCCAACCAGACAGGATCTGCCAGAGCCGTCAGCGAGCCATGAGCGTCCAGAGCCGTCAGCGAGCCATGAGCGTCCAGAGCCGTCAGCCAGCCATGAGCGTCCAGAGCCGTCAGCCAGCCATGAGCGTCCAGAGCCGTCAGCCAGCCAGAGCCGCCAGCCAGCCATGACCAGCCAGAGCCGCCAGCCAGCCATGACCATCCAGAGCCGCCAGCCAGCCATGACCAGCCAGAGCCGCCAGCCAGCCATGACCAGCCAGAGCCGTCAGCCAGCCATGACCAGCCAGAGCCGTCAGCCAGCCTCCTCGTCCGAGATGAAGAAGATCGTTACACAGAGTCTCATTTTGATCAGGGAGTACGTGATTTTGATTGCTGCGTTTCATTTTGCAAGATGTCTCGTGGGGTTTGTTTTGTGCTTTGCGTTTAGAGTTTGGGATGTAGTTCCAGCAAATGTCTGTTAACAATTGGGAAGAACTGTAATACCACCCTAGAACTGAAAGGTGGTGATATGTTGGAGTTTGACAGAGTACTAAACAAAAGATCAACAACAACAAAAAATGCAGGAGGAGAACAAAGTAAGTTCTCCAGAGGCAGGGAGAAGGGAACGCTACATTGAAAACAATAATAGCAGTCATGTTAAACCAGAGATGGTTTGCTACTGTGAAGTGAAACCCAATTCAGGAAGATTCATCCATAATTCCAAACCGACAAAACACAAGCTCTCCAAAATAAACAAACAGATTCTCCAGAAAAAGAGAGGGGGTGGTGAGGTACACACCAAATCCCTCCTTTCATGCCGAGATGAAGTAGACTGGATGTGATTGAGTGCTTCAAAGTCACCGAGACTCGGTAGGCCATGCGTCCTCGGCGAGAGTGAACAAAAGGACAAGCTCAAACACTTCCTCTTCCAATTGCTTATTTGCCAGCAGAGAACAGTCAGCGTTGGCGCAGCTGTGCACATAAGGAGTAGGAGTAATGTAGGCCTATGCATAGTGTAGCCTCTCCTTAAAGAAGCTTCTAGCTCCAGGCACCGGTGGCTCAATGTAAAAAATAAAAAATAAATGGACAAAACAAAACAAAGAGGGATTATCTGGAGCCAAATTACCCAAATTATAATGTTAATGAAGCACTCCATCCAAGCTGGGAGATGTGTGTTGACTTTGAAGTATTTGCATTGCCTCCAGCCAAAATATTTGGTTTACAGTAAATTAATGAAAGAGGTATTCTTGGATGCTAGGTCGCTCTCTTACTCCTGCATTTCATTTTTTCCCTTGACAGTCGCTTCTGTATTATAATTTTTTTTCTCAAGATGACTAACCTCCTTTCGATAGCAATTCAGTAAAAACAATCAATTGGACATCCTTAAACGAGAGACTATCAGTGAATTGCAGAGGCAACAAATGGCTCTCTCTGAGCTTGGTGTGTGCTATCAGCGCGCATCCAGAAAATTCATCAGTCTTGTAGAACGTGATTTGTCAGAGTAGTGCAGCCCTGTCAACCCAGCCCATTTTCCCATTTCTTGTGAATTGACCAAACAGCCCATATTCGGGAAAAGAGAGGTAATTTAGAGATGGTCATTTGAAACCACTAGGTTTGATTCCCCGATCAGAAAGAACACTATTTACCTTCTGCTGAACCAGAACATGATGGATAGATAGTGTGAAATGCCACACGTTATTCACCTTGAATAAGACTTCCTATAGTGTAGAGTAAGCAAAACATGTATTCAAAAATGTCACCTTGAAGTTCGTTTTTATACATGCCAATGTATGTCATTGACCTTGATGAGGAGTTGGAGAGGGAGGGTTTGGTTCTCCATTTCAATCACAATTATGTGGCAGAAGATTGCTCTTGGAGTAACTTTGGAAAGTTAGTTGCGTAAATCACGATGTTCTGCAATGTCATGTATATGTGTCAGTGTGGTTTTAATGCTCTGTGGATCTCAGCAGTTTTATGGGATTAAGTATTGATTGATCATTCCAAATGAGATTGTCTCAACTTGTGATGGAAATACAACAATCCATTCATAGTCCAAGAGCACATATTTTAAAATTATCCGTAGAGTGTTTTAAATATCTATAGTCATTAATATTATAGCTTAGCGTATCATGATGCACTAACTAACATAATCATGAATAAAATAATAACATTCTTTGTCAATTTATCTATTTGGTTATTTATCTTCAGCGTGGTCTGAGTGGTGCAAACCCATCTTTTGATATGGGTGTTCCACATGGTCAAATGTTGCCTATGGCCTCTTAGGAACCCTGACTGAAACATTGAGAGGCAGCTCACGCAATAACTGTCACATTCCAGCTTGGGTTTTCACTTCAATGAGCAATTCTTTAAAAGGATCTGAGATTTGCATTAATAATACTAGCCTGCATGGAAAACTGAGTTTTGGGGCTCAGTTCACAGCTGGTCAGAAATTGCTTTTCATTTTTCATTTCTCTTTTTTTCTCAGAGCATGCCTGACCCTTCACTGATTTAGACTTGAGAGGACGAACAGCAGGAAGAAACGGCAGTTTGTTTGTACAGTAAATCTAGCGAATGCCATGACTAAGCAGAAGAAGTTCTTCAATGTTCAGCACAATGGTTTTATGGCGAGATACAGACTCAATGTGGCAATGACTTACGGGGGGAAAGGAAATTGAAAGAGGGAATAATGTGTCTAGTGGAAATGCATTTATCAGCTGTAAAACATGATTGTGTTGTGATAATCCTTTTGAGTCATCTGCACTATTACAGGTGAGCGATTCCACGCCAGCGTAGCCTGAGTTTTTTTGGGGGGGGTGTATCTCGGATTGTTCTGTCAAATGTCACATTGGGAGAAAGGATGTTTGACATGCTTTTTACATTTGTATCACAAGCTATTTTAGAGAATATCATGAGGAAAGTGACTATTTTAGGCCCTTTTTAGACCTATACATGCCTCCTGTAAGACCCTGTAATATGTGAACTGTACATGATAGCAACAACACGTTGGTGTCGTTATACTCCTTGTAGTGTTCTTTCAAATAGAGAGTATGTCTACATTCTGAAATAAAACATTTCACATTAAGTGTATCCATAACTATTTATTATGGCCGTTGAAATGCTAGCTTTTGAAATGAGATCTAACAAGAACATCAAGGGGTTAGAAATGCAGGGGATAAAAACAAAAGTGTCAATGTATGCTGATGACTCTAGTCCGCAATCTGGATCCCTGCACAGTCTCATTGAAGAGCTTGATCACTTTTCTAGCCTCTCTGGATTAAAACCTAATCATGACACGTACCATACTACGTATTGGATCGTTAAAAAGTGTTTACACTACCTTGTAGTTTACCAATAAAATGGGCAGATGGTGAAGTAGACATACTTGGTATTCCCATCTCAAAATATTTAAATGGATTTACCACAATTCATTTCAATAGTAAGTTAACAAAAATAGATAAGATTTTGCAACCATGGAGAGGTAAATGCTTGTCTATTTATGGAAAATTACAATGATTAACTCTTTTGGTCCTATCACAGGACTTACTTACTAATGGCATTGCCTATTCCAGATGATTTTGGTTTTTAAAATCATATGAGCAAAATATGTAATTTTATTTGGAATGCTAAACCAGACAAAATTAAACGTGCCTATTCATATAATGACCGACCCCAGACAGGAGACCGTCGCTGGGGACTCCGGACCATCGCTGGGGACGTGCCTATTCATACCTGAACCTATAGGGGAGGGTCTGGGTGGGCATCTATCCGTGGTGGCGGCTCAGGTGCGGGACGCAGACCCCGCTTCACCACTGACTCACCCCACTTTGGTGGCCACTCTGGTGCGGGGACCCTCGTCGCCGACCCCGGACTGGGGACCCTCGTAGCGGGCCCCGGACTGGGCACCCTCGTTGCCGACCCCAGACAGGAGACCGTCGCTGGGGACTCCGGACTGGAGGCCGTCGCTGGAGGCTCCGGACTGGAGGCCGTCGCTGGATGCTTCGTGCCATGGATCATCCCTGGAGGCTTCTTGCCATGGATCATCACTGGAGGCTTCTTGCCATGGATCATCACTGGAGGCTTCTTGCCTTGGATCATCACTGGAGGCTTCTTGCCTTGGATCATCACTGGAGGCTTCTTGCCTTGGATCATCACTGGAGGCTTCTTGCCTTGGATCATCACTGGAGGCTTCTTACCATGGATCATCACTGGAGTGAGGAGACGTATGGGCAGTCTGGTACTTGGAGCTGCCACAGGGCTCACCAGGCTGGGGAGACATACAGGAGGACTTGTCCTTGGCTGAGGCACCGGATACACTGGGCTGTGGAGGCGCACTGGAGGTCTCGAGCTTAGAGCCTGCACAACCCGTCATGGCTGGGTGGTTATCTTCACCCTGCAAATGCGGGGTGCTGGCACAGGACGCACTGGGCTGTGCAGACGTACTGGAGACACAGTGCGCAGAGCTGGCGCAGGATATACTGGGCCGAGGAGGCGCACTTGAGGTCTGGAGAGCAGGGCTGGCACAACCCGTCCTGGCTGGATACTCACCCTAGCCCGGCAGATGCGGGGAGCTGGAATGTAGCGCACCGGGCTAAGAATGCGTACTGGAGACACTGTGCCCTCCACCGCATAACACGGTGCCTGACTAGTACGACGCTCGCCACGGTAAGCACGGGGAGTTGGCTCAGGTCTCCAACCTGACTCAGCCAAACTCCCCGTGTGCCCACATTTTTTTTTGGGGGGGGGGGGCTGCCTCTCGGGCTTCCTTGCTAGCCGTGTTCCCTCGTAACGCTGCCGCTCTGCTTTTGCTGCCTCCAGTTTCTCCCGTGGATGGCGATACTCCCCAGCCTGCCTCCAGGGTCCCTTACTGTCCAGTATCTCCTCCCATGTCCATTTCTCCAGATAGCGCTGCTCCCCCTTACCACACTGCTTGGTCCCTTGGTGGTGGGAAGTTCTGTCATGGCCGTTGAATGAAGAGGACCAAGGTGCAGCGTGGTGAGCGTGCATATTACTTTATTTATATGACGCCGACAAAAACAATAAACAATCCAAAAGAACGTGAAGCTAAAGGCTATAGTGCCAACAAACAAAGACAACCTCCCACAAAGACAGGTGGGAGAAAGGGCTACCTAAGTATGGTTCTCAATCAGAGACAACGATAGACAGCTGTCCCTGATTGAGAACCTTACCCGGCCAAAACATAGAAATACAAATAATAGAACATAGAATACCCACCCCAAATCACACACTGACCAAACCAAATAGAGACATAACAAGTATCTCTAAGGTCAGGGCGTGACAGAATATGAGTTTGGGGGGCTAAAATGATTCAATTTTAAAGCTTTTAAACCTCTCACTAAAAGCTTCACTCATACATAAGTTATACTTAAACCACAAAAGGTTCTCCAGTAGATTATTAAGAAAGGCTCATCCTTTGTTCAAAAATGTATTTTTTGCCTTCATACAGATTACAACTTTTCATTTCCAACTAATTGAAAATTAAATTGTTTAAAGTTTCACCCTTTCTTTAACAAGCCATACAAAGCTGGTTACAATTTAAGTTTTATCCTCCAGAAAAGATAGAACAAATATTACAACAAATGTTATGGTTAAACTCAAATATATTGATTAATAAAAAAAAACATTCTTTATGGAATAAATGTTTAAAAAAATTATTATATTTATTAATTATATTATGAAGAGAAATGGAGGTCTGTCACGTATGCAGTTATCAAACATACATGGGAATTTCTGCTCAATCCAAACTGGAGGAGGCAAGTGGAAAAGGGAGAAGGTAAGGGAACTTGTTTGCCTGCCATATATTAAAGATACAAATTGGCTGAAAGGAATCGGCATGAATAGAAAAATATACACATTTCATTTGACAGCTGTGCCGCACAGGTTGCAAAATAAATGGGAGGAGATTTTCGATGTACCAATTCCATGGTTTATGAACTGGTTCAAAAAACTACACTTGACTCAACACAGGGTTTTTCAATTTAAATGGTTATATAAAATTCTTGCCACCAACAGAATGCTATATATATGGGGCATACAACAATCTCAGCTCTGTAGATTTTGCTGTGAAGAGACAGAATCAATAGATCACTTATTCTGGTATTGCCCCTATGTAGCTTGTTTCTGGTCACAGGTTCAGAAATGGTTAAAAAAAATCACAACATGCACTTAAAATTAACCATACAAATAGCAGTGTTGGGAGATCTGGAAAGCCATAGCCAGTCAATAAATAATATAATAAGACTCGTAGGAAAGGTTTTCATCTTTAGCTCACAATCTGTGGATAATATATGATTAGAAAGATTTTTAAAAATTGTTAAACCTCACAGCACAATTGAAAAATACATGGCACATGGAAACCAAACAAGGGCAGTCTATAGGTGGGGTGGGCTGAGAGTGGCTGAGGGTTGGGATTAAAGAGTTTGTTTGGTAATGTATTGTTGTTATATATAAAAGTACAATGTATGTAAAATGTGTATGTAAAATGTATAGGTAAAATGTATGTATGTGTAGCAAAAAAATCTGTAAAAAAACTAAGATATTTGTCCTCCGAAGAGGAGTGATTAAAGTACCCTTTTTGATTTAGCTTTTTTATTTTTACATATTGTTTGTATCAATGTTCTCTTCAAACACTTCAAATTCCCAGAGTTGGCTGTTAGGTCCTTTTAATGATGTGACACATCGTATACATATACAATTTACATTATAGGTCATTAACCAATCACCTTCCTCCTTTGGGATTGCACAACAGCTGATCATTTAGATATGGGGATGCCAACAACTCAATCGTGCATGCCACATTCTTAGTATTCTCTTCAAGTACCCAAACAACAAAACTAGGTCACTTCATTGGGAAGATGCGGAATAGTGAAGCTTCTGCGGAGGTGTTCATATGTAGGCTAATTTTTGTTCTTCATAAAATTATCACAAGTATTGCATCGTAGGCTAAATATTTGAAAAATAAGTATTTTAAAACATTTCTTTACCCAAAGGGGATTTCTATTTTCTCATTAAAAAGTGTTTATTGTTCTCTTGGCCTTCGTCAGAGCTTTTAACCAAAATACTAAACCATATTTTTATTTCTGAATGTGTCGGCGCCGGGGACCGGGATGTGGCTGCATTACTGATGTTATGTTAATCAGGCCTTTTGATATGAACATTTTAAAAGTTTTGGTGTGTGTACTAGGCTATACTGTAGCATACAGTATATACTGTATGGTACAGCAATTTGTTTTCACTAATAAATATGTTGAAATGGAACCAAATTATCTTTCTGTCTTCAGTGCTTTTTAAGTAGGATAGATGGGCTATATAGGCTATGGTGAAACGTCATAGTCTGCCTCGTGGAGACAGCCTGAGTAGGTCTATGACTCCATTCCTATTCTATTCAGAGTCTAGAGAAATGTATCATATTTGAAATGAGCTATTATCAGATTGGTTAATGCAATGCATGTCTGTTGAATTTGGAAAAGTCCACACGCACGCTGCCCCGCTCCACCTACTCAGCCAGTCACGAGCTACTGCGTTGAGGCTGTGGCATACTGCATAGTTTTTACTAAACGGTTCATGTACGATGAGTACATAGTATGCAGTTTAAGTGGCCCAGCCAGAGCCCGGACTTGAACCCGATCGAACATCTGGAGAGACCTGAAAATTGCTATGCTGCGACGCTCCCCATCCAACCTGACAGAGCTTGAGGGGATCTACAGAGAAGAATGGGAGAAACTCCCCAAATACAGGTGTGCCAAGCTTGTAGTGTCATACACAAGAAGACTCAATGCTGCCAAAGGTGCTTCAACAAAGTACTGAGCAAATGGTCAAAATACCTATGTACAGTAAATGTGATATTTCTGATCTTTTTTTGCTTTGTCATTGTGGGGTATTGTGTGTAGATTTATAAGGGGGGGGGGGACGATTTAATCCATTGTAGAATAAAGCTGTAACGTAACAAAATGTGGAAAAAGGGAAGGCGCCTGAATACTTTTCGAATGCATATCGTTCCAAACAATATGTCTGAAAATGTACAAAATCAAAAAGGGCACTTTTGAGATCTACATTTCCATGTTGAATAAAATAATGTGACATTTTATTAAGACATACTCCATATTTTAAAGCGCAGTATAATGAGTATAATGACACCAAGATGTTGTCTGTATCATGTACAGTTCACAGATGATGGGGTCTTACATTAGGCATGTATACATGTAGGTCTAAAAAGGTTGCCTGGCTAGCCAGACTCCTTGCTACGGCCAAATGCTACAGCCCGCCCACTGACGTTAGTTTCTTCTCCGCAATGAGTCTGGATCTGAGTACCTCCCCGACCCTTCATCGAATACGAACACATTCGAGGCCATCTGACTGGTCTAGAAAATGATGGTTTTGGCCAGAGCCAGAAAACACGTGGGTAAAGTGGCAGTTTGAATATTTATCATTGGCTTTGATTGGTTAGAGACGATCCAATCGCTGATGACTTTGTTTTGTACAACGCCCCTCATGCCCCTCCTTAACACAAACGACTGCAATGATGGCAGTCTCAGACTAAAGTATGTAGCGAATGACAGAGCAGCGGAATAGGCTACTAAAAACTTCCTAAAATGGGCACTTCCATCATGATTTTCTAAAAACTGTTGTGATACAAATGTAAAAATCATGTCAAACAATTTGAGATACCAGAAATATTATCGCGCTACGCTGGCATGGAATCGTCCCGGTATGAAATACTGAAATGAATTAAATGTGGGCTTTACTCAATACCCTCTTATTATGGATCACCAACAACCAAGTGCAGAGTTTGCTCCCATTTAACACACTGTGGAGAGTAGATGTGCAAGGATCATCTTCTGACATGCTAACGATGAAGGGTGAGGATCAGTAATCAGAGCGAGTCTGAGCATTCCTCCTTGTGCAGAGTTGCATGAGCCAATTCATGTAATTGAGCTGTGTAGAGACGGGTGCAATGGGTACGATCGCTGCTCACCCGAGTTTGCAACAGCTGTGTGCATTTGAACTGATAGACTGCGCTGATACAAACCTAAACACACACACAAACACGCACACACATGCTTGTGAGAACGCATACACACACCTGTCTGAGCGTGGCCATGTGGTGTGTCAGCAGCAATCAAATCCTAACAGAGTTTATGTAAGGCTTTTCCACAATTCTGAAAATTTAGAAGAATTTCTGCAGCTTTCACATCTCTTGGCTGACTTCCAGACACCTGTTTACATATTGTGAGCATATATTTACATCCAGGGTTGTTTGAACAACACATTACATTTTTGCCCTTAGTTACAAATCGAAAATGTTGATAAACATAATAATTATGTGGTATTACACAATACCTGCTTACAAGTTACCTGGCATCCACATATGCACTGCCATTTTGAGGTTGTTGAAATTTGTTCAAGTTCACATTACCGTCATACATTGTGACATTTTGGTTAGGGCAATGTTGAAAGTCTTTCATAATCGTTTAATGTCAACAGTCTATCATTAAGTTATTTCAGTGCCTTTGTATTTATTTATATTTGTCCTTATAGTTTGTAATTGGGTTATGGTTTCATGCAGGGTGCAATATTTGTGCATTCTCTCAATTCAATTTAGCTCATTGAAGTCTCTAAGTTTTAACTAAAACTTCCAAGGAGAGTTGTAAACCAAGTTAAGTAGGCTCCACGCTGCTAGGTAGAGTTGAGCTACTGTCCATATTCAGCAGGGTCTAATAAAAATAGTCTGGACATTATAAAGTGGGAATAGCGAGGAAACTGCCCAATTTATTGTTCATACATCGAATGGTGACTGTGGCTAAAACTTTTGTTAGCCCTGAGTTGAAATGTATTGCTTTGAATTAACTTGGTTTGATGACATGGTTAAATCACAGTATTACCCTAAATAGTTGATGATTTGGCTCAAGGGTAATGTTTTATTAATCTGTAGGGGATGTTGTGATTTGTAATCGCTTGGGTAAAGTGTCTTCAGCTGCAGAGCGAATTCCCTTGGGTATCAGTTGCTAGAAAGACCATAGAATAATGTTGATGATACTATTGCAACACAATAATGAAAGTTTAGTCGAGGGAATAAAGTGCACAGACAAAAATTGTAACTCAAGCAGCATGTTCTGGTTTGAGTTGTATTTCAGTGTTGCACGAAATGTCAGTCGTACAACACGGAAATACCACTCAAACATTATGTAGCTGTAATGAATACTCAGGGAGAAAAAGGTTTAGATTCACACACAGAGCGCGGCAGGTGTTTATTTCGCAGAAGGCAGGTATCGTGGTCACAGGTAGGCAAACAGGTAGGTGAATCAAAACTAGGACTGTGGGCTATAACTGTCTCTCACAAACGAGCTAGGAAAAAGCTTAGTAGAGTCAAAATGAACAATACCTCACAAAGACACAAACAGAATGAACTGAACTAAATAAGGAGCTGATGGGACCAGGTGAGTAACTAACACAGGTGAAATCAATGAACAAAAATGAAAGACGGGGCTACGTTCAAGAACACCAAAGAAACAGGGCTACGTTCAAGAGCACAACGAAACAGAACACAAGGTTGACTAAGAAAATAAATACAGAACCTTACAGTAGCCTTCAATTGAATATATGGAGGCGGTTTGATGCAGAAAGATTTCTAGAGATCAGACGTTTATTCATACTGTATACATCTGGTCAAATTAGAATGTTGTTTAGTAAATTCTGTCTGGTGCTATTTAAATTTGGTGCACAATGATTTATGGAAGCCAATTTCATTTTCATCTCTTTCAATTATGTATGACACATAATGCACACAGTAGTTCATTAACATAATTCATGAAATGATGCTATTGACATTTTGGGCTTTGTCAAGATGGACGCTTGTTCAGTGGAACACCTCTGACTCTATTATTAACGGCTGTTATTGTTGTTATGACTGCAATGACTGTTACTGTTAAATCACTCCAGCAATTGTGATAATCCACAGAAATTCAGTATGAATGATGATGATGAGTGTGTTTTGATTTTGACAAACATTGTATAGGTCACAGAAACACCAGATTGCCTCCTTAAGAATTACCAACAAATGAACCATTGTGATTTCAGATGCAGCATGTTTGTGGACCACAGAGATCCGTGATCAGGCATACTTGACGGAGTCTGAATTCCCAGAGAGGCTTTAAACATAAAATTGGAGGATCACAATTTGTCCATGTCACATTCAAGAAAATGCCATAATAAAACGGTGATCCCAATGTCACAGACCCTCCTAAAGGAATGATTGTAACTGGAGCAAAACCTGACTTCACATGGGATCATTGGGTTGTGTCAGCAGCCGACACTTCTCAATTTACGCTGCTACGGGAATACTTAACATTTTTGTCTGATGTCAGCATTACTTTCATTCCTTCCTGACAGGAAGTGTCAATTAGCACATATAATGGATGAGGAGCTATCGTAAATTATTCAAGCAAAACAACTCCTTCAGGCCGGCAGGATTCCTTGGTTTCTCTCATTCTTGTTTGCAGAGATAAAGATGGTTCCACCTTCTTATCCACAACCGCACATGGCCTTTCTGAATGAAGTCTTCAAAGTGTTTTGTTTTGTTTGCAGAATATACTAGAGTATTTTAAAAAGCTACCGTCTTACTTATTGAGGGGAATTCCTGTAGGTTTGCTGGTGATAGAACAAGCAATGACATTTTATGCGAGTACATATCACATTAAATTGTATCGTCAGTCAGGATACTGTGTGTAATGTATATGTGATGTATGAGAGGTTTACCCTTGAGTTCATATATGTACACGTCAATGAGGAAACATTTGCGAAGATCACATGCGGCTAATGTTCTGATATTGCTTATGCACCGGATGTTGGCGGAATATCCATATTTCTTCAGTGATATCTTGAGGTCAAGATCAGTGGAGCATAGCTTTTTAAACAATATTTCAGAAATGTATAACTTCTAAGCCCACATAATTCATCAATGCAATAGGTATTTGCAGAGTGAATAAATGCATATTAACCCCTCTTGTTCTCTAAATATTCCTCTACTATACGTGTCCAACTCATTCCACTGAGGGCCGAAGGTCTGCGGGTTTTAGCTCCTCCCTTGTACTTGATTGATGAAATAAGGTCACTAATCAGTAAAGAACTCCCCTCACCTGGTTGTCTAGGTCTAAATTGAAAGGAAAAAACTAAAACCCGCAGACACTCCGTGGAATGAGTTGACACCCCTGCCCTTCTAGATACCAGATTGTGAGATCTGTACAACGTCCATGAACGTACGGGAAACATGAATGCATGTTGTACTTTTGCGAGATGTGGCATACATTTGTCTCGTTTATCTACCCATAACATTAACTTGCTACCATGTTTAGAGTGAGCGCATCTATTCATATATTTGCTGGGGGAAGTCCTGAAGATGAATTAGAGCTGTCAAACAGCGACATGGAAACAAGTTTGGGAGGACTGCTCAGCTCTGTCTTATCTGTCTTGCTAATTAAAGGCATAAAGATCCTCGCTAGCAGCAACCATGTTTTGGGTTTCCTGTGGACAAAACTGATAAATGAAACAGACAAGAAAATGTATTTATTTTAGGTACATTTTGGGAGCACGTTGCAATACACACATTTGCTGTTGATGTTTTGTTTGGAAGGCTTTTAAATTGGGATTCACACAACATCCAGCTATTTTGGGGGTACAACTGTATCCTCTCCAGGGAGAGTAAACATGTCAGTGTGGATGGTAACAGAGCAGAGGCCATTTTATTAGACCTTCATAGCCTGCAGCAGCCAGTCAGGATTCCTCTCTCTCTCTCTCTTTCTAAGTTCCAGTCTTGACATCATCATGAGAATGATGAATCCATCTAAAACACACAAACATACCCTTCCTGTTCTATCCCTTGACCCTGACTCCCTCTCTGCTCAGACATTCATCCCACCAGAGGTTTATTCTGTATTTTTCTTTTTTTAAATTAGATTCATTTCAGGGGCCTGCATGAGTTTCCCACAGTTCTCAAGGAAAGCTTGATGATCTTATTAAAAGGTTACCCAGGATTTATGAAATTGACCTCCTTGCTGACAGTTACAAAGGAGCAGGACAGGCCCAAAGCCCTTGAGCAGAACACAGGAGAGCATATTTTGAAGGAGTAAATTGCCAGGATGTAAATCCGCAGAGAGCAGTGAATAAGTAGGGCAAGATTTGAATGGAGGAGCATGGGTTAGGAGACAGAAAGAGGAAATCATGGGTCAAGTGTTATTCTAACGTTTGTTCGGGGTGTAGCAATAGATGTCCTGAGTGGATATCATTGCATAGCAAAAACGTTGTCTCATGCTGATAGCCGATTCAAAGATGGCCGCCAGCAGTAACTTGCAAGAATCCAAATTGAACTAGATTTAAACTGCATCTACTTTACATCATATATATCTTCCATTGATTTATTCATGCAGTAGTGTCATCTTATTTATTATTGTATTGATGGCATCTGTCATACTTAACATTTGTTCAATTCATCTATATTTTAAATTGGGTTCCCCGCTACAGGTCAAACATTTCTTAATCACAGATGATGGGATATGAAGACATGACACATCCAGATTGGAAAGAGACTGCATGCGTATGTGCAAACATTTACGTTTCCATTACAGTTAATATTAATCATCTGGTGTTTGAGGTTCTCCTTATGTTTGCCCACCTCCAATGAATAATGTAGTCTGTGCAGAGTGAAAAACGGGAGATAATTTGAATGTCCCCCTTCGTCTGACAATCCTAATAATTATTATCTGTAATTCATCCACCTGAGGAGGGGCTGATTGAATTGTGAAATATTAATACCAGTTAAAAGCAGTTGGAGGGAATGTGCAGAGGTTGCTCCTAATTATAAGAATACAGTGCCTTGCAAAAGTATTCATCCCCCTTGGCGTTTTTCCTATTTTGTTGCATTACATCTTGTAATTTAAATGGATTTTTATTTGGATTTCATCTAATGGACATACACAAAATATTCCAAATTGGTGAAGTGAAAAAAAATTATATATAAACCTGTTCTGAAAGGCCCAGAGTCTGCAACACCACCAAACAAGGGCACCCCCAAGCAAGCGGCACCATGAAGACCAAGGAGCTCTCCAAACAGGTCAGGGACAAAGTTGTGGAGAAGTACAGATCAGGGTTGGGTTATAAAAAAATATCCAAAACTTTGAACATCCCACGGAGCACCATTAAATCCATTATTAAAAAATGGAAAGAATATTACACCACAACAAACCTGCCAAGAGAGGGCCGCCCACCAAAACTCAGGGACCAGGCAAGGAGGGCATTAATCAGAGAGGCAACAAAGAGACCAAAGATAAATACAGGGAAATTCTTGAGGGGAAACCTGTTTCAGTCTTCCAGAGATTTGAGACTAGGATGGAGGTTCACCTTCCAGCAGGACAATGACCCTAAGCATACTGCTAAAGCAACACTCAAATGGTTTAAGGGGAAACATTTAAATGTCTTGGAATGGCCTAGTCAAAGCCCAGAACTCAATCCAATTGAGAATCTGTGGAATGACTTAAAGATTGCTGTACACCAGCAGAACCCATCCAACTTGAAGGAGCTGGAACAGTTTTGCAATGGTAGAATGGGCAAAAATCCCAGTGGATAGATGTGCCAAGCTTATAGAGACATACCCCAAGAGACATGCAGATGTAATTGCTGCAAAAGGTGGCTCTACAAAGTATTGACTTTGGGGGGATGAATAGTTATGCACGCTCAAGTTTTCCGTTTTTTTGTCTTTTTTCTTGTTTGTTTCACAATAAACAATTTTTGCATCTTCAAAGTGGTAGGCATGTTGTTTAAATTAAACGATACAAACCCACAAAAAAATACATTTTAATTCCAGGTTGTAAGGGAACAAAATAGGACAAATGCCAAGGGGGGTGAATACTTTCATAAGCCACTGTATGCAGCTGCTTTCAAACATGGCGTCATATTTGAGGAGAAAAAAAATATCGCTAATCCTGACGATTTTGTCATAGATGCTGCTGTTATTAAGGTAAGTGTTTTTTTTACACTACATTAGATGAAAAGTGGATTGAAAGACTCCATGTATTTGTATGGTGTAGATGTGGGCTAATAGCTTCATTTACATAATTTAGTGTTGATAATCCCTATTCTTGTATTCCCAGTCTCATTACAATGCTATGAGAAATGAGGATAGGTAACGAAACAATACAGAATTAACAAAACACTAAATACTTAATGTTTATACATGTTTGTAGGTTGCCAGAGAGCAATACAGTACATTCCTCTCTGAGGTCATATGAACAGTAAGCACATTGTCAACTTGGGCATAACCTACCGTCGGTGTCTGAATGAGTTTGATATCACGTTTGATACATTTTGAATCACAGTTTAATACATCTTATCAACTCCATAGAGGATGCTCTCTGGAACCCCAGCAGTGGTTGAAATGGGTGAACCTTTTGTGAAGGTAAAACAAGAGTGTTTCTATTCCAACAGAGGCTGTATGAAATCACATTTAATTATGTCTTTGTTGTCCCCTGGGACCCATGGCTGGTTAGCCTCTGTCAGTATGCATATAACACATTAAGATCAGCGTGGAATGTGAGTTTAAAGGTTGCAAGCAGTGTCCTTGGGGTGATCACAATACTTTCTGCAGGGGGACTTCTGATTGCTCTGTAGGAATGTCCCCTATGGAATTGATGGCTGGTGATACTTAATAAACTCCTCACAAGCTGACCCCCAGTCATCAGTTCACTTCAGCATCTGAAAAGCCTGAGAGCTGCAAGACTTCAGTCAGTCATATACCTGCAGTCAGTCAAAAGCCCATTGCAAATACTGTTTATTACACACTAGCAAAGTTATTGCCGGCATATTGCACGGTTGTCACAGTTCAGAACTCTGCTTGGACCAGATGGGTTTTTTACACCGAGAGTTTTTGAAACGAGAGTTAAACATTTAAAGGGATACTGCAAGATTCAGGCAATTACATTTTTCTACATTACCCAGAGTCAGATGAACTCATGGATATCATTTTTATGTCTCTGCATGCAGTATGAAGGAAGTTAGAGGTAGTTTCTAATTAGCGTCAGTGCAATGACTGGAAATCTACAGGCACGCTAGATTATGGTCATTGCACTAACGCTAGTTAGCATTGGTTCGCGAAGTATTGGGTTACTTGCGTAACCAGGTCGATTGACGAATGAGGTGAGCCCCTCTCCTCCTTATAAAGCACCACTCACCCGCCAACTGGTCATTATCAAGCATGCCTTTCTACCTTACGCTCTTGAGAGCAGGGAAATGCAGGGAGACATCTCACTCATATTATCATCAAACATATATTTTTTTAAATACTTGTCTTTATGTCTCACAATGGGATATGGCCAACTCCCATATCGCAGACAGCCAGGGTAGTCCCAACAGCATCTTCCCTCAGAGGCCCCAACACTGAGGACAGTTTGCGCCAACAAAGGCGCAGTGACATCCAGTCGGTAAAAAATGTATGAAGGGTGGCCCAACATGCCGCCTCGAAATCTCTTGTAAAGAGATGCCTTCCAACAGTGCCCAAGAGGTACAGTAACCATACTACTGGCGGAATGAGCCCACAGGCCCTCCTGGGGATGTAAACCCTTGCTATTATAAGCCAATTTAATAGCCTCCCTATCCAATGGGATAGCCGTCCTATCCAAGTAGATGCGCAAAGCGCGTACTGGACATAAACGATGGGGATTATCTTTTTCCGTAGAAGTGAAGGGCGGTGGACGGAAAGCCATCAGCTCTAAGGTGAGACATTTGTAATTGCTGCTGACCTTAGGCAAAAAGGCGGGGTTGGGTAACAATGTCACCTTGGATAACCTTGGGGCAAAATGAAGACGTTAACGGTGGACTGACAGCTTACTCGCTCACTTTGCGGATGTAAGGGCTATCAGCGAAGCTATTTTGAAGGAGAGATACTGTATTTCAACTCCAAGCTTTCCAGTGGCTCAAAAGGTGTCTTTGAAATCGTCTCAAGCACAATATCAGATCCCAAGACTGGCTATGTCAGCTGATGTAGTATTTGATCTGCGCATATGCCAGCACCTGCAACGCAAGCCTCCCTCCATGCTTATACACGAGTGAAGAGACTTCTGAAAAACTTTTGTGCGTTAATCAAAACCCTATCAGGTAGCCAGATTTATATTAGGGAAATCGTTCTTCTTGCAAAGCATGTAAACGTTTAAATCAAACTATTATATGAATCTGACTATTCAATCATATTGTGTGCCAGCCGTGTTCCTATTGGTCAGTCACCAGGATCAGCTCGCAACACCAGCCACACTACTAGATGGTATGTAATTTTAGGCGAAAATTGACCTTAAGAGGTCTTTAAAGGACTCTCAGACCATGAGAAACTATAGTCTCTGGTCTGATGAAACCAAGATTGAACTCTTTCGCTTGAATGCCAATCGTCACTTCTGGAGGAAATCTGACACCATCCTTACGGTGAAGCATGGTGGCGGTAAGTCTCTCTCTCTCTCTCTCTCTCTCGCTCTCTCTCGCTCTCTCTCGCTCTCTCTCGCTCTCTCTCGCTCTCTCTCTGATCGATCATGGTCTGATTGATGGCACTGCCTCGCGGCTCATTAGGCGGTACTGGGTCCAAGAGGCGCAGGAGGGGTAGCAGTCTTGCCCGGCGCACAATGTCTTTTGAAGTACAGCTAGCGGCAATAAACATAATAATAACAAGCATACAAAGTGGCTGAAGAACATAAATATATCATGTTATCGAAGATCACTGTTAAGTTCTGTGTGTTTGTAAAGGTACTGGCCAAAATAATGCTTGACTTTATATCTAATAGGTGAGTAGCTGAATATACCATCAGGTTTGAAGTCCCTTAACTAGGGAGCTGGATATTCTGTACATGGAACTACTTGGAAATATAACTAGTTGCATAGTCTGAAAACCATAGTATCTTATGTTCCCCTGTAGAGACATGAGTGTTTACGTGCAGAATCAACACCAACCGCGCCTTTTATGAGATCCACAATATTGCTTTAAGGATTTACTTCAACTGATTTTGTTCTTAAACAAATCTTGGTTCAACTTGGCTGTCTAAGAGTCCTATGTACCTCTTCGCAGAAACATTGTTATTGAAAACCTCAAATTTACTCCAGAAGACATAAGTCATGGTGATAGGCCTGGGGAATAGTAGATAAGACAAGTAAAAGAAGCAACATACTGTATGTCTCTGAGGCAGATTCTGTAATAAAGTAGATATTCAAGGCCATCGGCAGAGGACAGTGATAAGTTGCATCGTTAGTAGTAGGCTACACAGAAAGTTCTCCAAAGGTTTCTCTCTGAGAATGTATCAGAATATTTCAGAATAATCAGGGTGCTGAGCTCCAGATCGAACTTCGTCTCCAAGGACAGATTTAGAAAAGAGACCCCATAGAAAGAAAGATTGACAAACAGGACCTCTACAGCAAACTGAACACCTTCCCGTCAACATAAAATTGTCATGAACATACGAAACCTTCTGAACTTCACTCTAAATGTATTATTCATTCAAGCCAATCCATTTCCAAGACTTCAGATCACTTTCTCACGGCTTCTTTTTAGATTTTTCACTTCTGTGTATTGTAGTGCTATGTTAGAGATAAAAACCATGTCTGATATCCACATGGCTAAGGGTGGCCTGTAGTTTGACCAGCCTTATCATTGTTGCAGCACATGGCTTGCTACAATGTTCCTGTATGACTCAGCTGTCGGAGCCTACTTCAGTAGAGCTTGTGATGAGGAGAGAAACCTACTTAATTAGATCTATTAGATCTATTTTGCCTGTTTCATCACTCGCTGAGATTATATCCTCTCGCCCCTTGAGGCAAGACAGGATGTGCAGCAGGTGCTTCCCAACCCCTGAGTGCTCTCAACATACATCACAGATGAATGACCAGCATACATGTCTAGTGTACATCTATGCAGTCCGCCTGCATGGCAATATGATGTCACTGAGGCTTTTAAGATCATGCATATTCCCTCTGTTGAATTTCTGTGTCAATCACATGCTTGCACAGATCATCTTTCACATACGTCAGTGCCATTCAGACAGTAAAGGGACGTTCCATGTTAGTTGTCATCTCATAAAGATTTCTGTTGCGCAATGCAGTGTTCTGCAGGTCTACTACATAATCGTTCCTTGACAATAATGGGTCAAGAATGAATTAAGCACAATGCGGCTTCACTAATAAAATGTCAAGTAAGACGTGTCTGTTACCCTTCTGTACGCAACAGTGGATGTTTGAAATATGTCATGTAGATGTCTTTGTTGTCTTTACCACTTCCCTGCTTATTCAAAAGGGATCATATGAATGGCAATTTGATAGTTTTATAGGAACAGGTAGCCTAGAATTTTCGCAGTATTAAAATGGTTTATTCAAAATGGATTAAAAACTCAGTCAAATCTAAGTTGGACGGTGACCTGATATACGTTTCTTGGATAAGTATTTTTGAGTCAATCAGCAAGATCTGCAGAGTCATGATAGCTAAGTACAGCTCAGAACGTTTCACGGCAACTCTACAGAATATTTGGTTCTAAAACCGAGATAATTCCTTCGACTAAATAATTCAATGACTATCTGCCGACTTCCTCAATCTCCTGACAGCGTCTTGTGCCAGTGACACTGTAACGTGCCCATCCCTTATTTTCAGGACTAGCTTAAGCTTTTAGACTCATTTTCTGTACCCAGATGTGGCCCCTTTATATATATTTATTTTTGGTTTATTTTGAGGACACTATCTCAGGAGTAGAGATCGTAGGGGTAGGGCAAAGAGGATACAGAAATAGCTCAAAATGTGCCTGTCCACCTTAGAAGTGTGTTGAACATTTTTTTCATTTTCTAAATGGCATGGGAGTTTCTTTGTACAATTGGGAATGACCGTTCTCATCCTCTGTTCCCTGAAATTGACCATCCATCGTCACAGAGGTGATATGGAATGCCAAAGGAACAACAAACAACAACAAATGCATTTTGGAATCAAGTTCAAGTGTCCTATATTTATGTTATTGCCTTATGTGCCATGTAGGCCATTCAGCGTTTTGTAGGTGATGGCAGCAGACTGCTGTTAATGTCACTGTTTGAAGCTAAATGGACATTTTGCGGCCATATATTTTATTCTATTGTCCGTGTATTCAACAAAATAGGCACTATTGTAATAGTGAAATCATTTTCACACTACATTGCCTTGGCACATTGAGTATTGAATGCTAAGGATCCACACATATTTCAAGTGGCTTCAGACAGCCAGTGAATAGCTCAAATACAGACATCTCACCCACCCATGTTATGTCAATTACTTGATTCGAAGAGTTCACTAAGGTACCCTTTCAGCATAAGTACTGCTAACATAAAGAGGCCTTGATACTGTTTCAATATAAAAGAACATGCCGATCTTATTGAGAACCTTCACAAGTTCAAGACCTTTCGCCTGTCAAATTCCAATTTCTCCCACAATACTGCAGCCACACAAAATGAGCACCTTTGTGAATACATATGTTGTCTGTTGAGCCCAGCTAATACAATTGAACAGGCCTTGGACAAATAACAATGTACTAAATGAGAATAGGCATCCAGACCTGATGCGTGCTGAAATTGTTAGAGGTTACAACTATGGATTTTTTGGGGTGCTTTTTTTCCAGGTCATTTTAAAATACTGTTGAACAAATATTGACTCAGTCTAAGAAGAAGAGTAGGCAAGGATCAGTACTTGGCATCAACACAGGATTGTGCAGATGACTCATCGAAATCGTATAATTGTGTGCAAATAAGTAGGAAAATTCACAACTTATTTTATTTAGCAGTATTGCTTACTCTAATATTGTGTCATGTATCTCCGTTAGTAAGATATGCACAAAATATTGTTAAAGGCCAAGACACTCTCAAATAACACAAACCTCTATGAGCACCAGTCTGGGATAATGATAGGCGAAGTCAACAAATGGACTCCGCATTCTGAAAAATCCGGGAGTTGAAATAACTAGGTCTGCTCGGTATCATAGTGAATTTAGCACAGCTCCTTGGAGGGAGCTGAATAATCCGAAGTGATGTTGAGCTATTTGACCTGTGACCTGAGGCCATGCTGACACACTGGCCAGATGCTGGAGTTATCAGCACAGCAGCCTGTGCTTTGTGCTAGAGAGCTGTCAGCGTGAGAGCAGGCTCCGTGGCTGAGTGTTTACCGATTTAGCAGTGCTCCAAAGCACCATGTCTCACCCTGTGATTTAGAACTATCTGGATGCGATGCAAACCACTTATCCCAGTTTTATATCGTCCCTCAGTATTGCAGGCTGTCACAGTTTCAAGGCAGAGAGAGTTAAAACAATGGATAGATTCCTATTTAGATAAAATTGTATTTTGTGAGGAAATTGTGGTTTTAAATCAAAAAGGTAGTGTACATAGTCACATTCTTATGTGAAGTAAAAATATTTATAAGTAAGTAATGGACAAAATGGTCCCTTAGTAGGTAGTACTATGGTCAAGCATGAATCTCCTCTTAGGCCCCATCAGTCTCTTTCTGAGGCACTGACTATTTAAGGGGATTTTACAGTGACTAAAGCCATTAAAAGAGAGAGAGAGAGGCCTGGTGTGGCACTGTGCATGGGCTAGATTATTGCTTAGTCATGGCCCAGTGGCAGTGAGAGGATCCTTTTACAAATGTCCCTGGGACTAGAGGTGAACACTTGCCAGACATTGTGTGTGTGTGTGTGTGTGTGTGTGTGTGTGTGGGTGTGGGTGTGGGTGTGTGTGTCTATGTGGGTGTGTGTGTGTCTATGTGGGTGTGTGTGTGTCTATGTGGGTGTGTGTGTGTGTGTTGCTGTAAAACAAGACAAGAAACCAATCTGGAGGAAACAGAGAAATACTTGATGACCCAGACAGGTGGTGCTCTTTAGCTCTGCTTTGACCTGTTGGTTCATTTCCAGTTGCCTGGACCATTATGTAGTTCCCTGTGTAAGTGTCTGATGGACAACAACATATCTCCTGCTTTATGACTGCGGAATGCATTACCTGACTCCCTCTAGGCCTCTTTAAGAGAAGCTCTTTCACAGCGCCTGAGTCACACTCTGAGTGCTGATATAACTTGTATATAAAGCATATCTGAGAAATCCACTTGGTAACAAGGAATCAGACGTTTAAAAGCTACCAACCGAAGGAGCTGTTTGCTGCCTAAAGATAGATTACTAAGGCTATATTTTTTAATGCAGCTTGAGAACAGCTGTTTACTAATACTATGGTTTCCCTCACTTTGTTGCTGATTTGTCTCTTCCGACATGCATTAGTATTGCCTCATAGGTACTACTCATTTCAGCTGAACTGTACATTATGTTAGGACTGTACTGAATCATGTTGTCCTTTCCAAAACCGACCATACTTATTGAAAATAGAACACAGCCAACATTCTCCACAGAGATAGAAAGTGAGGCCTTGTCCTTTCTGCCTTGTTAGTGTGGAGTTAATGGAATGTGCCTTTTCCACCACCACTGGCATTTCACGTTGTTCAAACTGCATTGATGAATGAGTAACAATCTAAAGGGTCAATGTGAGGTCCAAAAAAAAAAAAAAAAAAAAAAAAATCAATATCCATTTACTGTGATTTCTTCAACCTTGGTCCTTGACCACTTTTCACTTATCCCACACAAATTCAGGAAAAAATATACTTCAGAGTGAATGAACATAATCCCTGAATCTGGGATGAACAACTCACTGCTCTCAATTTTCCAGCCAGTCCATTAACACATTTGGTGGGGAAACGTATACTGGAGGAGCAGCCAGAGAGCAGCGGGAGAGCTTACACTTTCCCAGATGATTAACTAATGGCCTCCGAACACACAGATAGGCCATTCTAACAGGAGGAAAATAAGTCTGTTTGGGGCTAAACCTCCTAAAGCTCATTATGGTATTTACTTTGTTACAACTCCTTCCCGCCGCTTTACGTCCCACCACGTCTGAAGGGAGATAAACACTTATGGCTAATTACCACCATTTGAACTGGTTTAGGAGCCAACAACAGTAATCAGTCGGGTTTCAGACTGTGGTTATCGAGGGTCTTTACTAGGAATAATCTGTGTTCTCACATGAGTGTGTGTGTGTGTGTGTGTGTGTGTGTGTGTGTGTGTGTGTGTGTGTGTGTGTGTGTGTGTGTGTGTGTGTGTGTGTGTGTGTGTGTGTGTGTGTGTGTGTGTGTGTGTGTGTGTGTGTGTGTGCGTGCGTGCGTGCGTGCGTGCGTGTGTGTGTGTGCGCACAGAGGATAAGAGGAAGCCAACTTTCATGGCAACCTAATTGATGAGTTTTTTTGCAATTCTAAAGGCAAAGGAATGTGGCCATGGGCAAGAAAAGTCTTCCTCCGGCTTCAGGGAAATAAATGTCCATCATAGAATGCATTGCTGTGAGAGATGCAGAGCGAGAGAGTGTTGTGTTTCTTGATGATAAGGCTGGCCTTGTAATCCTTCACAATAACACTCACCATTAGAACGGAACAACATCAGCCTCATATGAAAACAGTTTAAATCTTATTCAAATCTATTTGAAATTTTCTGACAAACAGGCACCTAGAGATGGTCATTTACATTTTTTCATAAATACTTAGAATGTTTGGGAATTACGTATACTAAGGCATTTGTGAAATTCGATAGCAATAAATATAGATTGGGAAAGCGGCCGTGCATTTGGACAATTAATAGACACTGCAGTAAATAAAACCTAATAAAAACATCTGTCTTGTCCAGGACCAAAATCTACACAGATCGGTGTGCCACAGGCAATCACAGCTTCAGTAGGCCTTTGTGCAAATAAGCAATTTGCCACAAGGGCCTGCCGTCATTCACTTTCCACTGGACTGTGTGTTTACAAGCAGTAGCAACAGAGCGACTTTTAATCATTAGAACGCATTCGCCAAAAGCCACAAAATACACCTGAATGGATTGCAAATATGTAAATACCACGGGAGTCCTCTTACATTTGGGAACTTTACAATCCTATTGATCAAACAAGGAAGGCTCCTTCCCTCAGCTATGCACATCAACAACAAACTAGATCACCAACTAATGTTAGATGAACTAAAATCTAACGAGGGAACATTAGATAAACTCTCTCAAACTTTTTCAGCTAGTTGGCCGACAAAATTCCACTGATAAATGATGGGGGAATAGTAGCCTGCTCGTCCTTCTGCAGCTTGCCTGCCAATGCATTCCCAACCCACGTTTTGACAACTGAATGAGAACTTGCCCTCCTGACCGCCCATTTGATCAATGCCAAATACATTTGATTGACAAAAAGCTAAGGGTACGTTCATAAATTGCCCCCAGTGGGTCAGTGTGCTCTGGATTGTCTGTTCATAAAATCAGTGCATTCAGAGTGCACGCTGCACGATTGACACTGGACGCTCTGGCCGAAGAATAGCTAAGGTAGGGTTGATCCGAGTGTTCCTCACAACGGCAGTCAAGCACCCAAGCTAACTGGCTAAAGTTGGCTAGCTTGCTAAATACTTCCAGACACAAATGAGAGAACACCTCACTCTGACCATTTTACTCGCCTTAGCAGATCTGGTTAGGCTGTTTACATGTTATCTAGAGTGTTTGTGACTGTTACTTTTTTTGCCTACGTTTGCTGACAAACATATTCAGCAGGTGTTGCACATTCCTAAATTCATCAGCTATTCTCAGATGATAGTACTCTGAAATCAGAGTAGATAGCCAGAACACAAGAGATATAACTGGAGAACAGTCGTTCAAGTTCAGCATAGCCAGCTAGCACAGTGATTCACATTTTTTTGCTAGCTAACCAAATGATACTTGCATCTAGCCGTATCCACGGAAAAATGATCGGAGGGGGAAAAAGTCAGTCACTCACCCACTTCTCTAATCCCACGGCATGCCTCCCAGCAGCTAGCTAGCTTATGTTATGCTCTGTGTATTTAGCTTGCTAAATAAGAGCTACATAAGTAGATACGCCTATTAGCCACGTTATGACTGAATGGATCATTGCCCTTGCTAGTTTGATTGTAGTGAAATTCCCAGCCTTTGAAACTGAAGCAATGTACTAGGCCAGCTGTGATTTACAACCTGATAGCAATATTTTTTGGCCTATCTATAAATGTATTTGTAAATTATACTGAACAAAAATATAGATGCAACATGTAAAGTGCTGGTCCATGTTGACTTGCCAGGTTAAATAAAGGTAAAACATGTTTTATGTTAAATGAGCTGAAATAAATAAAAATCCCAGAAATGTTTAATATGCACAAAAAAAGTGTATTTCTCTCAAATGTTGTGCACAAATTTGTTTACATCCCTGTTTGTGAGCATGTATCCTATGCCAAGATAATCCATCCAGAACATTTCCTTGTCCGTGATCAAAAAAGTCTTGAAGCATGGATTCCGATTGGTCAGACCAGCGTTGAATAGACCTTAGCATTGGTACTTCCTGTTTGAGTTTCTGCCTATAGGAAGGGAGGAGCAAAATGGAGTCATGATCTGATTTGCCGAAGGGGGGGCCTTGTAGGCATCCCAAAAAGGTGAGTAGCAGTGGTCTAGTGTTTATCCTAAGTGAGTACTACAGTCAATGTGTTGATAGAACTTCGGTAGCGTTTTCCTCAAATTTGCTTTGTTAAAATTCCCAGCTACAATAAATGTGGTCTTAGGTTTCCATGTGGTTTCCAGTTTGCATAGAGTCCAATGTAGTTCCTTGAGGGCCGTCGTGGTATCGGCTTGAGGGTGAATATACATGGCTGTGACTATAACCGAAGATAATTCTCTTGGGGGGTAATACGGTTGGCATTTTATTATGAGGTATTCGATTTCTGAGTAGTTAATCATGAAATATATACCACCGCCTTTCTTCTTCCCAAAGAGTTCTATATTTCTGTCTACGAGATGAACTGAGAACCCAGCTGGCTGTATGGATGGGGACAGTGTATGATTCTGTGAAACAGAGAATGTTACAGTCCCCGATGTCTCTCTGGAAGGAAATCTTTGCCCTGAGCTCATCTACTTTATTGTCCAGAGACTGAACATTAGCGAGTAATATACTTGGAAGCGGTGGATAGTGTGAACGCCTCCTGAGTCGGACTAGAAGTCCACTCCGAATACTTATTTTCCAGCAGTGGCATCATGGAGCAGCCTCTGGGATATGTTCAATTGCCCTTGGGGGTACGAACAAAGGATCCAATCTGGGAAAGTTGTATTCCTGGTCGTAATGCTGGTGAGTTACCGCCACTCTGATATCCAAAAGTTACTTCCGGCTGTATGTAATAACACAAAAAACGTTCTGGGCTAATAATGTCAGAAAACACACACGCACACAAAATACTGCAAAATGCTTAGGAGCTAGAAGCAGAGCTGCCATGTCTCTCAGTGTCATTTTACATTTGTTTTCCCAGTCATGTGAAATTCATAGATTAGGGCCTAATTCATTTATTTAAACTGACTGATTTCCTTACGTTAACTGTAACTCAGTAAAATCTTAGAAATTGTTGCATGTTGCGTTTATATCTGTTCAGTATATATAAATAATGCTTTGAACTGTATCCATCTATTTTGAGTCAAATAGAAACAATTTTTAAAACCTCTTATGAAGTTGGATTTGTAGCATAAATTGAAAATGTGATATTTTGGACTGATATGATGATTGTCTGTTTGATTCATATCTGAAAAGTAGTTAAATGATGACAGTTCCACTTTAAGAAATAACGGGGGATAGCGGTTTTGATAACAATTGGTAATCGGCATTTTTGGACACCGATCATGGCCGATTACATTGCACTCCACGAGGAGACTGCGTGGCAGGCTGACTACCTGTTATACGAGTGCAGCAAGGAGCCAAGGTAAGGTGCTAGCTAGCATTAAACTTATCTTATAAAAAACAATCAATCTTAACATAATCACTAGTTAACTACAAATGATTGATGATATTACAAGTTTATCTAGCTTCTCCTGCTTTGCATACAATCGATGCGGTGCCTGTTAATTTATCATTGAATCATAGCCTACTTCGCCAAACGGGTGATTTTTACAAGCGCATTCGCGAAAAAAGCACTGTCGTTGCACCAATGTGTACCTAACCATAAACATCAACGCCTTTCTTAAAATCAATACACAAGTATATATTTTTAAACCTGCATATTTAGTTAATATTGCCTGCTAACATGAATTTCTTTTAACTAGGGAAATTGTGTCACTTCTCTTGCGTTCTGAGCAACAGAGTCAGGGTATATGCAGCAGTTTGGGCCGCCTGGCTCGTTGCGAACTGTGTGAAGACTATTTATTCCTAACAAAGACAGCCAACTTTGCCAAACGGGGGATGATTTAACAAAAGCGCATTTGAGAAAAAAGCAAAATCGTTGCACGAATGTACCTAACCATAAACATCAATGCCTTTCCTAAAATCAATACACAGAAGTATATTTTATTAAACCTGCATATTTAGTTAAAAGAAATCCAGGTTAGCAGGCACAATTAAACTAGGGAAATTGTGTCACTTCTCTTGCGTTCATTGCACGCAGAGTCAAGGTATATGCAACAGTTTGGGCCACCTGGCTCGTTACGAACTAATTTGCCAGAATTGTACGTAATTATGACATAACATTGAAGGTTGTGCAATGTAACAGGAGTATTTAGACTTATCTATGCCACCCGTTCACAGAAAGAATAAACGTTTTGTTTTCAAAGTTTCCAGATTTGACCATATTAATGACCTAAGGCTCGTATTGCTGTGTGTTATTATGTTATAATTAAGTATATGATTTGATATTTGATAGAGCAGTCTGAATGAGCGGTGGTAGGCAGCAGCAGCCTCGTAAGCATTCATTCAAACAGCACTTTTGTGCGTTTGCCAGCAGCTCTTCGCTGTGATTCAAGCATTGAGCTGTTTATGACTTCAAGCCTATCAACTCCAGAGATTAGGATGGTGTAACCGATGTGAAATGGCTAGCTAATAGCGTTTCAATCGGTGACGTCACTCGCTCTGAGACCTTGAAGTAGTTGTTCCCCTTGCTTTTGTGGAGCGATGGGTAACGATGGGTAGCTGTTGTCGATGTGTTTCTGGTTTGAGCCCAGGTAGGGGCGAGGAGAGGGACGGAATCTATACTGTTACACTGGCAATACTAAAGTGCCTATAAGAACAGCCAATAGTCAAACGTATATGAAATACAAATGGTATAGAGAGAAATAGTCCTATAATTCTTATAATAACTACAACCTAAAGCTTCTTACCTGGGAATATTGAAGACTCATGTTTGAAGGAACCACCAGCTTTCATACGTTCTCATGTTCTGAGCAAGGAAATTAAACGTTAGCTTTTTTACATGGCACATATTGCATTTATATTTTCTTCTCCAACACTTTGTTTTTGCATTTTTTTAACCAAATTGAGCATGTTTGATTATTTATTTGAAGCTAAATTGATTTTATTGATGTATTATATTAAGTTAAACTAAAAGTGTTAATTCAGTATTGTTGTAATTGTCATTATTACAAATAAATAAATACATCTTTAAAAAATCGGCCGATTAATCAGTATCGTTTTTTTGGTCCTCCAATAATCGGTATCGGCGTTGAAAAATCATAATCTGTCGATTAAAAGGCCAAATAGATGTGAAGGCCAAAATCAAGATATAATCAAATCTTATTATTTATTTATTCATACATAAATAAATAAAAAATCAAATAGCTAAATGATAGAAATCATGATTTAAATCAAATCAAATTGTATTGGTCTCTATTGTATTGGTCTCTCTAGTTTCTATGCTAAATGTTCATAGATTCTTCTTCTCTGCCACAGATTCCCACAAGGTCTCATACTCTAGGATAGTAAAATGCTTACATGAAAGAAAGAGATGAAGACAGAGTCACACACATTGGCAATTTCCATGGTTTATTGTAATGTTAAAACGGGAAGAGAAGGACAATCCCATTTTTCTAAATTAGCTATCTTGGATGCTCGCCATACTATAGGCTACAGATTTAAGTGACCGATGTAATCATTATTTTTATGTTATTGAGTAAACCTATGTCTTTGTTTAATCCAATTATTCATCTAACAATAAAATACTTCTTATTTTGTAAGAAATCTAAGGTATTTTTTACATATTGCAATAAAGTTAACTAAAGTTGAAGCTCACCTTTTGTTTGTTGCCATTTTCACTTGGCAACGAGTAAGAAGTAATTAAGTAGAAATTTCCCATAGGAAGTTACATTTAATTTTAAATAGCTAAATCCTGTGTAACACCGAGTAATTACATTGTACTTATGGAGCTATTATACTGTATGTACTCTGTGGTGTAATAGTGTGTTTATCCTCACACTTGGATGGTGCCTCCATAAGCCTTAAAATGAGGGCCAGGTTGTCAGGATGGGTAATGTACTATATAAGTACATGTTAATTATAAGTAAGTACCCCTCAAGATACACTTCATTTTAACTAGCTAAATCCTGTGTAACACCTAGCAATTACATTGTACTTATGCAGTGATTACATGTACTCTGTAGTGCACTTCTGGGTTTATCCTTTCACTTGGATGGCATGGAGGTTCAGGTTGTCACAATGGTTAACGAACACATTAATTATATGTTTAAACAAATATATATATATATAAATAATCTGGGATGACACCCATGTGGTAGACCCCAGTCAGTGAGCTTGACCTATTCTGATCTGTTTTTATAAACTCTACCAAGTTAACCCAGATGGTACATGTTTGGGGGGGCAACCGCTAGCAACAACACTGAGTGTAGATTTTGACGGGTGCTCTTTCACGGGTAGGTAATTAGCGTCTATTGAGCCTCCAATCTTTGTAATCTGGACGCCCAGCGCATCTGTCCACGAGAGACTACAACCTTGTGTCAGTTATTACTGAATCGGATGCAGCGGGAAAAAAACTAAACACCAAATTGGTGAATTTAGTGGAAACTAGCCCATTTCCAACAAGCATGGTAACAAGCATTCATGGTTACACCTGTGTAATTGTTCTCACATATAACATACATGAATTCTATTTTGTATTAGTGTTATCATGCCAAATGACAAACCCCTATGGAAAACCCCTACAGAGTGATATTTCAGTGTGTCTGATTTCTTTAAAGAATGCACAGGCAGTAACCCACAGAAACCCAGAGGCAGTCTGACCCCACCCTGAGTAGTTAATAACATGACTGGGTGGGTGTGGTGTGAGTGGTAGGGAGCCAGGGAGGAGTAGACACGTCAGTGTTGATGGTAACAGAGCAGAGGCCATTTTATTAGACATGTATTGCACCAACTACCAGTTTCAGCACCATGGACAGCACCACTGCCTCCAGCTCCATGGACAGCAGCCAGTCAGGCACTTTCCAGTTAGTCTCTCTGTCTCTCTCTCTCTCTCTCTGTCTCTCTTTATCACACACACGCACACACATTCTCTCTCACACACACACACACACACACACACACACACACACACACACACACACACACACACACACACACGAGGTGATTAGATAACAGAGAATGCCTGTAGTCATAAGCTGTTCAAAAGGAGAGAAAAAATGTCAGACTCCTTATCCTCTGATGGAACTTTCAAATGGCATAGTTATAGACACTCTGCTATGTGAAGTCAACAAGAAATGTGGATCCAATTCCTGCATCTACCCTCTGCCTGAATAAGAGATCGTCCCCAGACTTTCACAGGGTGTGGATAATGTAACACTTTTTCTCACTTTGCTGTGTTTAGACTGGACTCAAACCTCAGTAGTGACTCACACGACAAAGCAAACAGAACACTGCAAGAAACGGGGACCATGAGCAATGTCTAGCCCCAGGCTCAAATGATTCTATTTGTTTGTATCTCTTCTTCCCTAACTGAGAGAGAAAGCTCACTGTGTGTGCTCACACAGGTCAGGCACGTTCTCAAGCAAGCCTAACAACAGGAGTCATTCAACAGGAAACAAGCTATGTGACACATGGTCAATGCTGAAGTAGATAACAAGGCACCTGGCTGGCCAGCATGTTGATGTTCTTGGGGTCCCTATGAAAAATAAAACAGCAACACAAACTACTTTTGACTTCCCCTGTCACCACCGTTTCTCTGAATCAAAATATGGTTGTGGTTAACGTTTATATCACTGTTGGCTACTGTCTTTTAGAGAGAGGAAAAGTTATTTTCTGTATAGCTTGCACTGTATAGCTTGTACTGGGGCATCAGACCCCCTTGGAACACAAGTCCTATGCTACAGAGTCATGATCAGGAAACTTTTTCTTATTGTTGTAGATTGGTGCTTCCCTACACTGAACAAAAATATGAATGCAACATGTAAAGTGTTGGTCCCATGTTTCATGAGCTGAAATCAAAAATACCAGAACTTTTACATACCCACAAAAACATATTTCTCTCAATTGTTGTGCACACATTTGTTTACATCCCTGCTCGTGAGCATTTCTCCTTTGCCAAGATATTCCTTCCACCTGACAGGTGTGGCATATCAAGAAGCTGATTAAACAGCATGATCATTACACAGGTGCACCTTGTGCAGGGGACAATAACAGGCCATCTTAAAATGTGCAGTTTTGTCACACAACACAATGCCACAGATGTCTCAAGTTTTGAGGGAGCGTAGAATTGGCCTGCTGGCTGCAGAATTGTCCACCAGAGCTGTTTCCAGAGAATTGAATGTTCATTTCTCTACTATAAGCTGCATCCAATGTCATTTTAGAGAATTTGACAGTACGTCCAACTGGTCTTACAACAACGGCAACCCTCCACAACCGGCTTCCTCACCTGTGGGATCATCTAATGGGAGGTGGGGGGTGCTGGGGTGCATTTCAGTTTATAATAAAGCCCTTTTGTGGGGAAAAACAAATCATTATTGGATGGGCCTGGCACCCCAGTAGGTGGGCCTGGCTGCCAAGTGGGAGGGGGCCTATGCCCTGCAAGGCTCACCCATGGCTGAAATCCATAGATTTATTTAAATTGACTGATTTCCTTATATGAACTCTAATGCAGTAAATCTTTGAAATTGTTGCATGTTGTGTTTATATTTTTATTCAGTATAATATAGCCAAGAGCTGCCCAGTGACACAAGCCTACCAGAGGAGCTAAACTACTTTTATGCTCGCTTCGAGGCAAATAACACTGAAACATGCATGAGAGCATCAGCTTTTCCGGACGACTGTGTGATCACACTCTCCGCAGCCGATGTGGGTAAGACCTTTAAACAGATCAACATTCACAAGGCCGCAGGGCCAGATGGATTACCAGGATGTGTACTGCAAGCATGCGCTGAACAACTGGCAAGTGTCTTTACTGACATTGTCAACCTCTCCCTGTCCGAGTCTGAAATACCAACATGTTTCAAGCAGACCATTATAGTCCCTGTGCCCACGAACACTAAGGTAACCTGCCTAAATGACTACCGACCCGTAGCACTCACATCTGTAGCCATGTAGTGCTTTGAAAGGCTGGTCATGGCTCACATCAACACCATTATTCCAGAAACACTAGACCTACTCCATTTCGCATACTACCCTAACAGATCCACAGATGACGCAATCTCTATTACACTCCACAATGCCCTTTCCCAAATGGACAAAAATAACACCTTTGTGAGAATGCTGTTCACTCACTACTTTGTTGAAGCACCGTTGGCAGTGAATACAGCCGTGAGTCTTCTTGGGTATAACGCTACGAGCTTGGCACACCTGTATTCTGGGAGTTTCTCCCATTCTTCTCTACCAATTCTATCAAGCTCTGTCAGGTTGGATGGGGTGCGTCACTGCAGTGCTGTTTTCAGGTCTCTCCAGAGATTTTTGACTGGGTTCAAGACAGGGTTGTGGCTGGGCCACTCAAGGACATTCAGAGACTTGTCCCAAAGCCACTACTGCGTTGTCTTGGCTGTATGCTTAGGGTCGTTGTCGTGTTGGAAGGTGAACCTTCGCCCCAGTCAGAGGTCCTGAGCACTCTAGAGCAGGTTTTCATCAATGACCTCTCTGTACTTTGCTCCGTTCATCTTTCCCTCCATCCTGACTAGCCTCCCAGTCCCTGCCGCTGAAAAACATCCCCACAGCATGATGTTGCCACCACCACAATTGACCGTAAGGATGTTGCCAGGTTTCCTCCAGACGTGATGCTTGGCATTCAGGCCAAAGATTTCAATCTTGGTTTCATCAGACCAGAGAATCTTGTTTCTCATGGTCTAAGAGTCCTTTAGGTGCCTTTTGGAAAACTCCAAGGGGGCTGTCATGTGCCTTTTACTGAGGAGTGGCTTCCGTCTGGCCACTCCACCATAAAGGCCTGATTGGTGGAGTGCTGCAGAGATGGTTGTCCTTCTGGAAGGTTCTCCCAACTCCACAGAGAAACTCTGGAGCTCTGTCAGAGTGACCATCGGGTTCTTGGTCACCTCCCTAAGCAAGGCCTTTCTCCCCCATTTGCTCAGTTTGGCTGGGCGGCCAGCTCTAGGAAGAGTCTTGGTGGTTCCAAACTTATTCCATTTAAGAATGATGAAAGCCACTGTGTTTTTGCGGACCTTCAATGCTGCAGAAATGTTTTGGTATTCTTCTCCAGATCTGTGCTTCGACATTTAAGAATGATGGAGGCCACTGTGTTCTTAGGGACCTTTAATGCATCAGTAAATTTTTTGGTACCCTTCCCCAGATCTCTGTTTCGACACAATCCTGTCTCGGAGCTCTACAGACAATTCCTTCGACCTCATGGCTTGGTTTTTGCTCTGACATGCACTGTCAACTGTGGGACCTTATAAAGACAGGTGTGTGCCTTTCCAAATCATGTCCAATCAATTGAATTGACCACAGGTGGACTCCAATCAAGTTGTAAAAACATCTCAAGTATGATCAATGGTAACAGGATGCACCTGAGCTCACATAGCAAAGGTTCTGTATACTTATGTGAATAAGGTATTTCTGTTTTTTATTTGTAATAAATTTTCAAAAATTTCTAAAAACCTGTTTTCACTTTGTCATTATGGGGTATTGTGTGTAGATTGATGAGGAAAACAATTATTTGAATCCATTTTAGAATAAGGCTGTAACGTAACAAAATATGTAAGGGGTCTGAATACTTTCCGAATGCACTGTATGAGCCGTTTCCTTTTCTAAAGGTAATTCAACCCTTTGGTTCTAGCATGTTTAGTTGAAAGGCGTCTGTGGTGCAGTGCGTGGTTGTGGCATCATGGTATTATTCTCTACCCATGTGAAGAAAATAGGCCGTAAATGATGGCTTTAAAATGTCAATACCATATACACTGAGTCAACAAAACCTTAGGAACACCTGCTCTTTCCATGACAGAGGCTGACCAGGTGAATCCAAGTGTAAGCTATGATCCCTTATTGATGGCACCTGTTAAATCCACTTCAGTCAGTGTAGATGAAGGGGAGGAGACAGGTTTAAAAAAATATGTTTAAGCCTTGAGTCAATTGAGACATGGATTGTGTATGTGTGCCATTCAGAGGTCTTGAATGGGGTATGGTAGTAGATGACAGGCTCACTGGTTTGAGTGTGTCAAGAACTGCAACGCTGCTTGGTTTTTCACGCTCAGTAGTTTCCCATGTTTATCAAGAATGGTCCACCACCCAAAGGACTTCCAGCCAACTTGACACAACTGTGGGAAGCATTGGAGTCATCGTGGGCTAGCATCTCTGTGGAATGCTTTCGACGCCTTGTAGTGTCCATGTCCTGACGAATTGAGGCTGTTCTGAGGGCAACAGGGTGCAACTCAATATTTGGAAGGTGTTCCTAATGTTTTGTACAATCAGTGTAAGTGTGAATAATAAACGGCCCAGTGGGTCACAATGATCTCAGCGTTCTGTTCTACTTCTGCTGCAATTACCCCAGTGATACAAAGGAAGACCAACTAAGTAAAGTTCTTTAGAACTTTTTTATTCCTGCTCGCAGGTACTGGTTTCTTTGACACGCCAGTGAGTCGAAGCGCTAGCCGCCTGCAGCGCGTCATTCTAATCCAAGATGGCATAGCAGGCCGACGTCTTTTGTCCTCGTCTTGTCATGTCCGGTGTATATATCTTTTTATATATTTTTCTTCGCATTTGTTTTTATTTATTTTTCTTAGCCTCAACTTCAACATACTCTCCTGCAATCAGCCTCACCCAATGTGGTATGGATCTGCTATTTTCTTTTCTTTTGAACCGGAACCCCCAACAGAAGCTAGCCAGCTAACTTGCTACTAGCTCGTAGTCAGCTAGCCACTGCTAGCGGTCATCAGCTACCTTTAGTCCGGACAACGGCAAATCGGACGTATTTTTCTCTATATCTCCGGATTCCTACCGCAAGCTCTGAACCTTTTCACCTGGATCATCGCAGCTAGCTAACTGCTATCCGAGTGGCCACTCCTGGCTAACGTCTCTGTCCCGAAGCAAGAACCAATTAGCCTGGAGCTAGCCTTTGCTAGGCCCATCTCCCGGCTAGCCAAAGAGGTCCATCAGCCACTCCTTGGGCTACAATACCTATTTTTCCAATTGGCCTGGACCCCTTTTACTGCCGACACGGAGCCCTGCCGACCCATCACGAGTCGACTACTGACGTAATTCGCCCGAGGGGGTTTTTCAACTGGCTCCTCCGTCGCGACGTCCCGGAATGACCATCTGCTAGCTGCGGCCCACTAGCTGTCTAGAGCATATCGGACTGTTAGCTGAAGAGGCCCATCGAACAAATTCTTTGGCCACTGTACCTATTTTGCCAATTGGCCTGGACCCTTTTACCACACGGAGCCTTGCTGATCCATGACGACTGGTCTGCTGACGTAACAGCACGAGGGGGCTACAACAGACTTCTTCCATCGCGACGTCCCTCTAAGGCCCTCCCGCTAGCTGTCTGAATCGCCGTGTCTCCGGCCCGCCGAGCTACTCACTGGACCCCTATGATCACTTGGCTACGCATGCCTCTCCCTAATGTCAATATCCCTTGTTCATTGCTCTTTTGGTTAGTAATTATTGCCTTATGACACTGTCGAGCCTCTAGCCCTGCTCAATATGCCTTAGTTAACCCTTTTGTTCCACCTCTCACACATGCGGTGACCTCACCTGGTTTAAATTATGTTTCTCGAGACAATATCTCTCTCATCATTACTCAATGCATAGGTTTACCTCCACTGTATTCACATCCTACCATACTTTTGTCTGTACATTATGCCTTGAATCTATTCTACCGTGCCCAGAAACCTGCTCCTTTTACTCTCTGTTCCAAACGTACTAGACGACCAGTTCTTATAGCCTTTAGCCGTACCCTTATCCTACTCCTCCTCTGTTCCTCTGGTGATGTAGAGGTTAATCCAGGCCCTGCAGTGCCTAGCTCCACTCCCACTTCCCAGGCGCTTTCATTTGTTGACTTCTGTAACCGTAAAACCCTTGTTAATGTTAATAAGGATCTGCGTTCCGTCAACGGGACAGTTGTAAATCATGCATCGCGTTATGTCAAGATTTTTGAGAAACAATAAATGTCAGTATATATAACTGTCTTATATCGGCTGAAAGCTTAAGTTCTTGTTAACATAACTGCACTATGCAATTTACATTAGCTATTACTGCGAAACAATGCCATGCTATTGTTTGAGGAGAGCTCCTAACCACAAAACACTTTTTTCAACACGATAGGTTTGATAAATTCACCTCTGAAGGTGAAATGTGTACTTACATTCTGAAATCTTGCTCTGATTTATCATCCAAAAGGGTCCCAGCGATGTTGTTAGATGAATTCCTTTTTCATATTCTAAAAGGTCCATGCACGATTGATTTGTATTTCCACTCAATCAATGTGCAAAGAATCTGTGAAAATCTCACCCTAAACGTTGTTTCAATAAGTCAAATCACATAACTATCTATTCCTCAGAGATCCTAGAAGGTAACAAGACTTCACTATTTTATTAGGGTGTAGTATAACCTATAGGAAACCATATTTGATCAGAGAGCGACTCCTTAATGGCATGCCGAAGACGCGGGCGGCCATCACTTGAACGACTGTATCTTTGTCAGATAAGCACCAATAGGGGTCAAACACAGCTAGCTAGATAGCCAATGAGCTGGGCTTTGCGGGAACCCATGTATATGTCGTAAAATGTAGCTACTAACCTTGTATGACAGCATGTCTTTTCATTTTGGACAAACATGATAAGGATATTCAGAGTTATGAAGTTATGAAAACGGGTTGTTTTGCAAATGTTGAACTTATAATATGGCTACTAATACTTGGAAAGCTAAATCAAAGTCCAAGTATACAGATTTGATGATATTCTTGCAGAAAAATTGAATATGAATGTGAATGTCTCCTTCACGATTTGCACAAATGTACCTGGGGACTTCACACTAAAAGTCTTGTTGTTCACTCATACTTCAAGTTATCCATCGGAAACTTTGCACATACACTGCTGCCATCTTGTGGACACTATCGGAATTACAACCAGAGTGATGGCAGGAACTGAGACCTTTCTCTTGCATTTCAAAGATGGTGTTAGAAAAAAAACGGTTGGTATTTTCTTCTACCAGATCTATTGTATTATATTCTCCTACATTCAATTCACATTTCCACAAACTTCAAAGTTTTTCATTTCAAATGGTACCAAGAGGGCCTGAGCTACAGGCAGTTAGATTTGGGTTTGTCATTTAGGCGAAAATTTAAAAAAGGGGGCTATTCCTAAGGTCATTCACCACCTTCACAAGTGCAGTCTCAGTGCTATGATGGGGTCTAAAACAAGACTGAAGCATTTCGTATACATTGTTTGTCTTCAGGAAAGCAGTGAGTGCTGCACAACAGCTTTTTCAAAAAAAATTGAGAGGAATGGTAAATTCGATATACGCCAATAGATCTTTTTATATTTTCTGGGTCAAGATTTGGCTTTTTCAGGAAAGGCTTTATTAGTGCCACTTTTAGTGAATTTGGTACACATCCGGTGGATAGAGACCCGTTTATTATGTTAAACATAGGAAGGCCAAGCACAGGAAGCTGCTCTTTCTGTAGTTAGTTGGAATAGGGTCCAGTATGCAGCTTGAAGGTTTAGAGGCCATGATTATTTTCATCAATGTGTCAAGAGATATAGTATTGAAAAACTTGAGTGTCTCCCTTGATCCTAGGTCCTGGCATTGTTGTGCAGACTCAGGACAACTGAGCTTTGGAGGAATATGCAGAATTAAAGAGGAGTCCGTAATTTGCTTTCTAATGACCATGATCTTTTCGTCAAATAAGTTCTTTATCAAATAAGTTCTTTATTTATTTATCACTGCTGAAGTGAAAGCCATCCTCTCTTGGGGAATGCTGCTTTTTAGTTAACATTGCGACCGTATCAAAAATACATTTTGAATTGTTCTAATTTTCCTCCATTAAGTTGGAAATATAGGATGATTGAGCAGCAGTGAGGGCTCTTCGATACTGAACGGTACTGTCTTTCCAAGCTAGTCGGAAGACTTCCAGTTCGGTGTAGCGCCATTTCCGTTCCAATTTTCTGGAAGCTTGCTTCAGGGCTCGGGTATTTTCTGTATACCAGGGAGCTAGTTTCTTATGACAAATGTTTTTTGTTTTTTGGGGTGTGACTGCATCTAGGGTATTACGCAAGTTCCTCAGTTAGGTTGTTAACCTATTTTTGTACTCTGTGTCCTTGGTGGGGGGAGTCGGGAAGGGCATCTAGGAATCTTTGGGTTGTCCGATAATTTATAGCACGGCTTTTGATGATCCTTGGTTGGGGTCTGATCAGATTATTTGTTGCGATTGCAAACGTAATAAAATGGTGGTCCAATAGTCCAGGATTATGAGGAAAAACATTAAGATCCACAACATTTATTCCACAGGACAAAACTAGGTCCAGAGTATGACTGTGGCAGTGAGTAGGTCTGGAGACATGTTGGACAAAACCCACTGAGTCGATGATGGCTCCGAAAGCCTTTTTTGAGTGGGTCTTTGGACTTTTCCATGTGAATATTAATGTCACCAAAAATGTGAACATTATCTGCCATGACTACAAGGTCTGATAGGAAATCAGGGAACTCAGTATATGGCCCAGGAGGCCTCCTGTAAACAGTAGCTATAAAAAGGCTGCATAGATTTCATGACTGAAATTTGCTGTCGTTAATGTTAGCATCACCTCCGCTTTTGTGGGATGTGCGGGGGATATGGTCACTAGTGTAACTAGGAGGTGAGGCCTCATTTAATACAGTAAATTCATCAGGCTTAAGCCATGTTTCAGTCAGGTCAATCACATCAAGATTATGATCAGTGATTAGTTCATTGACTATAACTGCCTTGGAAGTGAGGGATCTAACATTAAGTAGCCCTATTTCACTCTTTCAATAATAACAGGAATGGAGGAGATCTTTATTCCTGTGAGATTGCTAAGGCGAACACCGCCATGTTTAGTTTTGCCCAACCTAGATCGAGGCACAGACATGGTCTAAACGGGGATAGCTGAGCTGGCTACACTGACTGTGCTAGTGGCTGACTGTGCTAGTGGCAGACTGGCCTGCACCCTATCTCATTGTGAAGCTAGAGGAGTTAGAGCGCTGTCTATGTTCGTAGATAAGATGAGAGAACCCCTCCAGCTAGGATGGAGTCGGTCACTCCTCAGTAGGCCAGGCTTGGTCCTGTTTGTGGATGAGTCCCAGAAAGAGGGCCATATATCTACAAATTCTATCTTTTGGGAGGGGCAGAAACAGTTTCAACCAGCGATTGAGTTGTGAGACTCTGCTGTAGAGCTCGTCACTCCCCCTAACTGAGAGGGGGCCAGAGACAATTACTCAATGCCTACACATCTTGCTGATTTACACGCTGAAGCTATATTGCGCTTGGTGACCTATAACTGTTTCATCCTAACATCATTGATGCCGACGTGGATAACAATATCCCTATACTTTCTACACTCGCCAGTTTTAGCCTTAGCCAGCACCATCTTCAGATTAGCCTTAACGTTGGTAGCCTTAACGTTGGTAGTAAACAGTGTATGATCGCTGGATGATTCGTTTTAAGTCTAATACTACGGGTAATGGAGTCGCCAATGACTAGGGTTTTCAATTTGTCAGAGCTAATGGTGGGAGGCGTCGGCATCTCAGACCCCGTAACGGGAGGAGGAGAGACCAGAGAAGGCTCGGCCTCTGACTCCGACCCGTTGCTTAATGGGGAGAACCGGTTGAAAGTTTCTGTCGGCTGAATGAGTGACACCGGTTGAGCATTCCCTCTATCTCCCCACACATCACAGTGAGAACAACAACCATGTGAATCCTCTAAGCTCCGAGAAGCACAATGTCATTATTAGGAGTTATTTCACGTGAAACATCCCATGCTGAGGGGACTCATATATGGACTTTTAGTAGACAAAGACATGAAGGAGTATTGATTTGTTGTGCTGTCAGTGGAATCGTGGAGCCTGCCGTCGGCAAGGTAACAGAAGGTTGCCTCTGTGTCTGTGGAGTAAGGAGGGCACCAAACAGGCACTGTGACGGCCGCTCTAATCCTCCTCTCTTCCCACCAGTCAGAAAGATGTGCCAGGTGTTTTGTGGCCCATTATTCCATTCTCTTTATCAGGGAGGCAAAATAATTATAATATTATATGACGTGTATACACTCGTTGAATAGGACTGGATCATCTATGTTGGTATATAAATATGAGGTATACTAGTCATAAAAATGGGGAAGGATTTATCTAATATTACTCCCTCGTAAAGTTACCTTTAATAGCTGTGTGTGTGTGTGTGTGTGTGTGTGTGTGTGTGTGTGTGTGTGTGTGTGTGTGTGTGTGTGTGTGTGTGTGTGTGTGTGTGTGTGTGTGTGTGTGTGTGTGTGTGTGTGTGTGTGTGTGTGTGTGTGTGTGTGAATGTGTTTAACTATACTTGCGGGGTCTAGAAGTCCCCACAAGCATAGCAAACTAACAAAAAGTGGACCAAATGGGGACATTTTGTAAGTCCCCACAAAGTCAATTGCTATTTCTAGGGATTTAGGGGATTAAAGTTAGTGTCAGGGTTAAATTAGGGTTAGGATCTAGGGCTAGGTTTAGGGTTACGTTTAAAGTTAGAGTTAGGGTTAAGGTTAGGGGTTAGGGAAAATAGTATTTTGAATGTGACTGAGTTGTTGTACAAGAATGTGTGTGTGGGCGTGTGTGTGTATTCAGCTACACATGATTAAAACAGATTTACCCAGGTCTACCCAGTATCTCCATTAGGGTTTGATGTTTGGTGATGCTCACACACTAGCTATTCACAGAAAATTGCAACCTTGACACGGTTCTGCAATGTCAACAAACACATTTCATTTGGGGAATTTCCATCTCGTATGGAGTGATCTGAGTGCACATTTAAAGGGTGTAGAAACTGCTGATGCTTACTTAAAAGCAATCTGATTTTTGGAAGCCTGCGTGTCGCTCCGAGCAATGGTTTGGAGACTTTAATGTGGACTGTTAGAAAATGTATCCACTAAACACACTGGACTAAAACTTTTCATGTGTTCTGGGGGCAGATGTGGTCATGTGGTTCTGGGGGCAGATAATTCCCCCTCTAGCTGTCATATTTTCATGTTATTTAACGGAATTGAACTCTACTGGAAGGCCAGAGCTAAAACCACAGCAGCTCTGCCCTTTACCCTTTGTGTTTCCAGAGACTAGGTTCATCATATAAATGGAGGATAGAAAATATCCCTGTTAATGTTGCTAAAAATGCTGTCACTTCCACTTTAATGTATTCACGTGAAAAAAAAGGCAAATTATTATTATTGACTTTCTAACAGCTCCAATCAGTTGTCCAATACAAGAAATGCTCACTGGTACCCTATTTTATAGAAAGACCCATATACAGGTTAGCAAAGTATGTATCATTTAACTGTCCTGGAAACCCACCCATTCCCCATCTTGTCTTTCATTTGCAATTGAGAAGATATTGAAGTATCTGCTATTCAGAAAGACAACATCCAATGACTACCTATTTAGCGGAGACTAATGCCAAGCAGTCTGTCAAGTATAGAAAATAGGAGCATATGTAACATAACATAAGCAGGTAAAATAAAGTGTCCTTAACTCCAAGGCTGAAGCGGGCCCCCAACCAGCGCGCAGTATATTAAGCATCTTGTATCCCCTAGCACACCATATTATTATGTTGAAGGCCAATCTGTACAACACCCACGTGCTGGCTATCACATCACAAAACACTGTCAAAACATGAAAAATACTATTTTGCAATGCTTCGATAGTAAACCATCTAGCAAACAAGCCTTCAAAAGTGCATGATTTAGCGCTTGGAACAAGAGACAAAACCAAAGGCAGACGGCCTCTTATCTGTCAGCCTCAGATACTGTAATCTCATTTTCATTTGCTCTGCTCTCTAAATTGTTCTGTAGTTGTTGTTGTTTTTTTTCTCCCTGAAACTCAAATGGTAAAGAACCTTATGAAGTTATTTTCTGAATTGGAAGGTAACACAGAAAGCATTGGATTTCCTCCACCTTCTGCCTCCTTTTCTGCAGAGCTGGAGACAGAAATGTGCAGAGATAGCACTAATCCTTCCTTTCCGGGCTCCTTAGAATGGCTGTCAACCTACATCACTTATAGCGTCTCCCTAGTCTCGCGTTGCTATACCTCCAAACGTGTGCTCTATACACAAAATCGACATATGTCAACATATTTTAAAGGGGTTTTAAATCAGCGATTTCACAGCCATCCTCAGATACTGTTGCACCTACGACACCTAATCTAGTGAGCACCTTTTGGAGTTCCACCGAAGGCAGGCATTTGATTGGTTCGACTTGTTGCGAGGCGTCACTGATTTACACTGGATTCCCGACCGCTCTTCAGCAGATTTCTGCCATTGAACTTCACCAGGCTTCCCATTCTAGGGACGAGGCTAGCATCTCCCATATATTCACACACACACAGTGGCGTGCTAACACAGCTGAGCCGGGCCCCTGGGCGGCATGTTAGCCAGCACTCCCCCAGTTCTTTGTTTCCAGCATCATCTGGAGTTGGACCCCCAGATCGGGGGGTGTAAACAGCCGTTTAATCAGACAGATTGGAAATAAATATTTTGGCCCTTTATTGGCCATTAAGGAAGACAGATAAGGAGCACAAAGTAAAGAAATCGATATGATGAAAGGGTATTATTTATTTTACTGTTATTTTACCAGGTAAGTTGACTGAGAACACGTTCTCATTTGCAGCAACGACCTGGGGAATAGTTACAGGGGAGAGGAGGGGGATGAATGAGCCAATTGTAAACTGGGGATTATTAGGTGACCTTGATGGTTAAGGGCCAGATTGGGAATTTAGCCAGGACACCGGGGTTAACACCCCTACTCTTACGATAAGTGCCATGGGATCTTTAATGACCTCAGAGAGTCAGGACACCCGTTTAACGTCCCATCCGAAAGACGGCACCCTACACAGAGCAGTGTCCCCAATCACTGCCCTGGGGCATTGGGATCTTTGTTTAGACCAGAGGAAAGAGTGCCTCCTACTGGCCCTCCAACACCACTTCCAGCAGCACCTGGTCTCCCATCCAGGGACTGACCAGGACCAACCCTGCTTAGCTTCAGAAGCAAGCCAGCAGTGGTATGCAGGGTGGTTAGTAAAGGAGTTGTTGCAGATCAGGTGGGAGGAGGGCTAAAACATTCTACATGTTCCATCATGCACAAAGTATCAAACAAGTTCAATCCTTCCTGTTATACATAGCTACATTTTCCATCCAAATACCGTAGAGTATATTCAGTATATCTTTTGGAGAGGAGCCAGGAACAGGGGTCTTTCTTTTTCAATTAAAGACGGCATCTAGAAATAGATTTTCATGAGAAGAAGACCAATGTTCACTACATGGATCATTCAAGGGAGTTTTGGGGTTATTAGATATATCAATCAAACCCCAAAATCAGGAAGACCAATTCAGTGATATATGACCTAACACCCTCCTCTATCTATATAATTTCAACTATGCCGGGTTTTAGCAGGGATCTAAATGATGACGTCACTGGAGACTACGAGAGAGTGAGATCTGATCAAGGAAGAAAAGTGGTGGTTTGTGTTCTACTTATTCAAGTTCTGAGTTTGGCTAATATCAGACTGACTGATCTGGTGTGCTAGAGACATTGAGATTCAGAAGACATCCACCACTAATTGTAAGTAATCTCAGATGAATGGACCACCTGCCCTGTACCGACTGCTTCTGAGAAAAGATTCAACAAGCCAAACTTTGTCTCAATCGCTGTCCTGTTGCAACGAGAGGGTATGCCTTACATTCAAAAATGGCACCATTTCCGGATAAATAGGACTCCAGTGAGGCAGCTGGCGTAAGAGGGCTACCTTTTTCTAGTGCAGTTTAGATGACTGATCTCAGAAAATTGTGATTTAAGTGCCAGAAAGACTTTTCAATGCAATGACACTTTGATACCTCTTTCCCTTAAACTGATCTAGATAAATGTGCAATAACACAATATTTCCAAATGCAAATAGCCCATTATGGCTATCTGTATTCAGTAGTCAAGGGATACAATTCTGAGAAATACACTGTTGAAAAAGTATTTATACAAAACTGGGCTTGAATGCAAAAATAAAGATGTTAATTAGAACATCATGGTGCCCAAAAATATATATATTGTATATTCTGTATAAAATGTAGATCATGTAGTCTCAGATTTATAGATTTTCTGATGCTTTCTTTCTTGATCATGTGCCATATGCAATTAACCTTCAAATAGAAGCCAGGTGTGTGTGCCGACTATTACACTGAGGATCGCCTGAGGCCGAAACGTTAGTGTTTTGTTTACACCTTTCATTTATGCATGTTCTTGCTCTATGATTTTGGGGGATTAAGATTTTTAAAAACAAGCTAGGCACGGCTAGCTTTAACTGTAAATTGATCTCTTCAAAAATGACATATCAAACAGGTATTTCGAGAGAGAGAGAGAGAGAGAGAGAGGTGTTATAATTCTCTGAGGTGCCTGCTGGATGTCTCCTTCTCTGTGCATAGGGAACAACAGAGGCGATATGAAAGGTGAAAGTACGGCGAGAGTGTGATTTAAGCCCCCGACAAGACATCCTGTGGATGCTGTGATAAGCAAAACCTTGCAGATCACCGACTGCACTACCAAACCCTCTACTATCCTCTTCCCTCCCCATCAATGTCCTTTCACTGGAGCCTGTGGAAACCTGCGGCTTTGCCTGTCAGTCTGCTGTCTGAAGATTATGCCCAGATGGATTCAGACGTCCTCTGGCTGCTGGGTGTAAGCTGCTTTCCCTTGGACAAGAAAGTGTTTGTATCTATGTAAATAAGCAATGTACAGCTTCATTCAAGGTTTACACTCCCCTACATATTTTTTGGGACAGTGAAGCAAACCTTTTGATTTGGCTCTTTAATAATGACAAGTGAGAAAGTTACAGAGGCATGAATATCATACCCTCCAAGAAATGCTAACCTCCACTGAAATGGTGACCCGTCATTCAGGGCAGGTGGGGAACAGCCCCACCTGTTTGAGCCCCACCTGCTTAGCATGTTATTTTGCATGTTATTTTGGCATCAATACGTTTCACATATCAGTTTACAAACAATGTACTTTCTTGAGTAAGACAGCTCCAAAATGCAGGTGTTTCAGCCTAGCTCAGTGCTTTCTGTGGTGGTTGGGCAGCCAGCGGAAAATACGGAGCGTAGGGGTTGGTGATGTTTTCTAGTTGCGCTGTGTTTGGCTCAGTGTTCTGTCACTCATTGGAGACACTACGTCACCGCAAAATCTACGGGGAGAGCTCGAAAATGTTATTCCCTTGGGTGCTGCCATAGAGTTACATTAGAAGTGCCCATCCAAGAAGGCTCAAGTCATTGGCCACAGATAAAATTATGTCAAATCACGTTATATCTACAGTAGCATTGATTGGACTGGTCAACCAGCTGGTCAACCTAGCTGGCAACCTATCAGTCATCATCATGAATCAAGTCAACAATCTACTGGCAAGTCCTTTCAATCCTTGTCAGATGAAGAGAAAGTATAGATAAAATGTATCGGTGCTCATCGGCCATTGGACATAAACATTACACAACAAGTTGGAAATCGCAAATTCAACAATGAGGGGTTTGGAAGGAATCAGTGGCTAACTGCAAGCATTGCAAAGCAATCAATTGCCTACTATTCAGTGGAATGGATGTGTGGTCCAAGTCTGGGTATAAGGGTCTCTTTTCCAAGCTTAAAAGGATAAACATTCAACATTGGCCATGCTGTCAATCCAGCATGACTTCTGCCACGTTCAAAACAACTGGAAACTCGGAACTGGGAAATCTCAGACTTCAGTGAGTTCAAGACAACTGGAAACCCTGAGGTACCATAATAACAATCTGATGCCGTGTTCAAAACTGGGAACTGAGATATCTCTGATTTTTGACTTCAGTGCATTCCGGACAACTGGGAACTCGAAAAAAAACGAGCTCTGACTGGGAAAATACGTTTTGAACAGTCATCAAACTCGAAATTCAAAGTTGGGAACTCGGGCCTCTTTCTAGAGCTCCGACCTGAAGATCACTAACGTCATGATTCAACCTTGTTTTCTTCAGAGGTCCCAGTTGACTTGAAAGCACCATAAATCCAGAGAATGCCAGACTTTGATGACAAAGTTTGATGACAAAATTTGTTGCCGAAGGACCTCCGCGCTACCTTCCTGTTCAAGTGAGCACAGCACAACAAGGTGAGTTCAAAAATGTAATGTATGCTGTTGCATAAATTATGTAACATGCCAGGGAGATATGTATATTGTAGCTAAGAAAGTAATACTAAGTGTATGTTGTGTAGTAAGCTGTTAGTAGCCCATGTGCCTCATCCTAGTAATTTGGTCCCTTTCATACTCATAATTTAGCCTACTGTTCTGACTTGGTGGTGCACATGTAGCCTATAGCCTGTTTTAGAGAAATGACATCCTCAAATATTGTAAGAGCTTTCATTGTCTGCTTATTCAACCCATGTATTTATCCTACGGTTCTGACTTGGTGTACAGGCAGAATTCTGTCTTTTTTTTTTAAGGCAGTAAATGAGGCTGAATGAACTGTTTCACTGCGAGACAAAGCTCCGCTGATAGCCAGGTGTAGCAGTGGTAAGATGTTGGGACTCTGCTGTTGGGACAGCTTTATGTAGGCCCTAACAGTTTATGGGCACCATTTGTCACTGTTATAGTCCAATAATGTATTGTTTAGTGTTGTGTTGTAGCTTTGCTGGCATGCATATACAATTATTTGGGGGAGTTAGCCCCACCAAGATGTACATGCTAAAATTGCCACTGCTCAACTGTTATTGGTAATGGTGGGAGGTTAGGATGTTTTGGGGGTATGATCTTTGTGCATCAGTAATTCTGTCACTCATCATTATTCACGATTCATTCAGGATTATCGTAATCATGGTAGCATCCACATTAATTAATGTAGAAGAAACATATTCTATTCTAATTTACAATAAATGTGACTCCAAAATGACAATATATTATTTCCAATTTATTTGCATTTGGCACCAACATAATCACAAGCTTGATGTAGCTATTGCGTTCTAGACAAATGGGACCAAATGATAAACTTTTGACTAAGTTTAATACACTATAAGTGAATTTGTCAAAATACTTATACTTCAAATGGGGGGAATAGATACATAAAGTGCATTCATTTCTAAATAGTAAAACAGCTATAAAATACCCTCAAATAAAAGGTGACATTCTGTACTGTCACGTCATATCAAACATTTGATCTCCAATCCAAAACGCTGTATAGAGCCAAATTAAACGTTTTATTTTCACTGTTCAAATAAATACAAAGGGGAGTGTAGATAAATAATGAAGCTGTAGTGTGTTTAGAACTGTCCTTTTCACAAACAAACATGAACATGCTTACTCCTTCTGCAAGTCTTTGGCAGATGTCCAACAAATGACATTTTTGAGGATATTATGGATATTTGGTTCACCCTCACAATCAGCTACTCATATTCTGTAATCTTGCTAAACAGTACAAAAGCTGAAACACAAGGTCGGCCTCGCTACGAACACCCACACCTTGCAGTGGTTTAGCTTGATGGAATAAAGTGAGACATGTTGTTGGCCCCTCACAATGAACACTGTGTCCTCAACCCTGGAGGCAGAGGACTCACATCTCTATGAAGCCAATCTAGGAATTCCTGTGGGCAGTGTTAGGACACAAGCGCTCCATGTCTGACAAGTGTGTTCACGCTGAAGTAGTACCGCTGTCAAACTAAAAGGCTCAACCCATTGACTGGAGCAGTAGTATTCAAAGATGGGGTCGTGACCCCTAGTAGGTTATTTGTTGATGTAAAAATATAAATGTAATAATTTTAAGGTTGTGTCATTAGATTTGGGGTGGGGTGGGGTCGTCAGAAATTCTTGGGGGAAAAAAGGGGCTCCAGAAATTCTGGTGGAAAAAAATGGGGTCCCGCTAAAAAAGTTTGAATATCACTGGACTAGAGACTGTGTTGCACAGGGTGGATACATACTCCTGCACAGGCATGCAATCACACACCTGCACACAAACAGGTGTGACAGTGTAGCCAGGATGTGGCGGCATACACCAGAGATACACAGGCACAGTAAAGCTGACAGGCTGATGTGTCTGGTATCTCCCTGGAGACTGGCCCTGTCACTGCTCTCTGATATGAAAAGGGGCGTCTGGCCTTCGAGATAATTGGATCGAGGGTCGTGACAGGATGCAGCCACAGGAGAGCACTCATTGAGATCAGGATTACAGGCTTTGGGGAATAGAGAGAGAAGCAACCACCACACGCAAACCCGGAAAAGCAAATCATTGTTCATAAGACGACCTTCCTACCTTCCTATGTCACCCCCCAATCACACCCTTGCACTGGATACGTGTTAAATAAGTGAGCGTTCTGGTTAAACTTTCGAAACTTGAACTTCCTGTTATCTAGGAGATAACAAGGAGAACGGTGGATTGTTTCTAGCAAGTCTTTGATGTGAGACGACCAACTGTGCTAATGCAGTGGGCCAAGACCACAGCAGTGGCAGCATGAGATACCCATCAGCTGTCTGGGGTTTAAGAGGAAGCTAAATTGGGATAAAAGTTCAATGAGACCCTGGAGCTAAACCCTCCAGCAAGTGACTCCAAAATGTTCAAATTCATTGTGTTTCCCACGCTGGGGCGATTCCCTGAATGGTTGTTCTGTAAAGAAGATGACTTAGTTTAGTGTTAAGTGTTAGTGTTAAATCAATGGCAATTTCCTAAGTAAGCTCGAATATTAAGGGATTTCAGTCAGACAAGAACAGCCTCACTCTTGACATTATGCAAATATAAAAATTACAAAAATAAATGTCATACTGTGTTTGAACAGTTCAGACCCATGCTGTTTCAAGTAAGGATTCAAAGTCGTTCCAGACTTCAGTTCCCACATTAAGTTACTAAAAACCTGCCTTGGAGACAGGTTTACTTCCTGAAGAGGAAATTGGTTTTCTTTCCACAAATGTGTTGTTGACCTTTCTGCAGCGGTCTCATGATTTTGTTTTCTTTTGTGCTTATGGTGATTATTCAAGCCCTCTGTCTTCTGGTTTTCCTTCTCCAAGTAGATGGGTTTGAGTGGATCTAAAAATTACCTTCATGATCACGATAACTCTGGCTTTTCCAGCTTTCAGCCGAGTTTATATCAAAGGCTCTGACAATGCTTTAAATTTCTTCTCCCTGGGGAAGGAAATTCACATGCGATGAAACCATGATCCTTTCCATGAAATTCCTTGTGTTTTGATGCCAACTGAAATCGTGTGCTAGCAACCAAAGTGCAATATGTTTGCGCAAAGTAACTGTTATAATGATACTGTAGACCTCCTATGCTAGAATTTTTGTTAAATAATATACAGTATCACTACATGATTAATATGCAACTACACCACTGTCTATTACAGATCAACAAGGTTAAGACCAAAATCTACTCATCCAAATTTTAATTTAGAATTTTATCTCACAAAATATATATAGTAAATGTAAACGTGTTACCAAAGGAAAGTAGTATTACATACTTACACTAAAATAGGTCAGTCTTAAGTTTCAGCTCGATGGAGTAGGAGGGGAGCCGATTGGTTGCTGTCCAGCGATCCTTGACAACAGTGATTAAAACCAAGGCAGGAGTTAATTGATTTTTCCCAGCTTTGGAAGATGTTCCAAATCTACAGGGACAGCACATCAGTAACATTAAGCCAGCTAGATCATTTAATTAACTCTTAAGGTTAGAAAGTGGTACATACCCTTCTGTACACATTTGCACATGAAATGCAGTAAATACCTGATTGAATGCCTTCTGATGTTTTGTACATACAGTACATCAGTGTTTATTGCCATGTTTATTTCTGTATGGTACAATTCCATTTGAATTGCAACACATCATTTGTTTTACATTGAACATCTTTTAATGTTCGTCATTGGACTGCAGAGTAACGATTGCCTTGTGTTCAATCATATTAAGTTACACGTTTATGTAAAAAACAACGGGAGAAACATGACATATTCATGTCCATGCTGAAATTTTGATGAAAAATGTTGGATTTTACATAATTAAAGAATATCAAAGGAATAAATGCAATATATTCATTTTTTAAATTCATTTCAAGGATTCAAGGTTTACGTTAATGATCACGTCTTGTGCTGTGTGTGATAGAAAAGAGTGCTTCAGTTCTACGTGGGCTCATACATGAATTGTCACGTTCATTATAGCGATGAGACCAAAGCGCAGCGTGATTTGAATGCATCTTCTTTTAATAAAGAAAGAACACGGAATTAACTATACAAAAACAACAAAACGAACGTGAAGCTATATAATCATAGTGCTGACACAAGCAACTAAACATAGACATAGATAAACACCCACGAAATACTCAAGGAATATGGCTGCCTAAATATGGTTCCCAATCAGAGACAACGATAAACAGCTGCCTCTAATTAAGAACCAATCTAGGCAACCATAGACATACAAAACCCCTAGACTGGTAACAACCCCATAAACATACAAAAACCCTAGACAGGACAAAAACATATAAATCACCCATGTCACACCCTGACCTAACCAAAATAATAAAGAAAACAAAGAATACTAAGGTCAGGGCGTGACATGAATGTGATTTTTTCCCCCCCAATTTTTTTTTCTTCTTTCAGAACAAAATCATTTGGATTTAGAACAGAACATGAGTTCTGACAATATGAGTTCGGTCATTTGTTAACACTCGATGGAGAAACATCAAAGTTTCTGCTATATTCATTACCATTATTCCAGGGTCCCAAACAGTTGCAGGAACAAAAAATATAACTGCAACATGCAAAAATGTCAAAGATTTTACTGAGTTACAGTTGATAAAAGGAAATAAATTCATTAGGCCCTGATCTATGGACATGAATGGGAATACAGATATGCATCTGTTGGTCACATATAGTTTAAAAAACAAAGGTAGGCGGTGTGGATCAGAAAACCATTCAGTATCTGGTGTGACCACCATTTACCTCATGCAGCGCGACACATCTCCTTCGCATAGAGTTGATCAGGCAGTTGATTGTGGCCTTCGGGAATGTTGTCCCACTCCTCTTCAATGGCTGTGCAAAGTTGCTGGATATTGGCGGGAAGTGGAACACACTGTCGTACACTTCGATTCAGAGCATCCCAAACATGGTCAATGGGTGGCATGTCTGGTGAGTATGCAGATGCCGAACTGCAGTCAGGTCAAGACCCTGGTGAGGACAACGAGCACGCAGATGAGCTTCCCTGAGACGGTTTCTGACAGTGCAGAAATTGTTTGGTTGTGCAAACCCACAGTTTCATCAGCTGTCCGGGTGGCTGGTCTCAGAATATCCTGCAGGTGAAGAAGCCAGATGTGGAAGTCCTAGGCTGGCATGGTTACACGTGGTCTGCGGTTATGAGGCCAGTTGGACGTACTGCAAAAGATAAGCGGTTGAGTTGAATATATTTCAAAGCTTACAAACAGGGTTGTAAAACTTTTCCATCATTTCCAAAAAAAGTATTGTAAATGTTTACCTTTAACGTCAATTATCCAAAAAACGTGTCAACTCAGATGTTTCTAATTTTCACATAATTATGTTGTAGCTTAGACCCTATTTTACATTGTTGTCATCAGTTGAGACAAAGCATTCTCTTGAATAGAGGGTGGATGTCATTTCAATTATAGAAACAGAATGAATAGATTGGACCTATCCCTTCAGATACAGTAACCCTCTTGTGAATGCCTATGAGTGTAAATATTGTCTGGCTCAAAAGACTACACTGTCACCAGTCTGCCCTTTCATATGTGTTGAGTGTGTTCCCTAGCTAGCAAAGGCAATCCTTGAGAGGTGAGAAGATATTTTCATTCCTCTGTGCTTTTCCATTTCCACTTGCAAACTACAGTTTCCAGCTCATATCATTCAATAAAGAGCTTTGCGATTCCCCTCAGTCACTTACTCAGAAACAAAAGTTGTTGCTTTTAAAAAGTGGGAAAACTGTCTCGCAATCTGAAAATATTTTGAAAATCACTCTGTTTAATATGTTGTTCGATAATGTATTCAGGGACAAGAGAGTTGAACGGGATAGTCTCCAACTTTTAACTGCTGAATCTTCACTACTGCAACGTGATCAGACTGCAAGTCGAGAGTGTTGTCGGACTGCATTCAAATTATCTTTACTGCACAGGCTTGTTGATGACCTGCATGTATAATAGCCCCTCAGTGTGCTCTCTAGGGAATAATCCACTCCCACTGGGATTGCAAGTATTGACTGGCCGAGAGGATTTTTATTTTCCTGCCTAGCAGACAAATCAACATGTTTTGAATGGTAGGTGCAACATACAACTCCACTTTATCTAGACTGATTGAAGTGGATTTAACAAGTGACGTCAATAAGGGACCAAAGCTTTCATCTCCATTCACCTGGTCGGTCTATGTCATGGAAGGAGCAGGCGTTCCTAATATTTTGTACACACAGGAAAATCACATTCTGGACTGCACTGGGACTTTTAAGGGTACAAATACTTGTAACTGTAGTGGTACCCTGTAAGGTACGCCCATTGTACCTTTAATTATGGGTATGTTTTTGTACCCTTTCAGTTGGTACCTTTAAAGAGACAATAGTGTACCTTACGGGATGATATAGTACCTTGCTTACATGTAGTCCAAAGGTACAAAAGCACACCTTTAGAAAAGGTACACATTTGCCTGTTTAGCGTACCACCCACAGTGACAAAACTATTTCTTCCTTTTAAGTGGCAAAAAAGTACCTCTAAAAACGGTTTCAGATGGGTTTTTTTTTATGTAGGGTGTAAAGCCTTATTTGCATATTTCCCAGTGGCTTTTAAGTGAATTTGAGTTATCAGTACCACCCGTGACTGTTTTTATTAGTGAAAGAGACAGGATTGTTGCATTCAATGATCTTCAGTCCTGAACTGTTCTCAAAGTGAGTGCCTAAGTGAATATTCATAATTGACATTAAACTCATTATGACAGCATGTTAGATACAGCATATCATAAGGCTCTATTTTAACGTCCTAGTTTAACCCCAATACAGTCATCTGAAACTCCAGGTTTGCAGACAACGTCAGGTAAATCACATTATGCCAGCTTGCAAAGTGATATTCCAGAGTTGGGACATCCCAAACATGTAACTTTTAATCACATGCAACCTGCACTCAAAATGACCGCCAAGGTAGGGAAAAGTAATACATGAGATCACCTAAGCCATCTAAATGGGAACAACTATCTCAGTGACGGGTGCAATAAGTCCCACTACTAACAGATTTGATTAATTAAAAAAATATATATATATTTTTGTGCAACATAAAATCAATCAATGTGCATGCGGAAACACACATTGAAACAAACAATTCCAAAACTGCAATAGACACTGCTGGGAAATATGATAATGATGTCGTGGTTTTTGAGAGTGTGTGACGATTGTACCTTTATATTCAAAATAATGTGTACAAAAATGTACCATTATGCGCACATGTACCCTAAAAGGTACCGAACAGTACCATGTGAGATTCTATGTATACCTCTGAAGGTACATAATGTGTATTTTTATATTTTTGTAACCCCAGGAACAATACTCTACCCTAACTTACCCTTTTTTTCTGAGTGTAAAGGACCCCATGGATCTCTTTCAAATAAGGTCACATAGTTCAGACACCATTGTGAGAGTATATGTATATCGATAAAAGACAATACTGTGCAGCCGTATTCATCAACCTGGCCAAGGATTTCGACTCCGACAATCACCGCATTCTTATCGGCAGACTCAACAGACATGGTTTCTCAAATGACTGCCTAGCCTGGTTCACCTACGCCTTCGCAGACAGAGTTCAGTGTGTCAAATTGTTGTCCGGACCTCTGGCAGCCTCTATGGGGGTGCCACAGCATTCAATTCTCAGGCCGACTCCTTTCTCTGTATACATCAATGATGTCGCTCTTGCTGCTGGTGATTCTCTGATCCACCTCTATGCAGACGACACCATTCTGTATACTGGCCCTTCTTTGGACACTGTGCCATACAACTCTCCTTCCGTGGGCTCCAACTGCTCTTAAATGCAAGTACAACTAAATGCATGCTCTTCAACCAATCGCTGCCCGCCCCTGCCCGCCCGTCCAGCATCACTACTCTGGACGGTTCTGACTTAGAATATGTGGACAACTACAAATACCTAGGTGTCTGGAAGGAGAGTTTACAGTCTAACCAGACTCACATTAAGCATCTCCATTCCAAAATTAAATCTAGAATCGGCTTCCAATTTCGCAACAAATCATCCTTCACTCATGCTGCCAAACATACCCTCGTAAAACTGACTATCCTACCAATCCTTGACTTCGGCGATGTCATTTACAAAATAGCCTCCAACACTCTACTCAGCAAATTGGATGTGGTCTATCACAGTGCCATCCGTTTTGTCACCAAAACCTCATATACTACCCACCAGTGCGACCTGTATGCTCTCGTTGTCTGGCCCTTGCTTCATATTCGTCGCCAAACCCACTGGCTTCAGGTCATCTATAAGTCTTTGCTTGGTAAAGCCCTGCCTTATCTCAGCTCACTGGTCACCATAGCAGCACCCACCCGTAGCATGCGCTCCAGCAGGTATATTTCACTGGTCACCCCCAAAGCCAATTCCTCCTTTGGCCGCCTTTCCTCCAGTTCTCTGCTGCCAATGACTGGAACGAATTGCAAAAATCACTGAAGCTGGAGACTCATATCTCCCTTACTAACTTTAAAAATCAGCTGTCAGAGCAGCTTACAGATCATTGCACCTGTACACAGCCCATCTGTAAATAGCCCATCCAACTGCTTCATCCCCATATTGTTATTATTATTTTTTGCTCCTTTGCACACCAGTATCTCCACTTGCGCATTCATCTTCTGCACATCTATCACTCCAGTGTTTAATTGCTAAATTGTAATTATTTCGCCACAACAATACCACAAACATACATCTAAATATGTCCACGTCTACGTCTGGAGTTATTACAATTAGAAACATTATTTTACAAGTCCATTGGGTTTGTCAGGTTTTGGCCAGGACTGTTCTGGGTTTTTTTGTCACTAGATGTCCCCATTGCACCTTTTTTGTACCTTTTGTTTTTCCCTTGCTCTAATTATTGTTTGCACCTGTATGTCGTTCCCTTGTTAGTATTTAATCCCTGTGTGTTCCTCAGTTCCCTGCTCAGTGTTTGTATGTTAGCACCCAGCCCCAGCCCAAGCCTTGTTGTGAACATATATTTTTCTCTTGTTGGATTTTCCAGAGGTTCTCTGGTTTTGTTCTTTTGTATTTTGGATTAGTCTTTTGAGGTTTGTTTTTCCCTTGCTGTTTTTACCACTTTGTGGATTTTCTTTGTATTTTGGAAGATATCTATTTTTTATTAAACCACCATCTCTAGTACTGCTGTGTCTGCCTCATCTTCTGGGTTCTGCCGATTTAGTGACTGTTTCTCGCACCGGGTCCTGACAGGGTTGGTGAAAAATGTCACATTTCTGTAATCTTACCTTATTTGCACACACTGTATATAGACTTTTCTATTGTGTTATTTACTGTACGTTTGTTTATTCCCTGCGTAACTCTGTGTTGTTGTTTGTATCACACTGCTTTGCTTTATCTTGGCCAGGTCGCAGTTGTAAATGAGAACTTGTTCTCAACTGGCCTACCTGGTTAAATAAAGGTGAAATAAAATTTTAAATAAAAAAATATTTACAATATAATTCAAGTGGCATGAAAGTGACGGGGAATGTAGCAGCAACGCTTGACAAAATAGACCACTTACAAGAACGTATAAACACCTTTTAGCACAGCAAACCTATCCCCCCCCCCCCAACAGACTCATTTACCATCGTGAAACCACATGGTTTGACTAGAGTATTACTGATAAGGCAAAAGTGGTAAAAACCCACTACTATGTTGTTGAATACTATATTGAAGAAAGACCTCCATGTTGGTTTCTCAAACCGTATGACCTTGCTGTGGCAGTAATGGGTAAATTGATTGATTAGCGACTAACAAAAGTGGATTGAGCTGAACATAATGGTGTTCCGCAGGCTGTGCACACACACCGCTGGTAAACTGTCTGCTCATGGCGTGTGAAGAAACAGTCTGGGCCCCATGATGTATGTGACACGCTGTATGAAAGCAACGTGGCATTGATTGTTGGACACATCGGAACAACTGGGAGAGCGTGCTATGAATCTTGATCGTTTATTGGTTATTAATATCCTTCCAAGTGTCCCTACTCTCTGAGAACAGAATGTAAGTGTAGGGTCTTACATGTGGAGTGAGTGAGTGTGTCAAATCAAATCAATCAATCAAATCAAATGCTATTTGTCACATGCTTCAGGTGTAGACGAACAGTGGAATGCTTACTTACAGGCCCTTCCCAACAATGTAGAGAGAAAGAAAATAAAGAAATAATAATAAAAAGTAATAATAAAAATAATCGTAAATACACAATGAGATAAAGATAACTTGGCTATATACACAGGGTACCAGAGCCGAGTTGATGTGCAGGGGTACAAGGTAATTGAGGTAGATATGTACATGTAGGTAGGGATGAAGGGACGAGGCAACAGGATAGATAATAAACGCTAGCAGCAGCGTATGTGACGATGAGTTAAAAAAGATGCAAAAAGGGTCAATGCAGATAGTCTGGGTAGCTATTTGGTTAACTATTTAACTAACTATTTAGCAGTTATGGCTTGGGGGTACAAGCTGTTCAGGGTCCTGTTGGTTCCAGAGTTGGTGCATTGCCGCTTGCCATGTGGTAGCAGAGAGAAGCTCTGTGTGTGTGTGTGTGTGTGTGTGTGTGTGTGTGTGTGTGTGTGTGTGTGTGTGTGTGCGTGTGTATATCTACGTGCACGCATGTGTGACTATACATTCACCTACAGACCATCTTCAAATACAGTCTGGTCTGGAAGACTGAAGCTGCAGCCCTAGATGGGATCCTTTTGATAACTTTGAGATTATATTAACTGGCCATGGAGCTGCAAAGACTATGGCACCAGTGGAACGTATCTCTCATTTACTGCAAGCAATCTCATTTCCGTCTGAAAAATATTGAGATGCTTGGCGAGTAACTCATTGTGAGTCACAGTCAGGGAGAGCTGCCTTTTATCAGCTACATATTTATACATCGGGCAGCCAAGGGATTTTAAAATGTGAATACATTTGAATATCTATCTGATATTATCAGGGTCATCATCATCTGCACTTCCTTACATTTGTCATCTTGAAATATTGTATGCGACTTTATCTGTGTTTATGTCTGTGCATTTGATGAATCGCATTTTGGTGCAGGCTAGACAGAATACATTTGAGGCGCATTGTTGTTTGTAGCAGCAAATAAAAATAAAAACTTTCCCTGGATTTGTTTTGGGAAAAAATAGTTCTTGGAACACTTGGTGAACTAGAATGCACCCATAAGTGTCACGGTTTTGTATGCATTTCACATAACTTCTTGCATTCTTTCAACTTCTTTTAAAGTGTTAAAGACTCCGTTGTGCATAACGTGCATTATCCATGCACCAGAACACAGATGGTGGAATAAAGCTAACGACAAATTAACTTTACTCACAGATGACCTCGGACTTATTTTTTGCAGGACTACAAAAGAGTTTTCGAGAAGTGCAACACGCTCAATTGCCACCATCAGCACCCAGCCGTAGGTGACTGTAGTGTGTAGGCACTGTCTAGGTCACATACTGTCACTGTTTAGTTGACATGCGCATTCACAAGAGTAACACCAAAATTCGAGGCAATGCTTGGCTAATACGGCTTTACAAGTAGTGTCCAAAAATATTGCACGTCCTAATAGGTGTTAACCTGTTAATGGGAAATGTCACGACCTTATCGTAGTAAGCACAAACTCCAGCTGGTTTACTGGCCAGACACTGGGCCACCTTCGGTAGGAAGCAATCCATCTTGAGACCATCAGGAGTCAACTGACCACAGGCGACTCCCTATCAAAGAATGTAAATGTCTGTCGCAGTCAATAAGATGAGGGAAGAGAAGCGTGACACCCCCAAGTGTCACACGCCAGGTGATGTTAAGCCCTTGCTCTGTTACATGGAACGAACACTTTAATATTCAATCTGACCGGATGCCCTTGCTAGAGGCAGGAATAATACACTGCTTTCAAACATGGCCACCGGCTAAGAGGTGAAATGGAACCAATATTTCTGATGTCAAGCAATCGTTGCAGTTCACTACCCTCTGCCCCTTCCTATTTCCTCTTACTTTGCTCACAGCAATATTTTCATCGATGTCCTGAATTAATGTTGAATGCTGTGTTGGTGTATTAATATTGAGTGTTATATCATTACATTTGGTATGGTGTAAACACTCTATAAAGAATTCTGCAGCAGCTACTGTAAGTCTCCATCAATATACCCATTGAATGTGGGTATACATCTAACCTGCAAACATTCGCTCGGTGAGTATGTCAGCATACGGATGGGTTGACTGGTGTTTGCCAATCCTACGAGGGACTTTCTATATAAACATTTTTATTCAACAATACACACCATGCCACCTTATCTACATATAGGGGTCATGTTCCCTAAATCATTGATGCTGTGTATTTGTTTTCGTTTCCCTTAGTGAGTTAATGCAGTCAGTACACCTGTGCTTTACCCTTTGAGACTAGGTGTGCCTTCTAAAAGGGCCGTGCCAGGGCAGAAAGAGACTGCCAGGGGAGGATTACACTAATTATCGAACCAATTTATGAAGCCAAAACCTTGGCACACCAAACTGAACACATGTACGGGTCATGCTCTCCAAATCAATGATGCTGTGCTATGACTGCTAGAGTGAACCGGTCCACAGGGAAACATGATTTAACTTTGTGAAATGTTTGGGGTTTTGGTTTGTGTGTTTGGACTTGCTATTCTGGTTTTAAAAGAGGAGTATCTGAGGAACTGCCCTTTGGCCAGTGGATGCTGAGTCAAAAACGGAGATCCCAAGGGTTCTCCTGCGATAGCCCCTGGTAAGGATGCCTCAATAAAAAAATCCCCCACACATCATAGCAGGCATAAATAATTCATCTTAGAATCAAAAAGAGGTCCTCTTCAGAGTAGTATCCCTCTGCATTTGCACTACAGTGACTTCCAAGGAACCCATGCAAACACATGTAAGCTATCTGAGGGAGGAGACATTAAAAATGCAGCAATAGTCACAGAGAACATAGGCTTTTTGAATTTGAAAAAATGTGTATTTTCAGTATTTGGGGATAAAATAAAGAGATTGTTCCAAATGTGCAGTTTTTCTTCTCAGTCCTCTTCGATATCAACAAAGTTTGAGGATCATGTCAATCAGAGATTGAGACAGATATGAATATAGTAAATTATTCATTTGAAAATCCCCAATAAAAACATAACCGTTCTTTCAGCACTGTGGCAGAGTTGACATTAGACAAAAATCTGACGAGGCTGACAAAACAATATCGAAATTCTTAATTCAAGTGGTATACAATTTTTTTCCTCAGTTGCTTTATGACTTTAAAACCCAATTAAAGTTCAAATAAACATCCAATTAAATAAACATATTTGAACCAAAATTCACATCCTATCTTAATCTATCAGGGAGATGGAGTTTTTGGTTGTGACCATGGGGATTTCGACTGACAGTCCCTCCAGGATTTCGGGGAGATTTTCAGTGATATTTGCTTGATTTTGCTGTGGCAATTCTGACATTTTTGCATGGCAATATGGGATGATTTTGTCCAATTTGGCATGAAAATGAGCTGATGAGGGAAAGCCTTTGTTGACGTGTGGCTTGATTGAACCATATTATTTGGCAACTGTGCGGTGATTGCGATGATTTTAGTTGAAATTGGGAGCCCTCTTTTCAAATCAAATCAAATTGTATTTGTCACATATTGACGAATACAACTGGTGTAGACCTTAAAGTGAAATGCTTACTTACAAGCCCTTAACCAACAACGCAGTTTTAAGAAAGATACCTAAAAAAAAAGAAATAAAAGTAACAAATAATTTAAGAGCAGCAGTAAAATAACAATAGCAAGGCTATATACAGGGGGTACCGGTATAGAGTCAATGTGCGGGGGCACCGGTTAGTCGAGGTAATTGAGGTGATATGTACATGTAGGTAGAGTTATTAAAGTGACTATGCATAGATAATAACAGAGAGTAGCACCACATGGCCAGGTCTCCGACCTCCTCCCTATAGGCTGTCTCGTCGTTGTTGGTGATCAGGCCAATGTTGCGTCATCGGCAAACTTAATGATGGTGTTTGAGTCGTGCCTGGCCATGCAGTCATGAGTTAAAAGGGAGTTCAGGCGGGGACTGAGCACTCACCCCCGAGGGGCCCCTGTGTTGAGGATCAGCACTGTGTTGTTACCTACTCTTATCACCTAGGGGTGGCCAGTCAGGAAGTCCAGGATCCAGTTGAAGAGCGAGGTGTTTAGTCCCAGTTGTACTAGTTGTATTGCGGTGATGGGTCATTTTATGCAATAAAATTGCGATGATTTTGCTGTTTTCTGCAGAAATAGTGTGGTGTTTGGTCAAATTTGTAAACTCTCACATAATATGCAGTGAATTGTTAATTTTGCTGAAAATATTGCGATTACAGCATCGCAGAATCCTGGAGGGACTATTTTTTTAATTTTTATCTTTCAAAAGTAGAGAACTTTACAGACCGTGAGTGGTCTTGTTGCACTATATGTAATGAGGAACTGCAAATTGGGTCCTTATGGTATAGCTGACCATGCCCATTCCTGATTAATTTAGGATTTTAGACACTTTTTGGGAGGGTTTGAAATTGGGATCCTTTGCTCCGGACAAGGAAATGGAAATAAATAATAAATAACAAAAGCAAATCTTTCCCCTTGTGCCACCCGCCCAAAAGAATTGGGGGGCTGCCTCTCGTGCTTGCCTCGTTGCCGTGACTCCTGGTATCGCCGCCGTTCCTCCCTTGCTGTTTCTGCCTGTTTCCATTGGCAGGGTCTTGTCCCCTGCCATAACCTCCTCCCATGTCCATGAGGTCCTCCACTCACTCTTCTACCGGGCCCAGGATCCCTGCTCCTCCTGGCCACGCTGCTTGGTCCTTTGGTGGTGGGTAGTTCTGTAACGCCTGTCGTCGGAAGGAGTGGACCAAAGCGCAGCGTGGAAAGTGTTCATGATTTTATTTATCAAAGAAACACTTGAACAAAGTAACAAAACGAAAGCGAACAGTTCTGTCAGGTAACAGAGACTAAACAGAAAATAACTACCCACAAAACACAGGTGGGAAAAAGGCTGGCTATGTATGACTCCCAATCAGAGACAACGATAGACAGCTGCCTCTGATTGGGAACCACACTCGGCCAAAAACAAAGAAATAGAAAACATAAAAATAAAGAAACTAGAATGCCCACCCTAGTCACACCCTGGCCTAACCAAAATAGAGAATAAAAGCCTCCCTATGGCCAGGGCTTGACAATATTAGTATAAAATCATACAATTTCCCCATATTTTGAGCACACAATATAGCTCAGTATTTGTATTACTTATGTTATACTCTTTTTTTGCTCATCTTTATCAAGGGTGCCAATAATTATGGACCTGACTATATGTCCCGTTTGTGTCACATGTATGTAATCCATTCATAAACCTTCCAAGACGTGATGCAGAATGTTAAAACATGTATCATGAAATATAATGAGCATATTTAAGTTGGAGGTCCATGAACCATGTTGTAATTAGTGTGTCGCAAAGTTCAGCCTCTTGTCCCAAGACTGCCAAAATCCCATTAATTAATAATAAGAAAGTGCGACTATATAACGAGTCCCACCCAATGTATCGGTTCAACACGCAGCAGACCACTCGAGTGGGACTCCATTTGAAAGGTCTTGGGAATACCGTAGACACTTGTAGGGGGCAATATGACATATTCCTCAGGCCGTAAAGTGTCGAACAGTGAGGAAAGTGGCACTGACAGCCGAGCCAACCAGGCCATTTCATGATTACTGTGTGACCTTTCTGGCTTTCCATAACATTGGCTGTGGGTTAAGACTTCACATGCTTCTGGCCACCAGCAAATATGTCATTCCTTCCCTTTCTCTTCTCCCCCTTATCTATCTTGCCTATGTTCTTTATTTCCATTTTAAGATTTTTTTTTTGTCCTTGGCATCTGTCCTTGGCTCTTCAGCTAGAGTGAGTGATATATAGCCAAAGCTTACAGTGGCAGCTAAATGAGTGCTCAAGTCCAGTTGTGTGTTTACTGAAACCTATTTTGAGGGAACTTCAACCCTCCACCACTATTTCTGCATATCAATAACTTGGCTGTGGATGAAAAAGTACCTTGCAAACACACCACCACAACGGTAGAACCAGCAGGGAAGAGTAAGCATGCTGGTAGGACATACCCCACTTCCTGGAACCTGAGAGAAGTGTTCTAGAAACGTAGGGGCGGTTCCGTGGACAGAGTTTAATTTAAATCAGGACTAGTCTAATTCTACTTAAATTCATCCAGATTTAAAAATGGCTTTCTGAGATGTTGCTTAACTTCAGATTAATTCATTCTAGACTAGGGAGTCCCAGAATAAGTAAAATAAATACACTAATTGTCACGTTCCTGACCTGTTTTTCCTTTTTCTTGTATTTATTTAGTTGGTCAGGGCGTGAGTTGGGGTGGGCTGTCTATGTGTGATTTTCTATGTTGGGGTTTTGTGTTCGGCCTGGTATGATTCTCAATCAGAGGCAGCTGTCAATCGTTGTCCCTGATTGAGAATCATACTAAGGCAGCCGGGGTTTCACGTGTGTTTTGTGGGTGTTTGTTCTTGTGTCAGTGTTCCGCCACACAGGACTGTCACGGTAGTTATTTTGCATCGCATATTGTTTTTGTTAATTATTAAATCACTATGGAAACTAGCCACTCTGCGTATTGGTCCGATCCGTCTCGCCTCTCCTCGCCCGAGGATTACGACTGCCGTTACACTAATACATAAGCATTTTGTGGAATTGGAGCAAGTCTCCTAAACCAAACAATGGACGGTGGTAAAAGAAAACATGAAAAGAATTTCAGTAACTTGGAGAAAACCCTCTTAAAGCGAATTGTGTCAAACCTCCCAATTATGGAAAAGAAACAGCATGATTCATCAACAGAAAACAAGAAAAAGAATTACCATTTGTAATGAATTCAACTCAAATGAAAAAGTAAACAAAAGGATGCTACAACAAATTCAGGTAAAATACTGTATTTATTGTTGGCCCACTTTTACAAATCAGTGTCAAATTTATTTAACATGTGCCATCCACGGACTGCAGGAAATATGTATTGTTGTCAGTTACAGTGAGGGAAAAAAGTATTTGATCCCCTGCTGATTTTGTACGTTTGCCCACTGACAAAGAAATTATCAGTCTATAATTTTAATGGTAGGTTTATTTGAACAGTGAGAGACAGAATAACAACAAAAATATCCAGAAAAATGCATGTCAAAAATGTTATAAATTGATTTGCATTTTAATGAGGGAAATAAGTATTTGACCCCTTCTCAATCAAAAAGATTTCTGGCTCCCAGGTGTCTTTCATACAGGTAACGAACGGAGATTAGGAGCACACTCTTAAAGGGAGTGCTCCTAATCTCAGTTTCTTACCTGTATAAAAGATACCTGTCCACAGAAGCAATCAATCAATCAGATTCCAAACTCTCCACCATGGCCAAGACCAAAGAGCTCTCCAAGGATGTCAGGGACAAGATTGTAGACCTACACAAGGCTGGAATGGGCTACAAGACCATCGCCAAGCAGCTTGGTGAGAAGGTGACAACAGTTTCTGTGATTATTCGCAAATGGAAGAAACACAAAATAACTGTCAATCTCCCTCAGCCTGGGGCTCCATGCAAGATCTCACCTCGTGGAGTTGCAATGATCATGAGAACGGTGAGGAATCAGCCCAGAACTACACAGGAGGATCTTGTCAATGATCTCAAGGCAGCTGGGACCATAGTCATCAAGAAAACAATTGATAACACACTATGCCGTGAAGGACTGAAATCCTGCAGCGCCCGCAAGGTCCCCCTGCTCAAGAAAGCACATATACATGCCCGTCTGAAGTTTGCCAATGAACATCTGAATGATTCAGAGGACAACTGGGTGAACGTGTTGTGGTCAGATGAGACCAACATGGAGTTCTTTGGCATCAACCCAACTTGCCGTGTTTGGAGGAGGAGGAATGCTGCCTATGACCCCAAGAAACCATCCCCACCGTCAAACATGGAGGTGGAAACATTATGCTTTGGGGGTGTTTTTCTGCTAAAGGGACAGGACAACTTCACCGCATCAAAGGGACGATGGACGGGGCCATGTACCGTCAAATCTTGGGTGAAAACCTCCTTCCCTCAGCCAGGGTATTGAAAATGGGTCGTGGATGGGTATTCCAGCATGACAATGACCCAAAACACACGGCCAAGGCAACAAAGGAGTGGCTCAAGAAGAAGCACATTAAGGTCCTGGAGTGGCCTAGCCAGTCTCCAGACCTTAATCCCATAGAAAATCTGTGGAGGGAGCTGAAGGTTCGAGTTGCCAAACGTCAGCCTCGAAACCTTAATGACTTGAAGAAGATCTGCAAAGAGGAGTGGGACAAAATCCCTCCTGAGATGTGTGCAAACCTGGTGGCCAACTACAAGAAACGTCTGACCTCTGTGATTGCCAACAAGGGTTTTGCCACCAAGTACTAAGTCATGTTTTGCAGAGGGGTCAAATACTTATTTCCCTCATTAAAATGCAAATCAATTCATAACATTTTTGACATGCGTTTTTCTGGATTTTTTTGTTGATATTCTGTCTCTCACTGTTCAAATAAACCTACCATTAAAATTATAGACTGATCATTTCTTTGTCAGTGGGCAAACGTACAAAATCAGCAGGGGATCAAATACTTTTTTCCCTCACTGTATCTATTTTTAATAAAAAGTATGTAATGAACTCTTGAAGAAAAAATATTCTCTAATGCAGCAATATAATCATCTTCTAGAGGCAGATGATCACCATAGCTTGGAGGGGGTAAGACAGGATGAAGGTCAGCCCGCTACATCTGCAGCAGCCAGAAGGGAAGATTGTGTCATTAACCCGGGCCTGGAGGCTGAGCATGCATGAGAAGGCTGAGTATGCATTTTGAGGTAGGTCCGGGACAAGGCAGCACGTCCGGTGAACAGGTCAGGGAAAAGGTCAGGGTAGAGGGTGCAATAGGTCAGCACCTTAGGAGTAAATGTCAGTTGGCTTTTCATAGTCGATCATTCAGAGTATTTCTACCGCTCCTGCTGTCTCTAGAGAGTTGAAAACAGCAGGTCTGGGACAAGGTAGCATGTCCGGTGAACAGGGCAGGGTTTCATAGCCGCAAACAGAACAGTTGAAACTGGAGCAGCAGCATGACCAGGTGGAATGGGGACAGCAAGGAGTCATCAGGCCATGTAGTCCTGAGGCATGGTTCTAGGGCTCAGGCCCTCTGAGAGAAGAGAGAAAGAGAAAAAGAGAAAAAGAGAGAGAGAAAGAGAGAATTAGAAGGAGCTTACTTAAATTCACACAGGACACCGTATAAGACAGGAGAAATACTCCGGATATAACAGACTGACCCTAGCCCCCCGGCGCAAACTATTGCAGCATAAATACTGGAGGCTAAGACAGGAGGGATCGGGAGGGACTGTGGCCCCATCTGACGATACCCCCGGACAGGGCCAACCAGGCAGGATATAACCCCACCCACTTTGCCAAAGCACAGCCCCCACACCACTGGAGGGATATCTTCAAACCAATTCAAATCAAATTGTATTTGTCACATACACATGGTTAGCAGATGTTAATGCGAGTGTAGCGAAATGCTTGTGCTTGCAGTAACAATGCAGTAATAACCAACGAGTAATCTAACCTAACAATCCCACAACTACTACCTTATACACACAACTGTAAAGGGATAAAGAATATGTACATAATGATATATGAATGAGTGATGGTACAGAACGGCATAGGCAACAAACTAACAACTTACTACCCTGAGACAAGGCTGAGTATAGCCCACGAAGATCTCCCCCACGGCACGAACCCGAGGGGGGTGCCCACCCGGACAGGAAGATCACGTCAGTGACTCAACCCACTCAAGTGACGCACCCGTCCTAGGGACGTAATGGAAGAGCACCAGTAAGCCAGTAACTCAGCCCCCATAATAGGGTTAGAGGCAGAGAATCCCAGTGGAGAGAGGGGAACCGGCCAGGTAGAGACAGCAAGGGTGGTTCGTCGCTCCAGTGCCTTTCCGTTCACCTTCACACCCCTAGGCCAGACTACACTCAATCATAGGACCTACTGAAGAGCTGAGTCTTCAACAAAGACATAAAGGTCAAGACCGAGTCTGTGTCTCTCACACGGATAGGCAGACCATTCCATAAAAATGGAGCTCTATAGGAGAAAACCCTGCCTCCAGCTGTTTGCTTAGAAATTCTAGGGACAATAAGGAGGCCTGCGTCTTGTGACCGTATCGTACGTGTAGGTATTTACGGCAGGACCAAATCGGAAAGACAGATAGGAGCAAGCCCATGGAATGCTTTGTAGGTTAGCAGTAAAACCTTGAAATCCACCCTAGCCTTAAGAGGAAGCCAGTGTAAAGGCTAGCACTGGAGAAATATTATAAAATCTTTTGGTTCAGGTCAAGATTCTAGCAGCCGAGGTAAGCACAAAATTGAGTTTATTTAGTGCTTAATCCGGGTAGCTGGACAGTAGAGCATTGCAGCAGTCTAATCTATAAGTGACAAAAGCATGGATTCATTTTTCTGCATCATTTTTGGACAGAAAGTTTCTTATTTTTGCAATGTTACGTAGATGGAAAAAAGCTGTCCTTGAAACAGTCTTGATAGAGTGCAGAAAAATGCCGAGGTCCTTCACAGTTTTATTTGAGACGACTGTACAACAATCAAGATAAATTGTCAGATCCAACAGAAGATCTCTTTGTTTCTTGGGACCTAGAACGAGCATCTCTCTTTTGTCCAAGTTTAAAGTAAAACATTTGCCGCCATCCACTTCCTTATGTCTGAAACACAGGCTTAGAGGGAGGTCGATTGTGTGGCTTCACCATGCTTCCTCGAAATGTACAGCTGTGTATCGTCCGCATAGCAGTGAAAGTTAACATTATGTTTCCGAATAACATCACCAAGAGTTAAAATATATAGTGAAAACAATAGTGGTCCTGAAACGGAAGCTTGAGGAACACTGGAATTTACAGTTGATTTGTCAGAGGACAAACCATCCACAGAGACAAACTGATATCTTTCCGACAGATAAGATCTAAACCAGGCCAGAACTTGTCCGTGTAGACCATTTTGGGTTTCCAATCTCTCCAAAAGAATGTGGTGATCGATGGTATCAAAAGCAGCACTAAGGTCTAGGAGCACGAGAACAGATGAAGAGCCTTGTTCTGATGCCATTAAAAGGTTATTTACCACCTTCACGAGTGCCGTCTCAGTGCTATGATGGGGTATAACACCAGACTGAAGCGTTTCGTATACATTGTTTGTCTTCAGGAAGGCAGTGAGTTGCTGCGCAACAGCTTTTTCAAAACATTTTGAGAGGAATGGGAGTTTTTTATATTTTCTGGGTCAAGGTTTGGCTTTTTTAAGAGAGGCTTTATTACTGCCACTTTTAGTGAGTTTGGTACATATCCGGTGGATTGGGAGCCGTTTATTATGTTCAACATAGGAAGGCCAAGCACAGGATGCAGCACAGGAAGCATCCTGTGCTTGATCCTAGGTCCTGGCAGTGTTGTACAGACACAGGACAACTGAGCTTTGGAGAAGCGTAGATTTAAAGAGGAGCCCGTAATTTGCTTTTTAATGATCATGATCTTTTCGTCAAATAAGTTCATGAATTTATCACTGCTGAAGTGAAAGCAATCCTTTCTTGGGGGATGCTGCTTTTTAGTTAGCTTTGTGAACGTATCAAAAATGCATTTTGGATTGTTCTTATTCTCCTCAATTAAGTTGGAAAAATAGGATGATCGAGCAGCAGTGAGGGCTCTTCGATACTGCACGGTACTGTCTTTCCAAGCTAATCGGAAGACTTCCAGTTTGGTGTAATGCTATTCCGTTCCAATTTTCTGGAAGCTTGCTTCAGGGCTCGGGTATTTTCTCTGTACCAGGGAGCTAGTTTCTTAAGACAAATGTTTTTTGTTTTTAGGGGTGCGGCTGCATCTAGGGTATTACCCAACGTTAAATTGAGTTCCTCAGTTAGGTTGTTCGCCGATTTTTGTACTCTGACATCCTTGGGTAGGTGGAGGGAGTCTGGAAGGGCATCTACGAATATTTGGGTTGTCTGAGAATTTTGATGATCCTTATTTGGGGTCTGAGCAGATTATTTGTTGCGATTGCAAACATAATAAAATGGTGATCCGATAGCCCAGGATTATGACGAAAAACATTAAGATCCACAATGTTTATTCTATGGGGCAAAACTAGGTCCAGAGTATGACTGTGTCGGTGATTAGGTCCGGAGACATGTTGGACAAAACCCACTGAGTCGATGACGGCTCTGACAGCCTTTTGGCGTGGGTCTGTGGACTTTTCCACATGAATATTAAAGTCACCAAAAATGTGAATATTATGCCATGACTACAAGGTCAGATAGGAATTCAGGCAATTCAGTGAGGAACGCTGTATACGGCCCAGGAGGCCTGTAGCTATAAAAAGTGAGTATGCTGCATAGATTTCATGACTAGAAGCTCAAAAGACGAAAACGCAGTCGTTTTCTTTTTGTAAATTGAAAGTTGCTATCTGAAATGTTAGCAACACCTCTGCCTTTGCAGGATGAGCATGGGATATGGTCACTAGTGTAACCAGGAGGAGAGGCCTCATTTAACACAGTAAATTCATCAGCCTTAAGACATGTTTTATAGTCAGGCCAATCACATCAAGATTATGATCAGTGATTAGTTAATTGACTATAACTGCCTTGGAAGTGAGGGATCTAACATTAAGTAGCACTATTTTGAGATGTGAGATTTCATAATCTCTTTCAATAATAACAGGAATGGTTAGGCGAACGCTAAGGCGAACACCGCCATGTTTAGTTTTGCCCAACCTAGATCAAGGCACAGACACAGTCTCAATGGGGATAGCTGAGCTGACTACACTGACTGTGCTAGTGGCAGACTGCACTAAGCTGGCAGGCTGGCTAACAGCCTGCCCTGCAACCTATCTCATTGTGGAGCTAGAGGAGTTAGAGCCTTCTCAATGTTCATAGATAAGATGACAGAACCCCTCCAGCTAGGACGGAGTCCGTCACTCCTCAGCAGGCCAGGCTTGGTCCTGTTTGTGGGTGAGTCCCAGAAAGAGGGCCAATTATCTACAAATTCTATCTTTTGGGAAGGACAGAAAACAGTTTAATGGGGAGAACTGTTTGAACATTTCTGTTGGCTGAGTGATCAACACCGGTTGAGCATTCCTACAGCATTTCCTTCCAGAAGCCATGAGAAAATTGTCCGGCTGCGGGGACTGTGCGAAGGGATTTATACTACTGTCTGTACTTATTGGTGTACAGATGCTGTTTCATCCTTTCCTACTCATAAAATACCCTTGCCTATCGATTGCGTCTGAAGCTGGGCTTGCAGCAACACTATCCTCACCATAAAGCGATCGTTCTCCTGTATATTATGAGTACAGCGACTGCCATTAGAAGGCTTAATGTTAATACTTAGCTTCGGTCTGGTGGGGGTCCTGTTGAACCAGATCCAGATAAAGCGTCCGGGGTGAAAAAGTTGAATGAAAAAAGTTTTTAAAAAAGCGTCCGGGGTGAAAAAGTTGAATGAAAAAAGTAAAAAATAAAAATGAAGTTGGCAGGTAGCAAAGTAACGTTAGCAACAAACCGCACAGCGGCACGTAAACAAGTCAACAATTTGTGACCGGAAATTATGTCACTGACAGAAACATAAAGTTGGTCTGTGCATACCCACTGTCACCAAGTATGATTCCACTATGTTGTCCTCCATAAAGCTGATCTTACAAAGAGGAGTTTTGGAATGAGTTGCAACTTTCCAAAGGGCAACAAACTTTGTACATTTATTGGCACCTTTTTTTTTTGTACTCCTCAGAATCTGCTGCAGAGGGAGACTATTTAAACCACATCTGAGAAATGCAGTTTTAGTTAGTAAAGTTTAAAAATTCCAATTTAGTCTCGGATCAGGCTTAATTTGTGTCCGTGAAACCACCCCGTATTGTCAAAGTGCTTAAGCCTATGATTTCCCCTGAGAACGGACAAAAATGTAAAAATATATGCATGTCTTAATTTTTCACACAAGTTAAGTCACTGCCCCCGCTTCTCATCTAGAATTCATTTGCACCTGCGCTCAGTCCATAAAGTACAAAGCAGAAGGCACACTGCTGAGTGGAATCGCTGATAATATATGGGGCCCAGTCTTCCCTAGGTTCAACACATAGCACACAGACAGAGATTAGGCTCATCTGAGTTAGGGGAGATGATTATCTGCCTCATCAACTGCAGGGTATACATGATATGTGGGGAGAAGTTTAACCTCAGTTGTCTGTCAGTGAGGATATACTCCAAATGATACATACTACCCCTCCTGGAATATAGGATGGGAGACGGATTTGATATCATGCCTTACTGGGAGATCCAGCACAATGATTAGGCACAGCTGCTGTAGTGCCACCTCACTGGAAAATATACTGTGTCACCGGATTTCAGAGGAGGTGGAGAAGTCTGAAGCATGAAAGTCAGTCAGGGATGATTGTGGCATGCTCCACCCTTTTCCAATGAAGATACTCTCAATTAGTTAGTGTTGCAGACTCTCTTACGACTACAATCCTGAGAAGGTAAAGCAGATCTAATTATTTGAAAGGTACCTTGAAAGTATCTGTTGGGTCTACAAAGGGGTGTCAACCCACTACTTACGGGTAATATTGGCATGCTCTAAATGCCATGCCAAAAATGTTCTCAAAATGTCCTCATCTATACACTATAGTTGTATACCTAACCCGTCCCACAACAGATTATTTACACTGGTAATACTAGCCACCTAATACCTGCCATAGGGGTTGCAGGCAGGGAGCAGTTCCGTTACCAAAGTGAGCATTTATCCTTTCCTCATTAAACTGTGCACTGTATGGGCGGCAGGTAGAGAGTTGGGCCAGTAACCGAAAGGTTGCTGGATTGAATCCTCGAGCTGACAAGGTAAAAATCTGTCATTCTGCCCCTGCACATTGTTCCCCTTTAGGCTGTCATTGTAAAATACGAATTTGCTCTCAACAGATTTGCTAAGTATAATTTTTTTTTTTAATGAAACTGGCTGGTTAAACAGCTTTTTTCCAAGAAGCTTCTTTAGAAACCAAAAAAGGATATTAAACAGGTTCAACTGCAAATGATTTAACAGTCGCATTTCCAATCCCCTCTTTTCCCGAAAGCTCTCAAAGTAAATTGTTATCGGTCAATCACTTGGTGAGACCTTGCATGTTAATTCACTCTTACAAAAAGTAATTATAGAAACCCATGGTCCAGCAATTAACTGCCACCGTGTAATGTAATTGAGGTGCAATATTCCCAAGCCTTGTATTTCAAATACCGGGCGCCTGGCTTGAATGTTTTCATCAGTAAGTTATTTATTGCCATGGAGACCGTTGGTTATTTGCAGTCATGGGGGTCATTGGTAATTAAGATTCTAGTGTTGGAATGGCCATTGATTAAAGTTGAAATTGCAATCAAATGCACAAAATACCAGCACATATTTAATCTATTCTTTTCCCTTAACCTCTGGAATTGGCAAGGGATGACAAATAGTCTGAAATCTGCAATGTAATCTTTATCGAGCACCTTTATTCTGTGACTTTTTTTTTGCTATATTCTATCGAAAATTCTACATTTGTATTCATTTCTTTATTTTCAATACTGTGCTGGCTCCAGGTAACACAGATGGTACATCGACTATTAACAGACCCACAAAAGTGGAAATTCCCCCAAAATTTCAACTGAAAGATGATACCCAGAGTTTACCCATGATGTTGCATAATGATTAAAGTCAATAAGTCATCGTTTTAGTCAAAGTATGATATATTTGGGCTTGAGGTGGCAATGCTGTGTGTTTCCCTATGATATAACGTGCTAATACTTTTCAGTCTACATTTCTTTTCAGGGCTGGGTTTTATTTGAATCTTACCACCCACCAGCATGGCATTATTTATCAATCAGAAACACCTGCAAAGTTCTTCCTCTTCGCGAGTCGCGACATACGGCCTGTGTTCTCTGGCATGCGGTAAATGGTCGCTTGCCACTTCGTCCACCCAGAGTGGCTCGCTTGTGGCATCATATGGCAGCATATACGTAGCAGCAGTTCGGTTGTGCATCAAGAGTTCAGCTTTGCAAGTTTGTATGAAGGTCTGGTTATTAAATGGCTAAATAGTTCAATCCAGTCTCCATTTCATTAATTTATTCAGAAGTAAATAGTAATATGCTCTTCTAAACTGTTCTGGTGACAAACAAACTTTGCTGGCCTGTTTTCAATTGTCCACATGGCTAGAAAAACCTACTCAAGTAAGTAAATACATTTTGAAAATGTAAAAAAAAAGAGGTATTATAGACTATAGTGCAGGCTAACTCAAATGAGCTGCTAACGTAGCTAGTTAGCTATCTAGCCAACTTTACATACTGTATAGCTAAGATTAATTAAATATCAGCAGCTAGCTATCTTGATGTATTTATCATTGTAAAAAACAAACTCCAAGTGCATTTGTAGGTACCTAGCTAATAGCCATGGAGGAGGGTGAAAGGATAGCAGCTCCAACTGTCAAATAAAGGAGAGAGGAGGCTATTCTGGATAGGGCAGGTACTTTTGTGTAGTTCCAGTCCCTAGAAAGAAGTGAGGACAGAGATATTAGTAACATAATATTCAGTACTATCTCATTTGAGTATTATGAAGTCTGTTTCTGGTGATGTTTTCTGTCCTCAGATACAGAGGGCAGTGAAAGCCTGTATGCAGATGTAGAGGTCCCAATGAAGAGCAGTGGTTCTCAGTCCTGGGGATGAATCTTTATTTATTTTACCTTTTATTTAACAAGGCAAGTCAGACAAGGAAACAAATTCTTATTTATAATGATGGCCTACTGGGGAACAGTGGGTTAACTGCCTTGTTCAGGGGCAGAACAACAGATTTTTACCTTGTCAGATCAAGGATTCAATCCAGCAACCTTTCGGTTACTGGTCCAACGCTCTCACCACTAGGCTACCTGCCGCCTTTGGGCTACCTGCCGCCTCAATGGGGTGCACATTTTTGTTTTTGCCTTAGCACTACACAGCTGAATCAAATGATCAACTCATCATCAAGCTTCAAGTGGTATTTATGTATTAATTTGTGTTGCTATCCTTGATATGATCCATCTGTGTGTGCACATGCATCGATCTATCCAATGTTATCATGATTTGTTAAAAGAGATATTGTACTTCAGTAATCCACAATGACCTGGTGATGTAAAGGTCTAATAATTACATCCTCTTCCATATTCCTACAGATACCTTGCAACTGGAGATTCCTTCAAAACGATTGCCTAGTTACCGTGTAAGACACTGCACGGTTGGGTGACCAGGGCTATCTGGGGCTTCCTCGTGGGGGAATTCAGATGTGTGTGAAGGCTACCTGTGCCCTGCATAACATGAGGATGGACACGAGGACCAGGAGGGGACCTGCAGCTCGCCGCCGTGTGCCAGAGGAGAGGTCTGCTGATCTGCAGGATGTCGCAAGGATGGGGGCCAACAACGCAGCATGGGAGGCAATCCGTGTGCGGCAGATCTTCATCTCCTACTTTTTAGAAGAGGGTGCTGCATTCCCTGGCAACACCATAGACTACACTATGCACAACCAAAGGGTATTTTTAGAGCCACCCACATTGCAATAAGAGTATTTTTCCATTTACTTAGCTATGTAAACTGCAGTTATTCAATTCCCAGTTTCTCTCCCTTTGATTTCTACTTCTCAGGTGAGGATGCTGTTCAGATAAGGGTCTCTGTACAAAAACAAAACAAGCTCTTTTCAGAGTCACCCATTTTGAAAATGTTTTGACCAATTAGACACCCTACAACCCACACCTACACACTCGTGTATCAATCTGATTGATGGATTGTGTTGTGCGGTAAGCAGGCTCAGGTGTATAACTGTGGCTCCTTCCACCTTCAAAGAACAGGCAAGAGGACCAACCATGGAGAATTATTTATACTTATGTAACTACGCTATATTGTTTGTCCTCGTGTGTCTGTGCATGTTTTCAGTATAAATGTCTCTGCAGCCTCTCAGTGTGGACACCAGGTGAGGCCACACACACAGATTCCTGTTGAACACTGTCTCTTTAACTACCTTATTTTCTCAATAACAGTCTCTCCTTCACTTCATCCCTCTCCCCCCTTCTCCCGAAATCCTCTAGGTTATATCAGCTGTGTTGGTGAACCCCTCCCGCATCTGAACTGCCTACATAGAGGGCACAGCATGATCAGAGGTGAGAGTTCACTTGGTCGGGTCAACAGGAAGTATTATTAAAGAGATGCTTTACATTGAAATACAGATAAATATGTAGTAGTCCCAGAGTTAATGATCCAAGGTCAGTTTTGTACTTAACCTCCTGATTATTATGATGACTGACAGTGTTAGAATTAAAAAGACACATCTTGCTATCTCTTTGTCCATCTGCCTCTCGTCTGCCGGTATGTTTTGATGTGAGAGAGGATGCCAAGCCCAAGCCGCAGTCCCGTCATCGCCACCTCACCCGGTCTAAGATATCCCCCAGTTGGCCTAAGGGTTAAGAGACACCACTAGAGACAGTATTATGTAATTGTGATGACCTGAGAGAATATTTAGTTTAGTAGCACTGTAATTCATTAATAATATGCTGTCTTCCCTGCTCCTCTGTTCTTATCTCTTTCCGTTACTTTATTTGACACTCTCTCACACCTCCTCTTTCTTCCTCTGTCTTTATAATGCACACCAGATGTGCATTGAAGTACATATTGAACTTGTATTTATAATATCATATTACAATTATAATACTTACAGTATATACAGATACTAATCAGGGGGAATGGGAACCAGGTGTGCGTAATGAGACAAGACAGTCCGGGGTTGGTGGTAATGAATCCAGTTCAGTGATGCCTAGAAGGCCGGTGATGTAGACCTCCGGAGCTGGTGAACGGAATGAGCAGCAGTACCGGGGAGATCCGTGACAAGGTTTTTAGACATTTTTGCAAATGTATTACAAATAAAACACTGAAATATCACATTTACAGTACATAAGTATGCAGACCATTTACTCAGTACTTTGTTGAAGCACCTTTGGCAGCGATTTAAACCTTAAGTCTTCTTAGGTATTACACTACAAGCTTGGCACACCTGTATTTGGGGAGTTTCTCCCATTCTTCTCTGCAGATCCTCTCAAGCTCTGTCAGGTTGGATGGGGAGCGTCGCTGCATAGCTATTTTCAGGTATCTCCAGAGATGTTAGATCGGGTTCAAATCCAGGCTCTTGCTGGGCCATTCAAGGCCATTCAGAGATTTGTTCTGAAGCCACTCCTGTGTTGCCCTGGCTGTGTGCTTAGGGTCGTTGTTATAATGGAAGGTGAACCTTCGCCCCAATCTGAGGTCCTGAGCACACTGGAGCAGGTTTTCATCAAGGATCCCCACAGCATGATGCTGCCACCACTTTGCGTCACCTTAGGGATGTGCCAGGTTTCCTCCAGACGTGACGTTTGGCATTCAGGCCAAAGAGTTCAATCTTGGTTTCATCAGACCAGAGAATCTTGTTTCTCATGGTCTGAGAGTCCTTTAGGTGCCTTTTGGCAAACTCCAAGCGGGCTGTCATGTGCCTTTTACTGAGAAGTGGCTTCTGTCTGGCCACTCTACCATAAAGACCTGATTGGTGGAGTGCTGCAGAGATGGTTGTCCTTCTGGAAGGTTTTCCCATCTTCACAGAAAAACTCTGGAGCTCAGTCAGATTGACCATCGGGTTCTTGGTCACCTCCCTGACCAAAGCCCTTCCCCCGTGATTTCTCAGTTTGGCTGGGCGGTCAGCTCTTGGAAGAGTCTTGGTGGTTCCAAACTTCTTCAATTTAAGAATGATGGAGTCCACTGTGCTCTTGGGGACCTTCAATGCTGCAGATATGTTTTGGTACCCTTCCCCAGATCTCTGCCTCCACACAATCCTGTCTCGTAGCTCTACGGACAGTTCCTTTGACCTCATGGCTTGGTTTTTGCTCTGACATGCACTGTAAACTGTGGGACCTTATATAGACAGGTGTGTGCCTTTCCAAATCATGTCTAATAAATTTAATTTAATAATTTAATAAAATTTAATAAATTTAATTTTTTTCAATTTTTTATTTTTGCCTAAAATGACATACCCAAATCTAACTGCCTGTTGCTCAGGGCCTGAAGCAAGGATATTCTTGATACCATTTGAAAATAAACACTTTGACGTTTGTGGAAATGTGAAATGAATGTCGGAGAATATAACACATTAGATCTGGTAAAAGATAATACAAAGCAAAAAAAGTGTTTATTTTTTTTGTATCATTATCTTTGAAATGCAAGAGGAAAGGCATAACGTATTATTCCAGCCCTGGCACAATTTAGATTTTGGCCACTAGATGGCAGCAGGGTATGTGCAAAGATTTAGACTGATCCAGTGAACCATTATATATCTGTTCAAAATGTTGTGTCAAGACTGCCCAAATATGCCTAATTGGTTTATTAATACATTTTCAAATTCATAAGTGTGCACTCTCCTCAAACAATACCATGGTATTCTTTCACTGTAATAGCTGCTGTAAATTGGACAGTGCAGTTAGATTAACAAGAATTTAAGCTTTCTGCCCATATCAGATATGTCTATGTCCTGGGAAATGTTCATATTACTTCACAACCTCATGCTAAACACATTAGCCCACATTAGCTTAACCAATCCTGTAGAGGTTTTAACACAATTAAGTTGTAGAAACATCTCCAGGATGATCAATGGAAACAGGATGCGCTTGAGCTCAATTTATGAATCTCATAGCAATCTGTCTGAATACTTATATAAATAAGGTATGTCTGTTTTAATTTTTATAAATTTGCAAATATTTAAAAAAAACTATTTTTGCTTTGTCATTATGGGGTATTGTGTGTAGATTGAGATTTTTTTTTTTTTTTTAGAATAAGGCTGTAACATAACAAAATGTGGAAAAAGGGAAGGGGTCTGAATACTTTCCGAATGCACTGTATCTCATATGGAAGATGCCAAAACTTGAGATAACAATAGATTGCGAAGTCAAAGATACTGATTTGCATCTGTGGCGAAGTTTTCCCTATTATGCTTATGACAAATCCAGCTCCAGAACCAGCTTAGTGCTGCTAATGTGAGCTAGATTGTTGTGACTCTATTGTTATCAACCTGCATTGCTATTTAAAAGGATAACTTCCCTGTACGTAATAGCTATGTGTAAATAGGTTGTGCAGGTGTATCTATAGTATGTACAAATGTTGGTGAAGTATATATTTAGTTTTGTGTGTTAAGGAAATGTTTTGCGTGTCAAGGAAATGGTTTGTGCAACACGTATTTATTTTTTTCCCAGTTATTTGTTGATGGCTCATCTTTTGAATATAGTGAAGTAAGAAAACAAACAGCAACAACAGATAACACTAGATAGATAGATATTAGCAAGATAGCTAGTGAAGGTTAGCATGCTAGCTAGCTACATTGACAGCTGTTGTTCCCTATTTGTTGATGTTTCTCCGGTCCACGTGCAAATCACCATTCTTTCCCACCCCCCAATTCGTGAATGTGTTCACCGTTTCCTAATCAACATAATTTGGGTTTACTGGCTGGGCTACATGATGATCCTGTGATTATGAAAGGAGACCTTTTAATAAGAGAGGATCAATGGCAGATGAACAGATGCTGTTCAGTCAGGTTGCTGACAAACCACAAAAACAGCTGAGTCATTTAACAGACAGGAAAAAGCAAAGCAGTAAAAAACACTGTATACATTAAGTGCTCTTTGGGATATGAAGGCCATGAAAAGATGGGCATCAGATCAGAGGACAGTTGTTTGGTCATCATCAATTGGCATAATCAGCCTCAAGAGTAAGGCTAACATTACTTTTTACAGCCTGTTGAGAGCTCCTCTGAAGCCAAAAGCCTGAGCACCAAATTTATTGGAAATCGTGTGGCAGGAATCCACACATCATGCCATATCAATTTGGCAAATAATTTGACAGTCTAGGTAAAATGGGAGAGTGTACTGAAGAATGAATTGCACTTACAGCATGGATCATTTCTTACGTCTCTGAAGAGTTGTTAAAACAGTCTACTCCATCAAAACTGTTTATCTCTTCCCCAAATGCACCATCCTTTTTACCAAGCACAGTAGAGTCGGTACTTTTTGCTAAATTAAAACCACTTTTCAATGGGTATACATACCTTGCAAAGCAATAGACTCCAATCAGTATTAATTGCCCCACTTCAAGACCTCTATCTCTTTGAGTCGCAGTCTGGAGAAATGGAGGTGAGAAGGACCTTCCCTCCTAAAAGTTCCATAAGATGTATGAATTGGGGGACAGAGACTCTCACCAGCAATTGTTTGGAAGCTGTAAGTTTTACTGCTGCACCCTTCAACAAGTGACCGCATGTATCACAACTCAGGACTCAGATGCAGACACAGGAGGCGGATAGTTTGAATCTCAGATATTTATTATAACACAGGTGGCAGGCAAAGGGCAGGTTGAAGGCAGTCAAGGTTTTGTAAACCAGGTCCAAGTCAGCCAGGTACAGGATGGCAGGCAGGCTCAGGACAGGCAGAAAAGTCAGAACCGGGAAGACTAGAAAACAAAACTTAAAACAGGAAAAACTGGGACACATGCTGGTATGACCTGAAGAAGACAAGACGAACTGGCCACAGACAAACAGAAAACATAGGTATAAATACACAAGGGATAAATGGGGGAAAATGGGAGACACCCGGTGGGGGGTAGAGACAAGCACAAGACCGGTGAAACAGATCCGGGTGTGACACCATGTTCTGAGACAGTGTGTCCAAAGGCCCCATTTCATATCTCTGCCCCAAATGAAACCATTATTTGTCATCAGCAGCTCATCCCGAGCGCTAACGCTGCAGAATGGCTCTCTGAAAGACGTTTTAATGGAGAGATTTTGACAGGTCCTGACAATGCACATCCACCAGCCTCATCCACCTCATTACCTAGAATGTCCATAGTAATAAGGGTCTACCAGGAGCGTGTATTTGGAGACCTTTCCTCAAATTTGACAGTTCATTAGGCACATGCAAATAAATAGCACTGAATAGAGCCTGCTCAAGGTTAATGTGGCCATTTAGTCTGCACTAAGTATGGGCCTGATTAAATTATTGGTGACTTTTGAATCTAATTGTTTCTTTCAGCACCGAGGCCTTATCATTCTTCTGTTCTCTACTGAAATTATATGGCAAACTTGTTTATTTCTTTACCATACGTTTTCCTATATAAAGATACTGTAGATTAGGGGGGCGAATGTGGTTGGCTTGATGAAAAGGTCATTACAGTAATGGCATTTAATACTGAATGCAATGGCCTGGGCTGAATACAACTGTTCTACTGCAGTAAATATTGTCTACAACGTAACACAATTGTGGTGATGTACACAAACAGATATATTGGAGCTGAACAAAAGTAGTAACCTATGTGGTCATTTTATCAGATAAAGTAAAAAGAAAGCTCTGCTTTTGTTTTGATAGCCAACAATGAATCTGTCATGTACAACTATAGCAGGTCAGTACATTTAGGTTCAGGGACTCAAGAATCAATGTGAGAGGGGAAACGTTGTCTGTTTGTGCTCTCTGCTGACACAGTAACATCCTCCCACACAATAGGAGATGCCACACAAGTCTGGGCTTTGGCTAGTGGGCATACATTACTGGGTTACACGTCTCGGACTGCAATACTGCACCAGAATAGCTGTAAATGGTCACTTTCCGAAAAAGTTTTCTGACACTGAACTATAACTGACAGTCGTCTGCTTGTGGCAATACAGTACCTTCAAGGCGGAGATGTACCCTAGTAGGTCAAACTAAAATAGTTACAGGAGTCACATGGGCCTAATATTAAACATGAATTATTCAATAGTGTGGTGCTTCCTCAGGTGGTACATTGGGAATACAGGCCTGGCGATCACTTTGCATATCACAAGGTATAAAATAAGTCCACTGCAAACCCTATTTATGATCACTTAGTAACTGCACAGACTTGTGTAAGTTACAGATGTACATACTCATCAAAGAATCCATATGAAGTTTAAGAGCTTGATGAAGTTATGCTCTTTAAATGGGATTATATTGCATTTTAAATGGCCATTTAAAATCTTTCAACATTTAGAGGTTATTTAAACCAAGGAAAGTTTGATTCAGCAAATGCATGGCCTAGGTCTAAGTCGATTTCATTTAGTTTGACATTTTCTGTAAGAGGCCTACTTACTTGTTATGATACTTGTAGTGTCTGTTGAAGTAAGGTCCTTGTTGTTGTTGGTATTTTGGTAGTCCGCAAACAGGTTAGTGGTGCATGTCTCCACCTACTGTGTGCGGTGAAAACTGGGGAACTTTAACACAGAAAAACATAGGGAAATAGAGGAAGGGTGAAAAGGAAAGTCAAATTATCCCCCCCCGAAAAAAAACTAAAGACAACAAAAACTCAATGTACTCCTTTAGTCAGATTGAACTGCCTACTCTGATCCCTACAGTCTCTGGGGCCTGAGAGGGAAGCACATATTTTAACAGTATTCCCAGCAATGTTTCAGCCGTAAAGTCCTGGAGATCCAAAAACCTTTTTGCTGCATTCACAATTATGTAAAGTTTCTTTGATTTCTTGTTAGTTTGACTTGTACAATTTATCACCCGCGCAATAAACTCAACACAATCTACCTTCACTTTCTGTACTTCAGGATCCCTCAACTGATGAACAACACTTTCTGTAGGCTACAAGTCATCCATTGCCATTTCTTCCTCATTTGCACTTGCTCCTTCCGCTATTTACACTGCCTCTGCATGGGAGACCTGATGGACAGCCCGCATTCTTGCTACTTTGACCTCCTTCACGCTGACAGGGCACTCCTGTTCCCACCACAATTACAGCACGGTGTATCCGCTGACTCTTCCACAACATATTTATTCCCTCTGCACACACTTACCCACGTGGCCAAACTGTTACGTTTAAGACACTGCAACAGTCTGTTCACAGAAGCTCTCACTGTGTATCTCATATACCACAGCTTTACATTGGTTGGAAAAGACTCTTCATCAAATAGCGATAGCACCGATAGGTTTTCCTCTTTCCTTCCATTCACCATACGGTTCAATCGACGTGCATCCACTACTCCTGGTACGTGGTGCTTTAGATTTTCAGCCTCAATTTCCATTGAGATGCCAGAGATGACACCTTCTACCAGTGCCCTGTTCAGAAAATCAAAGCTTTCTACTTCATACTCTGCTAATTCCCAGTGACACAATGCACTTTCTTTTTGTTCTTCTGACACACAATAGCATCTTAAGGCTAAGTTCATCGTTAGAGCCTTCGTAGGAGCATCGTTAAATCTCCGAGCTGTTTCCCAAAACCATCGTGATTTGATGTTGCACTTGAAAACACCTCAGATCAACTAAGTGCGTCGTTTTTATTGCTTTTTCCCCCCCATTTCCACCAAACATAGAATCGCATGGTTTATCCGTATCTCAGTTACTGCCAATAACTTTAGAACAAAGTTGACTACAAATACAAAGTTACAAATGTATTCGCAATTGATACAAAACAAGCGAGGTATAAAAAGACGCTTCAAATGAAACTGAGGTGACTGCATTAAAATGTAAACAGTGGGCTGTAGGCCTATTTCAGTCACATTGAAATGCATTTCATGTTCAATCAATTGTTCTATTTTGCGTTTTTATTGGGTAAGCATTCCAATAAGCCGCCTAAATATTTGCAGCTGTAGGCGGTAAAATCTCTCTGAGTGGATCGGTCGTCAGTATTGTGAAATAATTCTAATTTTAAGGAAATATTTTAATGGAGAAATATGATCAGATAGGATTGAAAGAAAGGGTGCGCTGCCATCAGTATCGACACACGCTCCAACGATGCCCTTACCGACCGTTCTCTCTGCGTGGTGTTCTGGGAAACGCGTGTCACATCTTCAGCCGTTGTAGGGAGAATGCATCTTTAAAACACTCATAAGCTTAAGTTCCATCGCTACCAGGAAACCAGGCCCTGGTCACTTTGATTAACTCCACCTCTCCCAGTAAGTCCTACACCATCTCGTTGACTGCAAATGTATCTCCCAAAAACACATCCTTATCTATGAAATGCACTCCAACAAGGAACAAAGCATTAATTATTATTTGGAACCACCATATCAGACCTATCGGCTGCCTTTGATACTGTGAACCATCAGATCCTCCTCTCCACCCTCTCCGAGCTGGGCATCTCCGGCGCGGCCCACGCTTAGATTGCGTCCTACCTGACAGGTCGCTCCTACCAGGTGGCGTGGCGAGAATCTGTCTCCGCACCACGTGCTCTCACCACTGGTGTCCCCCAGGGCTCTGTTCTAGGCCCTCTCCTATTCTCGCTATACACCAAGTCACTTGGCTCTGTCATATCCTCACATGGTCTCTCCTATCATTGCTATGCAGACGACACACAATTAATCTTCTCCTTTCCCCCCTCTGATAACCAGGTGGTGAATCGCATCTCTGCATGTCTGGCAGACATATCAGTGTGGATGACGGATCACCACCTCAAGCTGAACCTCGGCAAGACGGAGCTGCTCTTCCTCCCGGGGAAGGACTGCCCGTTCCATGATCTCGCCATCACGGTTGACAACTCCATTGTGTCCTCCTCCCAGAGTGCTAAGAACCTTGGCGTGATCCTGGACAACACCCTGTCGTTCTCAACTAACATCAAGGCGGTGACCCGTTCCTGTAGGTTCATGCTCTACAACATTCGCAGAGTACGACCCTGCCTCACGCAGGAAGCGGCGCAGGTCCTAATCCAGGCACTTGTCATCTCCCGTCTGGATTACTGCAACTCGCTGTTGGCTGGGCTCCCTGCCTGTGCCATTAAACCCCTACAACTCATCCAGAACGCCGCAGCCCGTCTGGTGTTCAACTTTCCCAAGTTCTCTCACGTCACCCCGCTCCTCCGCTCTCTCCACTGGCTTCCAGTTGAAGCTCGCATCCGCTACAAGACCATGGTGCTTGCCTACGGAGCTGTGAGGGGAACGGCACCTCCGTACCTTCAGGCTCTGATCAGGCCCTACACCCAAACAAGGGCACTGCGTTCATCCACCTCTGGCCTGCTCGCCTCCCTACCTCTGAGGAAGTACAGTTCCCGCTCAGCCCAGTCAAAACTGTTCGCTGCTCTGGCACCCCAATGGTGGAACAAACTCCCTCACGACGCCAGGTCAGCGGAGTCAATCACCACCTTCCGGAGACACCTGAAACCCCACCTCTTTAAGGAATACCTAGGATAGGATAAAGTAATCCTTCTAACTCCCTCCCCCCTTAAAAGAGTTAGATGCACTATTGTAAAGTGGTTGTTCCACTGGATATCATAAGGTGAATGCACCAATTTGTAAGTCGCTCTGGATAAGAGTGTCTGCTAAATGACTTAAATGTAAATGTAATTATACTGAGACCTATCTTTATGAACAACTTTAACCCATTTTGCTCCTATCTGCAACGCTACAGTTTTCCACTCATTTACATTTTAACTTTACTCAACGTGACATCCGACTTAAACTGCTTTAGCTTCCGCCATCTTTCCTCTCCTGAATTGTATGCTGAATTGTATGACAGTATCGTAAAAGATTTTTAAAAATGTATGTTAGAAGTTTGTAGTCGGCGGCAGTCGTTACATTTTTTGTCACGCAAACCATTTGTTTGTTGCTCCGCTAGTTTAGCTCTTAATATTATGTATTTGTGTCTTAATATTATTACTACAAAGTGCACATGTTAAAGTTACTGAGAAATGTTAATAACTTACATGTGCTTCATATCCTCATAATTAAAGAGCTGAATATTTGTTGCATTTGCCACCCCCGAGTATCCTAGGGGGTGTGTCAACCAGAGCTTCTTCTTCTTCGTGTGGCTTTCCGGCAGACTAGACATTTTGTTCGTGCATGCCGCCACCTACTATGCGGTAATGTGTGGTCAATCATGTTACATTTTGTGATACCAAAATTAAAAATGAAGGGGAAAAAGGAACTAACCCTACACCTACAGTACTTTCCGAATGTTTTCAGACCCCTTGACTTTTTCCACATATTTTGTTACGTTACAGCCTTATTGTCACGCCCTGACCTTAGTATTCTTTGTTTTCTTTATTATTTTGGTTAGGTCAGGGTGTGACATGGGTGATTTATATGTTTTTGTCCTGTCTAGGGTTTTTGTATGTTTATGGGTTTGTAACCAGTCTAGGGGTTTTGTATGTCTATGGTTGCCTAGATTGGTTCTCAATTAGAGGCAGCTGTTTATCGTTGTCTCTGATTGGGAACCATATTTAGGCAGCCATATTCCTTGAGTATTTCGTGGGTGTTTATCTATGTCTATGTTTAGTTGCTTGTGTCAGCACTATGATTATATAGCTTCACGTTCGTTTTGTTGTTTTTGTATAGTTCATTCAGTGTTCTTTCTTTATTAAAAGAAGATGCATTGAAATCACGCTGCGCTTTGGTCTCCTCTATACGACGAACGTGACACTTATTCTAAAATGTATTAAATTGTTTCTCCCCCTCATCAATCTACAAACAATACCCCATAATGACAAGCTAGATCAGTTTGTTTTAATGTTTGCAACAAAACTTTTTTTTGTAATGAAATATCACATTTACATAAGTATTCAGACCCTTTACTCAGTACTTTGTTGAACAGTTTTGGTAGCGATTACAGCCTCGAGTCTTCTTGGGTATGATGCTACAAGCTTGGCACACCTGTATTTGGGGAGTTTCTCCCATTCTTCTCTGCAGATCCTCTCAAGCTCTGTCAGGTTGGATGGTGAGCGTCGCTGCACAGCTATTTTCAGGTCTCTCCAGAGATATTAAATCAGGTTCAAGTCCGGGCTCTGTGCCTTTTACAGAGGAGTGGCTTCCGTCTGGCCTAAATACTTATGTAAATAAGGTATTTCATTTTTTTGCTTTTTGTTTTTGCTTCGGCATTATGGGGTATTGTGTGTAGATTGATGGGGAAAATGTTTTATTTAATCAATTTTAGAATAAGGCTGTAACGTAACAAAATGTGGAAAAAGAGTAGGAGTCTGAATACTTTCCGAATGCACTGTATATACCACTATTTGCAACAACAAAAAATCATCACCATCCAATTCCACTACTTTGACCCTAACTGATCTTACACCAGGCCGACGCCCTAGGAGGACAGGACTCTTTCGTCAAACACAACTTGTAACTCTTCTGCAATAAAACATTGTACACCCAAGTACTTCTCTCCAGCTGCCACCACAACATCTATTTTCTGTGATTTACGTTATATTTCTGAGTTACAGTTGACAACCATGGCAATGAATGTTAATAAGAAGCCAACCTTACTGAAGCCGAAATTTGTATCACTCTGCATTGGCCTAGGCCTACTACTCACCCTTGACCCATCATCCTCTACTCTCTTCACTGCCTCAGCATATAACACCTTCTGTTCTTCTCTAACCCTGGCAACCTCAACCTGTCTCTCTTGCACAGGGCACATCTGATCCCCAGCAACATGAGCACCCCCACAATTTCCACCGATACTACACATTCCTTTGTCCCATGCCCTCCTGCACACTTCTCACATCTTGGAATTTCCCTCCTACACACTGCTGCAAAGTGACCATGAGCTTGGTATCTGAAATACATGAGTGGGTTCGGCACAAAAGCTCTCACGGGATAACTGACACATTCTAACCTGACTTTATCAGGTGAAGAGTATGCTTCAAAACTTAAAAGGGCAGACGGTCTTCTCAGTTTCATCATGCTCGCCACCGGGTCTGCGTTGCACCAAACGGCGGGCATCACAGACACAGGGAATCTTCCATTTCAGTTGCTCCACCACAACACTTAACGCCACCCCAGTAATCAATCCATTCAAAGGCGCCCTGCTCCGGTGAGCAAAGCAAAGAGACAGCAAATTATGGTTTGTGCTTGGCACCATTCTACCTCGACACACATCTTCCCACTGCACTCTGCTCTTCTCCTTCTTCCTCGCTGTCGTCAACCAGAGCTACAATCCAGGAGAGCCAATTATTCTGTGGTTTGGGTAACAGTAAATCAGAAGGGGGAAATAAATGTGTACGCTGGTTTATTTCTTCTTAATCTGCTTATTTCTGGTTCTACACTAATAATTGTTCCATGTATCCCACAAGAGCGGAAATGCATATTTTTTTCAGCTGAAAGATGATGCCCATTCTTATTATTGGTAGTGGTTTCTTTGCAGCAATTTGACCATGAAGGGCTGTTTCACGCAGTCTCCTCTAAACAGTTGCTGTTGAGATGTGTCTGTTACTTGAACTCTGTGAGGCATTTATTTGGGCTGCAATCTGAGGTGCAGTTAACTCTAATGAACTTATCCTCTGCAACAGAGGTAATTCTGGGTTTCCCTTTCCTGTGGGGGTCGTCATGAGAGTTTCATCATAGTGCTTGATGGTTTTTGCAAATCCGGTTTTTCCGGATTGACTGAAATTCATGCCTTAAAGTAATGATGAACTGTCATTTCTCTTTGCTTATTTGAGCTGTTCTTGCAATAATATGGACTTGGTCTTTTACCAAATAGGGCTATCTTCTGTATACCACCCCTACCTTGTCACAACACAACTGATTGGCTCAAATGCATTAAGTAGGAAAGAAATTCCACAAATTAACTTTTAACAAGGCACACCAGTTAATTGAAATGCATTCCTTGTTGACTACGTCATGAAGCTGGTTGAGAGAATGCCAAGAGTGTGCAAAGCTGTCATCAAGCCAAAGGATGGCTACTTTGAAGAATCTCAAATATAAAATATATTTTGATTTGTTTAACACTTTTTTGGTTACTACATGATTCCATATGTCTTATTTCATAGTTTTGATGTCTTCACTATTATCCTACAATGTAGTAGTAGTAATAGTAATAAAGCTTGGCACAAAAAACCCTTGATTGAGTAAGTGAGTCCAAACTTTTGACTGGTACTGTATGTACATATCTACCTCAATTACCTTTTACCCCTGCACTTCGACTTAGTACTGGTAACCCGTGAAAGGTGCCTTCAGAAAGTATTCATACCCCTTGACTAATTCCACATTTTGTTGAGTTACAGATGGAATTCAAAATGGATTGAATTGATTTTCCTCTCACCCATCTACATACAATACCCCATGATGAAATGAAAATGAAACATTTTTGCAAATGTATTGAAAATAAAATACATAGATATTCTATTTACATAAGTATTCACACCTCTGAGTCAACACAGTGATTACATGTCAATACAGTGATTACCGCCAGTGGTGGAAAAAGTACCCAATTGTCATACTTGAGTAAAAGTTATTAATAGAAAATGACTAAAGTGAAAGTGACACAGTAAAATACTACTTCAGTAAAAGTCTAAAAGCATTTGGTTTTAAATATACTTCAGTAGCAAAAGTAAATGTAATTGAGAAAATATACAAAAGTAAGAATCATTTCAAATTCCTTATATTAAGCAAACCAGATGGATTTTCAGTTTTTTTATTTATTTATGGAAAGCCAGGGGCACACTGTAACACTCCGACATAATTTACAAATGGCTATAGGGTTGACCAGGAATGTTCTCTTGATAAGTGTGTGTAATTGGACCCTTGTCCTGTCCTGCTAAGCATTAAAAATGTAACGAGTACTTTTGGGTGTCAGGGAAAATGTATGGAGTAAAAAGTACATTTATTTTCGTTGAATGTAGTGAAGTTTAAGTAAAAGTTGTCAAAAGTATAACTAGTAAAGTAAAGTACAGATACCCAAAGAAACTACTTAAGTAGTACTTTAAAGTAAATGTAATTAAGTAATTTACACCACTGATTACAGCTGTGGGATTTTCTGGGTAAATCTCTAACAACTTTGCACAACTGGATTGTACAATATTTGCACATTATTATTTTAAAAAGTCTAAGTTCTGTCAAGTTGGTTGTTGATCATTGCTAAACAGCCCATTTCAAGTCTTGCCATAGATTTTCAAGCCGATTTGAGTCGGTAACTAGGCCACTCAATGTCATCTTGGTAAGCAGCTCCACTTTATATTTGGCCTTGTGTTTTCAGTTATTGTCTTGTTGAAAGGAGTATTTGTCTCCCAGTGTCTTTTGAAAAGCAGACTGAACCAGCTTTTATGCTAGGATTTTGCCTGTGCTTAGCTCTATTCCGTTTATTTTTATCCTAGAAAAACCTCCCTAGTCCTTGCCGATGACAAGCATACCTATAACATGATGTAGCCACCACTATGCTTGAAAATATGAAAAGTGGGACTCAGTGATGTGTTTGCCCAAAACATAACACTTTATATTCAGGACATAAAGTAAATTTCTTTGCCACATTTTTTGCAGTTTTACTTCAGTGCCTTATTGCAAACAGAATGCATGTTTTGGGATATTGATATTCTGTACAGGCTTCCTTCTTTTCACGCTGTCATTTAGATTAGTATTGTGGAGTAAATGCAATGTTGTTGATCCATCCTCAGTTTTCTCCTATCACAGCCAATAAACTCTGTAATTGTTTTAAAGTCACCATTGGCCTCATGGTGAAATCCCTGAGTGGATTCCTTTCTCTCCAACAAATTAGTTAGGAAGGTTGCCAGTATCTTTGTAGTGACTGGATGTATTGATACACCATCCAGTGTAATTAATAAGTTCACCATGCTCAAAGGGATATCCAGTACCTGCTTTTTTCCATTTGTACCCATCTACCAATAGGTGCCCTTCTTTGCGAGGCATTGTAAAACCTTCCTGGTCTTTGTGGTTGAATCTGTGTTTGAAATTCACTGCTCGACTGAGGGACCTTACAGATATTGTTTGTGTGGGCTACAGAAAGAGGTAGTCATTCAAAAATCATGTTAAAGACTTTTATTGCACACAGTGAACTTATTTAGGTTTACCCTAACAAAGGGGTTGAATACTTATTGACACAAGACATTTCATTTTTTCTTTTGAATTAATTTGTAAACATTTCTAAAAACTACATTCTTGTGGTGCCTTAATACCACTTTGCCCTCACCCTCAGCCTGGGTATTGCACTGAATCCTCTGGTCTGCCTCAGTGGCCTCCTCCACCGCCTCAGAGTGCCACTTCACAATGAGGTAGGACCATTCTTGAGATAATATGATTAGTAGGAGTTCCATTGAATGTTGTTCTGAAAGTTAAGTTGAGGAGTGTTTTTCCGCTGAGTCAGATATCTACCTAAGTCTACGTCCAGCCATATGAGCAGATAATGGGCAAGTCTGAAATGTATGTAATGCTGCGCTGCCAGTGTACTTTGCATCTTTTATAGCAAACATTCATTAAAGCCAACACCATTTGTCGAGTTGCAACAATACCCTAATTATTGTGTTATACAACATACTAAAAAGCAATTTTTCCCACACCATTAATCTTAAAAAGTGTACAGTTTTCAGATGAGTAAGATATTGAGTCCACATGAAGCAGTGCAACAGACAAGACTCGAATGGCGATCATCTGTGGGTTTACTCAGTGGTTATTGATTACTCTGGTCTACAGACCCTCGGGGAATTTGGTGGATCACGAATACCAGATGACACCTAAACCATAGATCAAAGCATAAGCACATGACTTTCATAGCTGATCATTTGCCTGCTACTTGGACCGTCTATAACATCTGCAGGCCTGCCTCCCCTCATCACACACCTCTGGCAACAACATAATATAACTAGTTGTCAATATACAACATGGTCTCAGGTTTTGGCATAGCATATACATATATGTGTAAAACATTCCAAATGTGGCCTTCCTCTTGTACAAGTCCCTAGATGTAGCTTGCATGAAATAGCATGTGCAGAAGTGTCTGGGGGAAAAAAGCCCAGCACCGACAGTTAATCGTGTTTATGGCTTCTTCTAGAAATCAATGCACATCTGTAAAGACCATCTGTGTTGGGAGGCTTATACTGTAAATATAAGATAACAAGACCCTCCGTTAGCACAAGGGCCTAAGAGAAGCATCCAGGAAAAGCATTGGAAATACACAAGAACGGGTGCATACATATTATATTGGCTGGCGTTTTGATAAGGCATGATGGTAGGAGTTCTGTGAAGCCTGTGACATCTTTAGCTGTGATTTATAATGTCTGATTGTGCCCTTGTTCTCTGTGAGAGCAGCTATTCCCCCGTGGGCTTAGAGAACCTGACACATGCCTTTTCGCTCCTTCTCTATAAGACTTCCTATTACCTTGGGGTTTCAGAGGTGTCAAAAGCAGACACTGGCAGTCTGGTTGTGTGCTCCATTTAGTCTTATTTTAAGTATAAGGCCAGGCTAAGACAGAATACTACTGTAGTTTCTGTGTCTTATCCATAATACAGTTGAGAATCAAAATCTCAAAGTCTGCAAACCAATGCAAAACAATGAATTATAATGTATATAGAATTGCAATTAGTTGTTATAAAAAATATCTGATTTCAAGTGTGCATTTTTTATGGTTATTCATGACTCATTACTTTAAAGGGGAGTATTACTTTATCTAGTATTAAAAAGCTAAACCATTTGGAAGGTCTGTTTTGTGGGGATACAATGTAAATTGTTTTTATTATGGCCATCATTTTCAGGCTTTTAATAGGTGGTGAGTTGCTGGTTATTTGCATTCCAGTCGACAATTAGAAAATGTCGTGAACAGATGATTTAGGCCTATGTGTGGTTGCCTCAGTCCTACTTAAAAAACAACAATAAATGAACATCAAACAGGCAAGCAAGTGCAATGTACTCATTTGAGTTTTTTAGTTCAATATCGCATTGTTCTCTCAGACACATAATCAGCGTTCACTCTTTAAAGTTTGACAACCAATAAAGCTAAAATTACTGCATAGTAGCAGATTTGAGACACGATGCTGCTATGCCACCGAGAAATATTGTTGTGTTTGTGCTCACGAGCAGAACCCAGTGCTGCCTGCAGTGGTGTAGTATACATCAAAATGCATGGATAATTTAACATATGTGTCAACATGAGTAGAAATCTGAAACCTTAAGTCATCAATTCCAAGACATAATGTCTGCCAACGGAGCACTCTGCAACCTGAGTAACAGACACGCACTCTATTTCTGGGTTCTTCATAATGGGATGGATGTCAACAGAATGTCTTCATCAGAGACGAACACAGACTCCCCTTTGGCCACCTCTCTTCAACACAGCCAGGGGGGCTCAGATCTGGGATTAGACTCCAGAGCATCGGGGCTGTAAGTGTTTGCATTATCTGGAGGGCTCCGTATGTCACTCAGCTGCTCTGAGAAAAGTCTCCCCACCCCCAGGGAGCAGAACGTGATTAAAACCAGAAAACTGAACCTGTCACTGGGGGGTTCTGCAGGCGGAGGGCGAGGGCGAGGAGGCGAGACTGAGGAGTGTGGTACCCCTGGTGGAGTGCTGATTAGTGATCATTATAAGGATTTTAAAATGATATTATTGTTGGAGGCTGCCTCTGCTCTGTTGCCTGGCATTGCCATTTGCAGGAGAGTGCTTCAAAGGATTCAGCGGCACATAGGCGTTTGATGAGGGTAGCCCCTGCGCTTGTCTCATCCCAACCGCTCACAGTGTCTCATCCCCCACTCTCTCCTTCCCTCCCCTAACCCCCTCTAGCTGACAGGAAGCTGACCTAATTAAGATAGGCTCCTGCTATGAAAAAACTCTAAATTCCCACCAGGCTTTCTATTGGCCTGTAATTTCGTACGTATTTGTCAGACAATATGGGGAGTGAATGACTAGTGTACATCCTAACAGAGATTTGCTGGGTTTGTTCCTGTGTCTTTTCAGGTTACGTTAGATCAGGTAAACAGGTTAGGATAGGTCGAATCCCCGAGCTGACGAGGTAAAAACCTGTCGTTCTGCCCCTGAGCAAGGCAGTTCACCCACTGTTCCCCGGGCGCTGAAGACGTGGATGTCGATTAGAGGGGTTGGGTTAAATGCGGAAGACACATTTCAGTTGAATGCATTCAGTTGTACAACTGACTAGGTATCCCTCTTTCCCTTTCCCTTTAACAAGAATGGGGGGTGGGCAGGGGTGATGGGTGGGCATGTGGGGGGGATGGGGAGGGCTCAGGGGACAATCAAGGGGCTTTGGGTACTCGGAGCGGCTTCACTTTTGTATAAAATAAATGTTTTCAATTGTTATAAAAAGAAAAAATAAGTTTATGAAGTGGTCGCAGTGACATATGTGACACCACCCCGCCGTGCATCTGGCCTGCCCCATAGCTGTGGTGATAATTAGCAGGTGACAACACTACCATGCAGCAATGACGTGGGACTCAGAGTGTTGGAAATATGGGGGCTTTCTTTCATTTTCCCTTCACTTTAATAGACCTGTAGAAAGTTCCTCAATACTTTTCTAGACATTAGCAAACTATGTATGAGTCCGCATAGGGAGTCTGTGAGTGACTAAGCCTGAGCCTCAGTGGACTACGCTGAAGTATTTATGTACAGGTGCTGCGGTTCTGATTCTGCCCCTGGGATAATATTGTTATGTACAGTTTCAGGAACAGTATGTTTCTCAGGGCCTGGGGGACTAGAGAATGTTCATGAGGCACCGGCAACTTCTCAACATGGAAATTGATCCACAGCTGTAGATAGTAGACTGGAAGCTCCCAATAGATTTGGCTCCGCATTGTGACAGAGTCTATATATGTCTTCTCTCGCTCGCTTTTCTGTCTTTCGCCCTTTTTCTACTTCTTCCTCTTTCCATCTGTTTGCAGGAATCGGTACCGTGGCCGATTCTATATTGAATTATGTAGTTAGGAGTTGCATTTCAAAACCTCTGTATCTTGCTGTGGGGCACCGACTTTACATCAGTAAATCTTGTAAGTCCAATATGTTTGGGGTTTTAGGCTGGGTTTCTGTATGAGCACTTTGTGACTGATGTAAAAAGGGCTTCATAAATATGTTTGATTTGACATATGTCCCATGATAACCTCTCAGTTCTTTGTTTATGTTGTTTTGTAAAAAATGCTTTCGAGTTTGACCTTTCTCTGCTCACAAACACATTTTCCTTGAAGAAAGTTTGCATGACTAACTATCAATATCTTCTGGCCCGTGGAATGTTTTGGTCTTCAATATACCTCATTGTGGTGTTATTAAGCAGGAGCTTGATACACTCTGTTTTGCCGACAATGCATGGTTATAGTATGCTTTGTTATATTAAAAGACCATATCTGGAAGTACAAACATGTCTGCTGCTTTCCCTACATTGTACATGTGTACACAAGCGCAGCCATATTGCCTCTATTGTAGGAGAGTTAATTAGAATGCTTTAGTTCAGAAGCAGTCTCGGCAGTTTGAAGTAGAAAGGGAAACAACACAGCACAGGATTGTATCGAGATCAACATGCTTTAGTCATAGGTAAACTCATTACCGTCTCTGCACCTTGAGGGGACTAAATGTCTAGCAGCACAACAAAAGCAGTAAGGAGCCCTCCTGCAGACTGCATTCTCAGGATTGTATTATGCAGTCTGAGTCGATGTGACAGCGTCAGATATGACGAGGCATCCAATAAGTGACGGATTTATGTAAACGTACCATACTCCCCTCATGGCGGCAGGTAGCCTAGCGGTTAATGGCGTTCGGCCAGTAACTGAAAGGTCGCTGGTTTTAATCCCTGAGCATACTAGGTGAAAAATCTGTCCGTGCCCCTGAGCAAGACACATAACCCTAATTGCTCCTATATGTTGCTCTGGATAAGAGTGTCTGCTAAATTACTAAAATGTCACAATACTATCTCTATAGGCTCATGTTGAGGAATACAAGGTATAAATGTGTAATCCTACTTTGACATGAATATATGACTGACTGACACATGGGGCCTCTCGACAGTATGTCACGTCCTCTCGTGCATATTGCCAGCTCAATGAACACCTTGTCTGGCCTCAGCCTGCCATTTCCTGATGTGCTGTTCATTCGAATCTTTTAGCGTGGCCCTCTTATAGGGGTGAGAGGAGGTGACGCATGAGGATCAGTCCGACAAGGCGAGGAACGGCAAGGAAGTGGATCCAGATCTACACCAGATGGACCCTGACAATGGCCTCAGTATATCTCCATGATGTGACCTGTTTGTACCAGAGGCAAGGCAGCACAGGCAAAAAAGGTACTGAAAATCCCTTGCCTTCCTTTCAGGGGAATCCTTTACAGTACCAAATATGGGAAGGCTTCGATTGAAGGTGACCCCTTTAGATGGGTTATAAGTGAGGCTGACACAGGGTTAAGTGGGTTTGGTCAGTGAAAATGGCCAGTGCAATTGCTGTTTTTGTCCGAGATGTTGAATTCTAACACTAATCTGGGAAAGGAATATTAGGCCAAAGAGGTTAAAAACGTCAGATATTTTCTTTGTAATACACTGTTTTGTGATGTTATGAAGAGGGAAAATTGCTAATTTCTGAGTCCATTCACTGAATACGAATAAAACTGTGTGATAGAATGGTATTATGGTTTCTCGCTTGCTTTCCAATTGGCAACACTTTTCAATGTAGCAAGGGAATGTAAGAGCATCAGCCATCTGCCATCCAAGTAAGTGTGCCTTCGAGGTTGTGCCTGAAGCCTGCAGAGTACTGACACTTTGCCTCAGTAGCCGCATACCGTGTGGAAGTCTGGTGCCAGAGTCGATGCCGTCTGTACAGTGGAGCTCAGTGCCATAAGCCATCACTGTGCCCTATAACGAGGGAAATGGACAGGGCAAATGGACTCCTCATTAGCCCACGTCCTGCATCATTAATTTGGGCTGTTTGCCAGACTGAGATGAATGGCACAAATTAGCGTCATTAAAGCATTGCTGTTATTCTCCGTGACTATGTCACCCGGACCCTAATTGAATCTAAAGGGGACTTCTAGGGCCCATTGTGCGGACAAGTTAAGAGAGGGTTGTCATCAAACAGGTCTACATTTGTTTTTTATCTTTTTTCAAAAGAGTGATTATGCTGAGGCTTACTGTGCCACTGCTTTACAGTCAAGCAATTTCAGGGTGATGAATGACTAGACTGATTTGAATGGCGATATGGACCATCAAACATGAACAGAATTTATGGGTTTGCATTTTAAATTATATGTTTTTTCTTCTTTTCAGTGAGTACACTGTGCCCGTGATTTAAACTCTTGACACATTTCCTGGCATAGATGATGTACAATTGAACATGTGAATATGCTTTTGAACATTTGAGTAAAGTGCTGAAACATAGTCCAATGAATAGTTAACAATAAGTATCTCTAAAATTGTAATAATTAGACCCGAAAAGGTGTTTTAAATTGTATTTTACTTAACCTTTATTTAACTAGGCAAATCAGTTAAGAACAAATTCTTATTTTACAATGACAGCCTACCCTGGCCAAACCCTCCCCTTACCCTTACAACGCTGGGCCAATTGTGCGCCACCCTATGGGACTTCCGATCACAGCCGGTTGTGATACAGCCCGGGATTGAACCAGGGTCTGTAGTGACACCTCTAGCACTGAGATGCAGTGCCTTAAACCACTGCGCCACTTGGGAGCACATTACTTTTATTTTAAACATTTACATTTGTCATTTAGCAGACACTCTTATCCAGAGCGACATACAGGAGCAATTAGGGTTAAGGGCCTTGCTCAAGGGCACAGACAGATTTTTCACCTAGTCGGCTTGGGGATTTAAACAAGCAACCTTTTGGTTACTTTCCCAACACTCTTAAACGCTAGGCTACCTGCCACCCAAGCAACCAAGACCAAGCAAAAACACTTTTATTTGAAAATTACCTGACATTCTCTACAGAGCATAATAAAAATGAACCAAACACCACATTTTGTTTACAGTTATGAGAAAAATGAGCAATTTCCTTGAGTTATAATGTGCTGTAAATGTCAAAACCATTATGGCCATTTTACAGTAAATAGTCTACAAATAAATAGCAGGTTCCACGCCTCAGGCCTGAAAGATGGTTTCTCTGTGCAGTGCCACACACCAGTGTGAGAAGTATTGAGTACCTGTGTGGGTGTCAGGAAAGACAAAGCTTTCACTGCCAAGACCAAGTGAAACCTTGGCACCAATTGTTCATGACAGCAGGCGAGTTCATATGGAGCCGACAAACATCTACATTTCTTTCAAAAACCAATCAGGAAGGCAGAAATAACCTGCCTTTTGTGTCAGAAAAGCTAAGGATTGATTAGCTTTGACACAAATAGCAGGTTTCTATCCAGGTTGGTTATGGTTTAATATCAGTTTTTGTGTAATGGTTTCTGACAACGTTCAGGACTCTTCTTTCTGATTCTCCTATCATGTTGAGCTCAAACACCCTCTTTTACTGCAACAGTGAATTCCCATAAGGTTTGGTTCCTTCCCTCAGGGGTAATAGAGCTAACTACAACTACATGTTGTTATCTAACTTTTATATCTGCCTCGTCTTAGATTGCAAGGATCACTATGAGGACATGTGATGGTGCAGGAGGAGATGGCTGCCATTTTACAGGCTCCTAACCAATTGTACTATTTTGTGCGTTTTTTGTACATAAATGTTTCTGCCACCGTCTCTTATGACCGAAAAGAGCTTCTGAATATCAGGACAGCGATTACTCACCTCCTACTGGATGAAGATTTTTTCTTTAACGAGTCGGACGCAAAGTATTTACTTCAGACACCCGACAAGGCCCAAATCCCTGTCATTCGCATGTTGAAGAGACGGAGATATCGGGGACATAGGTCGGGGGGCCTTGTAAGGATCCGACGGCGAGTGAGTAATCCCCCTCTACCATCAGTCCTACTAGCCAACGTGCAATCATTGGATAACAAAATGGGTAAGCTCCGATCTAGACTATCCTACCAACGGGACATTAAAAACTGTAATCTTATATTTCACAGAGTCGTGGCTGAACAACATTATGGATAACATACAGCTGGCAGGGTTTTTGGTCTGTCGGCAAGATAGAACAGTGGTCTGTGTCTATTTGTAAATAACAGCTGGTGCACAAAATCTAATATTAAGGAAGTCTCAGGGATTTGCTTGCCTGAGGTAGAGTATCTCATGATAAGCTGTAGACCACACTACTTACCAAGATAGTTTTATATTTTTTTGTAGCGGCCTATTTACCACCACAAACCGATGCTGGTACTAAGACGGCACACAACGAGCTGTATAAGGCCATAATCAAACAACAAAATGCTCATCCAGAGGCGGCGCTCCTAGTGGCCGGGGACTTTAATGCAGGGAAACTTAAATCCGTTTTACCTCATTTCTATCAAATCAAATTGTATTGGTCACATACACATGGTTAGCAGATGTTATTGCGAGTGTAGCGAAATGCTTGTGCTTCTATTTCCGACAGTGCAGTAATATCTAACAAGTAATATCTAACAATTCCACAACAAATAACTAATACACACAAATCGAAGTAAGGAATGGAATAAGAAAATATAAATAAGCAATGTCAGAGCGGCATAGGCTAAAATGCAATAAAGAGTGTAGAATATAGTATATACATATGAGATGAGTAATGCAAGATATGTAAACATTATTAAAGAGGCATTATTAAAGTGACTAGTGTTCCATTTATTAAAGTGGCCAGTGATTACAAATCTGTATGTAGGCAGCAGCCTCACTGTGCTAGTGATGGCTGTTTAACAGTCTAATGGCCTTGAGATAGAAGCTGTTTTTCAGTCTCTTGGTCCCAGCTTTGATGCACATGTACTGACCTCGCCTTCTGGATGGTAGCGGGGTGAACAGGCAGTGGCTCAGGTGGTTGTTGTCCTTGATTATCTTTTTGGCCTTCCTGTGACATCGGGTGTTGTAGGTGTCCTGGACGGCAGGTAGTTTGCCCCTGGTGATGTGTTGTGCAGACCGCACCACCCTCTGGAGAGCCCTGCGGTTGTAGGCGGTGCAGTTGCCATACCAGGCGGTAATACAGCCCGACAGGATGTACTCAATTGTGCATCTGTAAAAGTTTGTGAGGGTATTAGGTGACAAGCCAAATTTCTTCAGCCTCCTGAGGTTGAAGAGGTGCTGATGCGCCTTCTTCAACACACTGTCTGTGTGGGTGGACCATTTCAGTTTGTCAGTGATATGTACGCAGAGGAACTTAAAACTTTCCACCTTCTCCACTGCTGTCCCGTTGATGTGGATAGGGGGTGCTCCCTCCTCTGTTTCCTGAAGTCCACGATCATCTCCTTTGTTTTGTTGACATCGAGTGAGGTTATTTTCCTGACACCACACTCCTAGAGCCCTCACCGCCTCCCTGTAGGCTGTCTCATCGTTGTTGGTAATCAGGCCAACTACTGTTGTGTCGTCTGCAAACTTGATGGTTGAGTTGGAGGCGTGCATGGTCACGCAGTCATGGCTGAACAGGGCCCCTGTGTTGAGGATCAGCGAAGTGGAGGTGTGGACCTATTGGGGCGGTAAGCAAATTGAGGTGGGTCTAGGGTGACAGGTAAGGTGGAGGTGATATGATCCTTGACTAGTCTCTCAAAGCACTTCATGATGACAGAAGTGAGTGCTACGGGGCACTCACATCTGTTAAATGTGCAACCAGAGGGGGAAAAAAACTCTAGACCACCTTTACTCCACACACAGAGACGCGTACAAAGCTCTCCCTCGCCCTGCATTTGGCAAATCAAACCATAACTCTATCCTGATTCCTGCTTACAAGTAGTGATACATCCATATTACACTTTTGGCCAATACCTATATCCAATATTTTCCTTGCCAAAAAAAACTATACCGATAACCAATATTCAAAAATGTTGCGGCCTTTTAAGGATTCTAGTACAGTTAAATAGTTAACACACAGACATGGACGCAGCAGTCTAAGGCACTGCATCTCAGTGCAAGAGGCGTCACTACAGTCCAGGGTTCGAATCCAGGCTGTATCACATAATCCAGGCTGCGGCACACAAATGGCCCAGCATCGTCCGGGTTTAACCGGGGTAGGCCGTCATTGTAAATAAGAATTTGTTCTTAATTAATTGACTTGCCTAATTAAATAAAGGTTACACACACACAAACACACACACACACACACACACCACACTGAAAAAAATGTTATTTTGTTTGCATTTACGTATGTCCCATTACCAGTAAAAAATAATCCAAACCTATTTCTTTCACTTACTTGTTGTGCTGTTTCGTTGTTCATTTCTTCAGTCGTTTCATTCTCAACCAGGATTTCATCATACATGTCAAGCAGTGAAGTTTCAGCTCTGTCTGTCCGTGGCCTTTCTTCCTCGGTACGCACTGTCACTGTGTCAGTTTCCATCTTGTCCAGCTGTGTATGTAACATTTCACGTAAACCCTGTTTCTTGTCTGCATCGAAGTAGTGGTCCTTGTGCATAGCATCGAGCATGGTAGCAACACAGTAAAAAGAGAATGCCCCCGAATCGCTTGTTCACAGCCTGCGTCGTCAGTTTTGTTGAGCAGGGTATCACGTCTGTTGCAGGCACAATTGATGAGCTTATTTCTCAAGTCAGTTTTTCGAATAGAGCAAGCTATTGTGTTCATGTTTCCAAGTTTCAAACATGTTCTCAAATGTCATTGAAATGGCAGCAGCGGTATGACAACCAGCACATTTATGAGCATAAATACAACTTTCCTCAGTACGAAATCCTCGACGGCACACTGTGCTGTCAGACTCAGCATGCTCATGGGGCTGATATCGCTGGTACAAATGTCAGTCGTGAAGCTAATAGCAGTGACGCTATTACTGTGTATCTCCGGTAGGGCAACATCTGAAAAATGTACCGGTGCTCGACCAGTCGGCAAAAGCCAACATCAAAATGTCATTGAAGACACTTTCCAGTTGGTCAGCGCATGCTCGGTGTACACATCCTGGTAATCCATCTACACCACGTAAAATGTAGCGCTACACATGCAACACAACATTCCTAACCTAGCCAACAATGTCTGCTGTGTGGATTGAGCAGTCATCAAGTCGAGCAGTCATTTGAAAGAGTAAGAACATTTCAGCGAGACAACTCAAAGGCGAAATTCATTAACTCCAAGGTTAGGCATGCTGTGTTGCACGTGTAGCGCAAAATTTTATGTGCTGTCATTACTTCATGTACCTACATTATATAGGTATGCACGTCAGCTTTGACATCCGTTTTGCACATCGGCGTTAAACTAGACATTGGACAGATGCCAATGTTGGCATTTTAGCTAATATCGTCCGATTCCGATATGTTCACCGATATATCGTGCATCCCTACTTACAAGCAAAAACTAAAGCAGGAAGTACCAGTGACTCGCTCAATAAGGAAGTGTTCAGATGACGCAGATGCTAAGCTACAGAACTGTTTTGCTAGCACAGACTGGAATATGTTCCGGGATTCTTTCGATGGCATTGAGAAGTACAACACATCAGTCACTGACTTCATCAATAAGTGCATCGATGATGTCATCCCCACAGAGACCGTATGTACATACCCCAACCAGAAGCCATGGATTACAGGCAACATTGCACTGGGCTAAAGGGTAGAGCTGCCGCTTTCAAGGAGCAGGGCTCTAACCCGGACGCTTATAAGAAATCCCACTATGCCCTCCGACGAACCATCAAACAGGCAAAGCGTCAATACAGAACAAAGATTGAATCGTACGCTCGTCGGATGTGGCAGGGCTTGCAAACTATTATGCACTACAAAGGGAAGCACATTCGCGAGCTGCCCAGTGACACAAGCCCACCAGATGAGCTAAATAAGTTATATGCTTGCTTCAAGGCAAATAACACTGAAGCATGCATGAGAGCATCAGCTTTTCCAGACGACTGTGTGATCACGCTCTCCGTAGCCAATGTGAGTAAACCTTTAAACAGGTCAACATTCACAAGGCCGCAGGGCAAGATGGATTACCAGGACGTGTACCCCGAGCATGCGCTGACCAACTGGATAGTGTCTTCACTGACATTTTCAACCTGTCCCTGTCCGAGTCTGTAATACCAACATGTTTAAAGCAGACCACCATAGTCCCTGTACCCAAGAACACCAAGGTAACCTACCTAAATGACTACTGACCCTTAGCACTCACGTCTGTAGCCATGAAGTGCTTTGAAAGGCTGGTCATGGCTCACAACACCACTACCCAAGAAACCATAGACCAACTCCAATTCACATACCGCCCCAAAAGAACCACAGATGACGCAATCTCTATTGCAGTACACACTGCCCTTTCCCTCCTGGACAAAAGGAACACCTATGTGAGAATGCTATTCACTGACTACAGCTCATCATTCAACACCATAGTGCCCTCAAAGCTCATCACTAAGCTAAGGACCCTGGGATTAAACACCTCCCTTTGCAACTGGATCCTGGACTTCCTGGCGGGCCACCCCTAGGTGGAAAGGGTAGGTAACAACACATCTGCCACGCTGATCCTCAACACAGGGGCCCCTCAGGGGTGCGTGCTTAGTCCCCTCCTGTACTCCCTGTTCACCCATGACTGCAAGGCCAAGCATGACTCCACCTCCATCATTAAGTTTGCCAACAACACACCGGTGGTAGGCCTGATCACTGACAACGATGAGACAGCCTATAGGTAGGAGGTTAGAGACCTGGCAGTGTGGTGCCAGGATAACAACCTCTCCCTCAACCTGATTAAGACAAAGGAGATGATTGTTGACTACAGAAAAAGGAGGACCGAGCACGCCCACATTCTTATCGACGGGGCAGTAGTGGAGCAGGTTGAGAGCTTCAAGTTCCTTGGTGTCCATATCACCAACAAACTATAATGGACCAAACACACCTAGACAGTCGTGAAGAGGGCGCGACAACGCCTATTCTCCCTCAGGAGACTGAAAAGATTTGGTATGAGTCCTCAGATCCTCAAAAAGTTCTACAGCTGCACCATCGAGAGCATCCTGACTGGTTGCATCACAGCCTGGTATGGCAACTGCTTGGGCTTCGACCGCAAGGTACTACAGAAGGTAGTGCGTACGGCCCAATACATCACTGGGGCCAAGCTTCCTGCCATCCAGGACCTTTATATCAGGTGGTATTTTAATACATTTTTTACTTCCGTTTATTTTAGTAAATACTTTAACACTATTTTCCTTAACTGCATTGTTGGTTAAAGGCTTGTAAGTAAGCATTTCACTACATCTGTTGCATTCAGCGCATGTGACAAATAAAATTTGATTTGATATGATATGGTGGCTCCATTTCTTAATATTTTACAAAGAGGCAGATTGTAGTATTCTAATCTGATTCTTACCAATTGTATACAAAGATGTCTGATTATCTAATGCTATATGAGTGTATATACAGTAGAAGTCTCAAACACATCACTTTCCTCTTACCATAGATAGAAATCTCAAGAGGTGCTCCTCGTTCTCAAAGCACCGAGTCGTTTCCATAGTGATAGAGCTGCCCCATGAACTCATGGCTGGGTGAAGAAGACAGGTCAATGGTGCCTGTGGTGTTTCAACAAGCATCCTGCATCAGTCTGACACACATGTGCTGCTTGGAAGATGAGTAGGTCCCCAATTGAACAATGACTTGAAGAGGGTTCGCTTTGCATATCGCTCTCTAATGCTAGACAAAGTCCTGCAAAGGCCAATAAACTCCTTTATGTAACATATCAGTGGAAACATGTAGATGTCATATTTTCAATGCAAACACTGTTGTGTGCAATGGCATGACAGTACGTTGACCTTGGGTGTCTTTGGTGGGCTACCCAAAAGGACACAGTAAGCCTCTTAGGTTGGGTGCAAACGTTGCACAACGCATTGTGTCCTTTTCTCTCTAACCTAAAAAAGCTATCATAAAATGGGTGATATATGATACTCATCTCTGTTTCTTATGTGTCAGTATGCTGCAGGGAAACCATATTTTTCTCCCTAGCTGTGGTGATTCCAGCTTGGTAAGGTATGTTTTCACCGCACTCATCTCCCCTGGCATAGAGAGTTTCCTTCCATTTGACCTCTCTGACTCCTCTTTTAAACTACTGTTGCCATAACAACTGACCCACTGTGATTACTAGGCTTGAGCAAGGCACCCAGCCTGAGAAGGAGTGAAACGCAGCATCTCCAGACAGATGTTCCCAGCGAGAGACACACTGTTCATTTGTATGGCTTTCTCTCTTACGGGGATATTCTGGCTTGAGCCCAAACCAGATGAAGTGTCTAAATTGGAATAAGGGATTAGCTCAATGTCTCAGATAGCAATGTGTCCCCAGGTATAGAGATAATGTGGATGTGATCGATCCTGGCAGTCTTACAAGTCTACACTTATCTAGGTGATGGATTGGCAGCTCTCTGTCATGAGCTTTCCAAACACCATCACACTGGCCATGTAAACTGACCTCTGTTTAATCGAGTCTATAGCTGCATAGTCAACTTAGTTTTTTTTGTGTGTGGTGTGAATAATTTCGACAGTTACTGTGATGCAGGGTCATGTCAAATCCTCTGATGTCTCAAGTTAATAGGTTCTCTAAATTCAAACCCTTGAAAAATACTTAACTGGAAAACAAAAAAAATGTGTTTGAAGCATCATAAACCAACAGTTTACACCTCATTACCCAGTGTCGAAAGATAAAAGTCAGTCAGGAAAATGTTTCGCCAATCTCATTTATGTTCAAACACTCAGTAAGCACATGAGTAGGGTTGCAAAGCTAATTTTGGTAATGAACAGAAATCTATGGCAATCTATCGTACCTTTGATCATTTTAACTTTTATAACTTTTAAAACATGTATTCATATATAGTATATCTGTGTACATTTTCCCATGAGTTTCTAGATAGACCATATGGTTCAAGATGAAATAGCCCAATTAATGAAAAAAAAAGCATCCAATCAACAGTGTGTAATGTTTTACAGTTTAGTCATTGTATTTCTAATTTTAAAATCATCTTAATTAAATTATTTCATAGACACTGAACAAAAATATAAACACAACATGTAAAGGGTTGGTCCCATGTTCCATGAGCTGAAATAAAAGATCCCAGAAATGTTCCACACACAGAAAAAACTAATTTCTTTCAATTTTTGTGTGCAAATTTGTTTAGATCCCTGTTTGTGAGCATTTCTCCTTTGCCAAGATAATCCATCCACCTGACAGGTGTGGCATATCAAGAAGCTGCTTAAACAGCATGATCGTTACACAGGTGTACCTTGTGCTGGGTACAATAAAAGGCCACTCTAAAGTGTGACAAAACTGCACATAACACAATGCCACAGATGTCTCAAGTTGAGGAAGCGAGCAATTGGCATTTTGACTTCAGGAATGTCCACCAGAGCTGTTGCCAGAGAATTTAATGCTCATTTCTCTTCCATAAGCTGCCTCCTAGGTCATTTTAGAGAATTTGGCAGTATGTCCAACCTGCCTCACAACCGCAGACCACGTGTAACCACACCAGCCCAGGATCTCCACATTCGGCTTCTTCACCTGCAGGATCGTCTGAGACCAGCCAATCGGACAGCTGATGAAACTATGTGTTTGCACAACTGAAGAATTTCTGCAAATAAGCTCATCTGCATGCTCGTCATTCCCACTAGGGTCTTGACCTGACTGCAGGTCGGCATCGTAACCAGCTTCAGTCGGCAAATGCTCACCTTCGATGGCCACTGGCAAGCTGGAGAAGTGTGCTCTTCATAGATGAATCCCCGTTTCAACTGTACTAGGCAAATGGCAGACAGTGTTATGGCGTTGTGTGGGCGGGCGGTTTGCTGATGTCAACATTGTGAACAGAGTACCCCATGGTGGCGGTGGGGTTATGGTATGGGCAGGAATAAGCTACAGACAACGAATACAATTACATTGTATCAATGGCAATTTGTATGCACAGAGATACCGTGATGAGATGCTGAGGCCCATTGTCGTACCATTCATCCAGCGCCATCACCTCATGTTTCAGCATGATAATGCACGACACCATGTCACAAGGATCTGTACACAATTCCTGGAAGCTTTAAATGTCCCAGTTCTTCCATGGCCTGCATACTCACCAGACATGTCACCCATTGAGTATGTTTGGGATGCTCTTGATCAATATATAAGTCAGCGTGTTCCAGTTCACGCCAATATCTATTAACTTCACATAACAATTGAAGAAGAGTGGGACAACATTCCAAAGGCCACAATCAACAGCCTGATCAATTCTGTGAGGTAGATGTGTCACGCCGCATGAGGAAAATGGTGGTCACATGGTTTCTGATCAACGCACCTACCTTTAATTTTATATATATCTGTGACCAAGTCATGTGAAATCCATAGATTAGCGCCTAATGAATTCAATTGACTGATTTCCTTATGACCTGTAAATCACTCAAATCTTTGAAATTGTTGCATGTTGCACTTATATTTTTGTTCAGTGTCTTTTACATGTGATAAGGCCAAAGAGAAGGCGAGATAAGACACCTGTGATAATCTGAAGTACCCAAAAGGGCCAGTAGATGTCTTGTGATGGATTACATAAAATACTTGAAAGATACCAAAATTCTGGTAGTTTACTGGTAATCTTTGAATGTTTCCAGTAATATGCCCTCCCTTTGCAAATTGCAACCCTATTCATGCGCTATTACATAATAAGGCAGGAGTTCCATGATATTCTGATGAATGTTTGTTAAATTCCACGCTCTTACAACATGATGAATTTCAAAAGCAGCCATTTTGATTTGTAGACCAATGCCACATACTGCACATTGTCGTCTTGTTAGATGTTCGCCACTGCAGCAAGCAGATGGGTATGCTGGATGACTCTATGCATGTGGTCAGGACTCTGTTTCAAAGCATTGCATCATACACTTTTTACATCAATACTTCATTGTAGATCATGCCTCACCAAACACACCGTTGAAATGGCCAACCAAGACACCGACGGTGCTGGCCGTGGTTGTCTCTCTGGATAATGCATTACATAACAATGACTTGCATCATATGATGACTTTCTCCAACAGCGCACCTAAAGGCCCAATCTGGAGTTGCTACATGCATTTTTGGACTGTTAAAAGTAATAATTTATAGCTGTTGATTCTTGAAGAATACCCCATCAGAATACTCCGATGTTTCTTAAACATGGTCAATGTAAAGTAAATGTATGCAAACACTGTATATCTTTGAAAAATGGTTAAGGCCATCATTTTGATCTCATGGATGTTCAGTCCGTATTTTTCTCAAGCCCCGTCCCTCATCTGTTTACCAAAACAAGTAGCAATGGCAGCTTGGTTATTGTTTGAAATGCGGGCCTTTTAATCTCAAAATCGATCTTAATCTATACCACCCTTGAGCTAACCATTTTGCTGCATAACGTGTTATGTGCCGGTGAAAATTATATACAGTGGATAAGGGGAATGACTATATTTTCAAAAATTGATTGCTTGCTGTAATCATGACTTATTTCACCATATCTTTGTCCTAAATTACCCACTTGTATTTGTGTTTGCCATTTTATCCTGTTAAAATAGACTGTAAAATAGCAGCTCAAAAATACTGTTTTAATGCACTTACACAAAGGCTAAGTGAAAGCAGTGGAGCTATCACCATGCTTTTCCTATTTAAAAGTAGTGCCTGTTTACGTAACCTCCGCATTTGGATTGATTGTGTTTGTAGCTTCCCAGGGGTTGCTGCATGCTAATTGTCATGTTGAGAGGGTTACAAAATGCACCATTTCACCTAGTCATGGTTCCCTCCCCTCTACAATGTGGGCACCCATAGCAACAGTCCAGAGAGGGCAGTGACAGGTCAAGAGAGCCCTCTACAGGCAAAAGGGAGAATAAGCACACGTTTCTGAGTAAAATCTGAATCTGAAAGAGCTCCAGCCTTTAAGAACATACCCGGAATCTTAACTCCTGATAGGCTAATACTATAGAGATATGCTAATACTGTAGAGATATGCATTGTCAAACTGATATGGTAAAGCCATACCTTTTGCTTATGAGAGGCTAGGCATGTATTTGATCATATGATTGTACATAAGTTAATTGAGCTATTTGGACATTATAGAGATTGTCTCTTCATTAGATGTAGAATATGTATATTTAATTCAAATGAACAAAAAGTGTGTTTTCTTACTTACTTACTTACTTACTTTATTGTCCCCATGGGGAAATTTTGTTGCAGTGTCATGTACACATTTAAAGTGGCGTTAAATACAAAACAGGATTGACAATACAACTTTCAATAACAGTCACGCACCAATAAATAAAATTAAAATAAAAACAATTAAATTTAAAAAAGAAGAAAAGACTAGCCAGCTGGCCAATGGGAACATTTGCCCGAGCTATTTAAGAGGGATATCACACCTGGCACAAATTATTGTCTCGTTCTATTTTTCCTGCTGAGGGGTGCCCTATACCTGCGCCCAGAGGGGAGTAATTCAAAGTCCAGGTGACTTGGGTCTAAAATGATTTTGTGAGCCTTATGGAGGGCCCTGACCTTAAAAATCTCATCCAGGCCTGTCTGTTTGACTCCAAGTACCTTGCTTGCTGTGGTAATAATCCTTCTCAGCATGTTTCTCTGACTGACAGTGGCATTGCCAAACCAACAAACAATACAAAAAGTTAAAATACTCTCAATAAAGGATTTGTAAAACAGAGTCAATATAGTACAGTCTATATTAAAAGAACCCAACTTTTTTAGAAAGTACAGTCTCTGTTGGCTCTTTTTGTAGATCTGGTCTGTACATTTACTCCACTGAAGCTTACTGTCCAAAAAGACACCCAGATATTTATATTCCTCTACAATCTCTATATTCTGACCTCTGATAGATGTTGCAGAGGTAGGTGTTGTACGCTTCCTGAAGTCTATGCACATCTCTTTGGTCTTGTTAGTATTGAGGACCAAGTGTGATTCCTCACACCACTCTACAAAGTCATCTAGGACCGGGCCATGATGTTCCTCGTCATCATGCAACAGGCTGATCAAGGCAGTGTCATCAGCGAACTTAACGAGGTGTCTGTCAGTATGGGAACTAGTACAACTATTAGTGTACAAGATGTACAGAAGTGGGGACAAAACACATCCCTGAGGAGAGCCTGTACTGTTTCGGAGGTGATATAAGTAATAACATGTATACTCCATTTATAATCCATGAAAATACTTTCTTCCAAATATTTGGAGAAAACAGTGTGGGCATTTGGAGCAAGTAAATCTATTGGCAAATATATGCTAGAATAAATGTATTTGTTGCTTCAATGGTCCCCCAGAGACATTTTCACTTGAAGTTTATATAGACCAGTGCAGATGTAGAATCACACATTATAAACAGTATTAACATTGTCACAATACACAACTCCATAACCATTTGCTGAATCACATTGGGTCTGAGATCTGGTTGGTATGTGGAAAAATATCCACCTACTGTAAGCTATGGGTGACTTGTTTGCAATGGAATTCATAATGCACAAAATAAATAAATAAAAATGCTAAACATGGCAAGAAGTCAAAGAGCCACTAACACATCTTTAAAGATGGATGAATTTATATATATCATGCATTAAAAACCTCATTCATTTTCTTTGCATATTTATTTTCTCATTCATTGTTTTTTCAAATCTATTTACCAGTGTGATGGCATTGGTGAGACGGCATATCTCGGAGGAATTGTGCTAGGGGCCACACTGCTCATTAGCAATCCTCCTATCTGATTCCCATGCACTTTTCTTTGCCCTGCAAAGTGCCAGTAATGGAATTTAAATTAGTTTCCCAGCTGAATTAATTTACCAGCGATGAATGCACACTTCTGAAGGCAGCGTTTGCAGGCGGAGGTTGGGAACTAGGGTTGCCAAGGGAGTGTATTTTACTGGTTTACTTTAGAAGTTTACCAGAACTTCCAGAATTTTGGTATCTTTCAAGGATTTTATGTAATCTATCAAACTACATCTAGTGGCACTTTTAGGTACTTCAGATTATCACAGGCGTCTGTGCCCTCAAACTGGCCTTATATGTCAAATATATTAAATAAGATGATGTACATAAAATAGAATGACAAAAATTATCCTAAATATAAACCATCAACCTAGTGAATACCACTGGTGTTTAATATGAGGGTTTCAGTATGAAAAAAAAAAAAAATATATATATATATATATATATACACTTATTCTACTGATGTCAATATGTATTTGTTGTCAATGTTTTGGCATCAAACTGGTTGCACTTGTGAAAAAAGTAAATAGTTGGACGAGTTGCAGAGGTAACTAGAAACTACCTACTAGGAACTCGTGGACAATATGGACACAGACACACAACATTAATACTACATATATGAATACATGTTCTAAAAGGTATTCAAGTATAAATTACCAAAGTCACAATAGATTGTCATAGATTTTCTGTTAATTATCAAAATTACTGAAGACATGACACGACATGTGAACAAGTGCATGCGGAGGTGGGCAATTAAATTGGGCAGCTCAAGGAGCGATGTCAAGTTTTTAATCTCACAGACGTCACCAGAAACCACTTTATCAAATTTGTCACAGGCAGTGGCATGCTGCATAAATTAACTATGCCTACTGTCATATGTTAAAGTTTTAGATAACGTTTTATACAATGCATGATAAGTGTGAGCATATGTATGTGTGTATGGTAAATATACACTCAGTGACCAGTTTATTAGGTATACCCATCCAGTACAAGGTCGGACCCCTCTTTGCCTCCAGAACAGCCCGATTTCGTTGGGGCATGGAAACATAGCTCAATTGGTATCAAGGGACCTAACATGTGCCAGAAAAACATTCCGCCAGCAACCTGTACCGTCGGTACCAGGCAGGAGTGGGCCATGGACTCATGCTGCTTACGCCAAATCCTGACTCTGCCATCAGCATGACACAACAGAAACCAGGATTCCTGTTTGTGGCCCGCCTGTTAGCTTGCACGACTCTTGCCATTCTCGTTCGAGCTCTCGTCAACAAGCTATTTTCGCCCCCACAGGTCTGCCGCTGACTGGATGTTTTTTGTTTGTCGCACCATTCTCGGTAAACCCTTGACGCGGTCAGGCATGAAAAGCCTAGGAGGCCCACCATTTCCGAGAGACTGGATCCAGTGCCTGGCACCGACGATCATTCCATGCTCAAAGTCGCTTAGGTCACTCGTTTTGCCCATTCTAACGTTCAATCAAACTGTCACTGAATGCCTCGATGCCCGTCCACCTGCTTTATATAGCAAGCCATGACAACATGACTCACTGTCTGTAGGAGCTAACCATTTTCGTGAATGGGGTGGTGTAACTAATAAACTGGCCACTGAGTGTACAGTACATAGGACATACAGACCTATGTGTGTCTCTCCTCACGTGGAATGTATCACACTGCACATTCTATATTTGACTCACAGTGTCCAGTGGGCCCCCATAGTGGTCTACAGACGACAGACATACTGAATTCTGTATCATGATGGAGTTACGAGTGGATTGGGCTACATGGATTGTGTTCTTGCTGTCATTGGGAAAACACACAGAAGGAGATCATATTTTCTGTAATAAGTGGGATTGGTACGGGTGAACTCTCACTCGGGAAGCCAACGTCCATTAGACCAAGAGGGAACCCCCGTGGGCCGAGCGTGACAATTGGTCTCTGGCAGAGCTATCAATCACAACATTTCCATACATGGTTGACAAGGACAGTGCAAATGTCAAAGCTATTTGAAGCTCAGTACTACAGACCCGGGTGGATATAATAAGGAAGGACATGAGAATCAGAGAGAGCAGAGCAAAGACCAGTCGAAAATCAAGCGTTCGTGAAGCACTCCTGTCCCATGTCCCAAGGCCAAGAATCATATAGATGTATGGTTAATGTTGTGAATATTAATGAATGGGGATGGAGTCATTCATTTATCTATTATAAACTCACACGTTACAATTTCCATTGTTAGAATTAAACACAGCAAATATTGCTTTCTGGGCCATGGCCATTTGGTATGTAGTAGGACTCTAGACTCAAAGTCATCTGGAAAATTCCACACAATTCTGACTTTCATTCACATATGATCTGATAATGTGTCAGGAATATACGTTGAGGTAGGGTGAACAACACTCGTGTTATTGGTTTCTACAGAGGGCCCGTCTGTATGTTGACTTCAGTGTGGTGAGACCCACACAGACACGGTAAGACTGAGTTTTACTTTCTTTTGAGGGGAAATGTCTAATCCAATGTTAATAATTAGATACGGAGGCAATGTTTTGTTAAAACTAGCCGATAGGTTGCACTCCAAAGAAAAGTCATTGGAAAGGGCTGTCTGGTGTTATTCATTAACCAAATATTGATACTTCATTTGTAGTTTTGTTCATGTCTCTAAAGAAAAAAGAACAAGCAGGTCAATTTGTGTGCGAGGTTGTGTGTTCATTTTCATCGCAGTAGAAATCTGTCATGATAGAACTGGTAGCTGAAATCGATGGTGAACCGTCAACACATATTTGAGGCAATTACTGTTGTGCAAACACACGCTCTAAGTTATCGATACAACCAGGTCACAATTTACAGAGCAGCCAAGTTCTGCAGCTCCCTGACATGATTGAATATAACTTTGGGCTTACCCTTCATTGAACTGCAGTACAACATAAAACATTTATTGAAAAGCTGTCTTAATGTTTATGATTATGTTAATTACGCTCATTATATTTTGGTAATTTACTCTGTATGACTTTGGCCAGTGTCGGAAAGTGCTGCATTTTAGCCCTTACACATTATCGTTGAATAACTAATGATGGCCATGAATTGTTATAATCTCCACCCGGCACAGCCAGAAGAGGACTGGCCACCCCTCATAGCCTGGTTCCTCTCTAGGTTTCTTCCTAGGTTGTGGCCTTTCTAGGGAGTTTTTCCTAGCCACCGTGCTTCTACACCTGCATTGCTTGCTGTTTGGGGTTTTAGGCTGGGTTTCTGTACAGCACTTTGATATATCCGCTGATGTAAGAAGGGCTATATAAATACATTTGATTTGAAAAATAAATTTGATTTGATTTGAAACATCTTTCACGCAACATCGATACATAAGCATCTATAATAGATTTGATTGAATTGACTAAATTCTTGGCGAAAATAAATTCTGCCAGCATTTTATTGACATTGTAGAATAACAACTAATCCTTACTTACTGGTAATTGGAGTTTAAATCGGTTGCTGTGATCGCAAATCTAAACTGTTCCTTTTTATACCGTATGAATGTTATAACCTGTTTTATTCCCTCGGTATGGACAGAAAGTATTGGAACGATAGACAAATGGACGGAGAAGCTAAGTGGAAAGTTAGTACATGTATCTGACGGGTTCAGTGACACAGATAATATCCGCTTTTATTGGATTGCCATCTCTACCTCTACACTGGTTAAACAAAAAGGTTATCTTGTTGGATGATGTCTATGCATATGGCCTGTCCAGAGCACATATCAAGGTGGCACCTCCGGCCACTGTAGGTCTGTTCTCCCAGTGCCCCAGCCGCACTGAAACTCTACTGAAGAAGAGCAAGAGTAAGTTTCAACACTTAGGTTGACTTCACGTGACCTTATTTTTTTGTGTTTTGTTCTGACAATCTAATTATGTTACTCTTTCTACATTCACAGTTTACATGAACACAGAGGCAGAGAACAGAAGCACAAGTTGAAGCGCCCTCCTCCAGCGTGGATTAGCTACTTGACCCTCCTCTCCATCATCTTATTCCGTCCCGTGTGGAGGGAGGGTGAGGTGGATTTTCGTGCGCTTTAGGGCCTGGCTTTTGCAGGCGGTGATAAACTCTGGGCTGGGTTGGTGATCTGCCTCTTTAAGGCCATCCAGGAGGACTTTGGGAAACTTCCCCTGGGCCTCTATAGAGCCACCCAGCATCCTTACCCGAAGAAAGGCACGAGTGAAGGTGATAAGGTCAATTGGAAAGCCATAAAGCAGCTCTGCCTCCCCGTCTGGGTTGTAGTCCTTGCCACTGTATTGTTTTGCATTGGAGAATTTCAATGATGCTGGAATCGATGGCCATAGCAACACTGGGGGCCTCCCGCAGTCTTCGCCCTGGGGACTATTCGGCGGACATCCAAGCACCTGCTACACCATGGGCAGGAGTATCCAGCACCAGATGAACAGCTCGGCCGTCAGCGACCAGATGGGCTTCATGAACAAGGTGAGGGAGGAGGTGGGTGTTATGGTGGACTTCATCCACTTCATGGAGGTGTTCGAGGGGAGGAGGATCCGTGTGGTGCTGGAGATCACCCACCTGGACCGCTGCGGCCCAGACAGGGTGATCCGCACCCTGGAGGCTACGAACGTTCTGCTGACAGGGGAAAATGTCCCATTTGTGTCCATCCTAGCTGTGGACCCCAGACTGGTGGTGGGCTGACATCCAGTCGGTACAGTTATTATAAAATGTTTTTGTATTTTACTCCCTTTTTCTCCTAATTTCAATTACAATCTTGTCTCATCGCTGCAACTACCCAACGGGCTCGGAAGAGGCGAAGGTCGAGTCATGCATCCTCCAAAACATGACCCGCCAAACCGCACTCCTTAACACCTGCCCGCTTAACCCAGAAGCCAGCTGCATCGATGTGTCGGAGGAAACACTGTTCAACTGACGACCAAAGTCAGCCTGCAGGCGCCCAGCCCACCACAAGGAGTCGCTAGAGCGCGATGAGCCAAGTAAAGCCCCACCGGCCAAACCCTCCGCTAATCCGGACGACGCTGGGCCAATTGTGCGTCACCCTATGGGACTCCCAGTCATGGCCGGTGGGGCTTTGTGACACAGCCTGGGTTCGAACCCGGGTCTGTAGTACTGAGATGCAGTGCCTTAGAACGCTGTGCCACTCGAGAGGCCGCATACGACTTTCTAAACAGGATGGTCACCCTGCCTTTCTCAGTGCCTGAGATGTCCCCTGACTCCAAATGCAGAGCTTTAAAACCTTCACTGACAGCCATCTAGAGTCTGACAGGTGGAAAGTTATTAAGAGAGGAAAACACAGAGCTGGGAAGTTCTCTGCATTTGAAAAAGGCAGGCTTGATGACAATCTTGTGCCGTTCATTGGAAAGGGTCAAAGCGAGACAGAGACATTAGAAAAAGGCGTCCGTTGGGAGATCTGGGCCAAGAAAGTCAAGGTGCTAACAATTGAGGCATTACACGCCATGTATACCAAATGCAACCCTCTTCGTGTTTATCTTATGGCAAACCATGTGCATATGAGAAGGATAATAAACACTGTAGGGGTGACAGTCATCGTCATGGGTGCAATGAATTACATGGGCCTCTCCAAAGCTAAAGACCTTGCTGCCTGGGTGGAGATGGCCAACCTTTGGCCCTGCTGCCTGAGCTGGATCCTGCAATGCTCAGAGGACCACCAGCAGAGGGGTGACACTGATGACACTGATGACGCTGATGGTGATATCATCCAGGTCAAGACCTTATGGGAGGTGTTCAGTGAGACCAGTCTGGAGCCCCACATGCTCAGAGATCATCTGGAGACTGAAAGGTTCCTTAAGGTAGACTTCCAGTGTTGATCAGTTCAGACTGTGTACAGTCAACCTGGACCAATCCATTAAAGTAAAACTGGCTTGGGTTAGAGCAGGAGCCAGCCTGAGAGACAGGGCCAAGTCAAAGCCATCTGCGGATTGGAACAGTAATCAGTATGAGCACAGAGGACATCTGCAAAGAGGTACGTTAAAAATAAGAATCTTTGTGCTGTTAGAATTATTTTATGATATAGGCTAGTATATCATGGAGGTCAGTATACAGTGTCATGCATAGATCATTATTATGGTATTTATATAACTCATTTAGCTAAGTCCATCAGTGTATAAAATGAATTTTGAATCAGACTAATGAGTCACAACAGAACCCAATGCACCCGTAAAATAATTGTTTGACAGTTTCCCTCAGTCTGCTGCTATTGTGTACTTGTTAACATGCAAAAATGGCAAGTCAGTGACCTTGAAAACATTCTGTTTCAGGAGCGATGTGTGCTAATAGCGCTCAGCTCACAAGCGTGGTGTTCATAGCAGCAGACTGCAAGCGGTACAGTCCCTTGCGAGAAATCACAAATGGTGTAACTTCCCACACGCCATAACCTTTTCCATTAACCCCCGGTGCCCATTAGAATGACGACCAACCATGTCCAATGGCACCATTCAAAATACACTCACCTGCCAGTTTATTAGGTACATCGTTCCTACAGACAGTGAGTCATGTGGCCGTGGCTTGCTATATAAAGCAGGCTGACAGGTATCGAGGCATTCAGATACTGTTAGAAAGGCCTAAGCAACTTTAAGCGTGGAATGATCGTCGATGCCAAGCGCACCGGACCCAGTATCTCAGAAACGGACGCCCTACTGGGCTTTTTACGCACAACAATGTCTAGGGTTTACCGATAATGGTGCGACAAACAAAAATTGTGGCAGTCCTGTGGGCGAAACAGCTCGTTGAAGAGAGAGGTCGAAGGAGAATGGCAAGAATCGTGCAAGCTAACAGGCGGGCCACAAATAACGGCGAAGTATAACAGTGGTGTGCAGAACGAAATCTCGGAACGCACAACTCGCCATTCCTTGTCACGGAGGGGCTATTGCAGCAGATAACCACACCGGTTTCAAACTCCTATCAGCTAAAAACAAGAAGTATCTCCAGTGAGGACGCCATCACCAACACTGGACAATTGAGGAGTGGAAAAACAGCCTGGACCAACAAATCCCAGTTCCTGTTGCGTCATGCTGATGGCAGTCAGGATTTGGCATCAGCAGCATGAGTCCATGACCCCATCCTGCCAAGTGTCAACGCTACAGGCTGGTGGCGGTGGTGTAATGGTGTGGGAAATGTTTTTATGGCACACATTTGGTCCCTTGATACCAACTAAGCAACGTTTCCATTCCCCGAAAACTTCTGTCTTTTCTTGAGGCAAAGTGGGGTCCGACCCGGTACTAGATGGGTGTACCTAATAAACTGGCCAGTGAGTGTATATATCACCGTGTCACATCATTGTTCTCTAGATGGAAAAGTTGAACCGGCCAATGAAATACCAACAGCTGCTGACAGGGAGTCAACTCAATGGAGCATCTCTAGTTTATTGGAGCAGCAGTGAGATCTAGCTAGCTACGTTTGCTCAGACTACCCAGCTAACTAGCGATTAGCATTAGTGGCAAACACGATTTAGCTTAACTTGCTAAGAAAATACTAACTAGCTGTTTTCAGATGTAAGAAACACAAACTAATATTGTAATTATAGAACGCATGTGGATTTTATTAAGATCAAAGTGGAAACAACATCATTGTCATCAACATTGTTGCATGTGCTGCATTGACCATGCAGACTGAGCGAAAGTGTCTCGTGGTCAAGCAACAACAAATGAGCTCCTTGAGTGACAGGGGGTGGAACTAGGTCTGTGTGGAAAGCGGCATGGAAAGAGAGAGAGTGGAGGGATGACTCAAGTAGCGGAGTAAACTATAAAAATGGACGTTACACACGGCGTATCACATTTAACAAACCAAACATTAAAATACCGTTATAGAAGGTAAAGTAAAAACCCAAACCGGTATATAGTAAAATACGGTATACCGCCCAGCCCTAGTGAGATCAGACATGCCCTTCAGATGACCTTGGGAGAATGGATCACTTTCAGTTCGCACTTCCTGGGTGCCATGCCAAATGCTCAGTCTCACCCGACATGTCAGTGACTGCAAAAATAATGGCTAATCAAACCCTCCGGAATCCCATTGGATAAAAAAAGTATTCAATTTTGTAACACTTTTTATATCTTTGGAAGGATTACACTGTATCTTAAATTGTTTTAAACTGTTCCTTAAAATGTTCTCTAAAGTAGAGGCCTATTGCAGTTCAATGACTGACATGTGAATACAGCAACGCACAATGATAACAACCTAGAATTCAATGTTGTCATTATTTAGTTAGTAAATGGGGATTCTGTTTCTTCAACTCTAGGCCTACGCAAAAATGACCACAGCGGTCGCATCCCTTGCAGTGCCTTGCTGACACCACAAGAGTGGGCTGTGCACTAGGCCTACACAAGGTTTGGTGCAGTGGAAAAGACAGTGATTGACAAGACATCTCATGTGGTTGTGAAGAGCTAAATAATTTAACGTATGTTCGAGAGCAATAAGCATCCTTGGAGCAGTAATAGTTTAATGGCATGCAACATTTATTCACCTAATGCAAGTGCCTTTTACAAATAACGATACCCCATTGTTTAGCCTACATAATACATATGAAACAATGAATGAGGAACATCACTGTCCGAGAATAGGGGTAGTGGGAGAGGAGGGGATGGTAATATCGGGGAGCAGATAACAGCTGGTGATAATGTCCATTTTCTCTGAGACGGACTTGAGGTCCTCCAGAATGAGTCGGATGCTGTGGGAGGCGTTGATGATGCCGTTCTGGGAGCTGTTCAGGTGGGTCGTGGCCATGCGGATCTCCTTTGTGGCATTACCATACACCTGTTTGATGGTCTGGGACACATCCGTGCACAGACGTGCATTGCTCTCCTGTAATTTCTGCTGAAGTAAAGTGTTGTAGTAGAGCCCACTGTGTTCAGGCCTAGACACAACCAACTCCTCTACCACGGACTGAATGTCAGGGTTATCTCTGATCACAAGCAAGCGAGTTAAGTCCTTGTGTAATATTTGTGGGTTTTCAGAGCTTGCAGGAATGACACATTTCCGTACTTTCTCAACCTCCCCCTCGCTGTCAGTCTCAGATGCTTCCCCTGGTACCTTTTGCCCTCCGGCAGTTGAATGTGGAGAGAGGGAAGTGATGTATACCTCATCATCTGAGTCAGTCTCTGACGCCTCGCCTTGCACTACTATCTGGTATGTGTCACTTGCCATTCCACACCACCTAAATACACAAGATAATTGTGAAGGCCTACAGTAGAAAATATAATATTTTATGGAGAGGCATAGTTTAATGGAACAGTGAAGCATGTTCTGATGGTATGCATTGTTTGATGGAACTTTTGCATCATCAGATGATGCCTGGCTGCCCATCGGAATGTGCCTCCCCCCAAATTTGGTCACTAGCCCAAATAATATTTTTTGTGCAAGATGATAACCATCGAAATGCGCCCCCTGTTTAATCATGTTATCAAATGTAACTATTTGGCTTGTTATGTTAATCAATCTACATTAAATAAATTCATCAATGCCAATATAGATAGCTAGCCTGCTATTATTCGAAAAATGTATGTAAAACAAATTATCATACCTCCAGTCCTGCAAAAAAGAATCACATGAGCACCCGGAAGTCGGTCAAAACACTCACTCACCAGGGTTGACCCAAACTAAGTACTGCACAAATTCGCTAATCATTACAACTAGATGTCTGTTAAATCCGACTAAATTGAACATTTAGATGATGTGTAGATCTGAGTATCTGCGCAGTTCCTCACAAAGACTAACCCTCGTGAGTATACAGTACGATTATTGACCAATCAGAGTAGAGACCGAACGACATGTGACATTTGGAACGTCAACCATATGCAGTCATTGGCCGTGTTCGAGAACATCAAAACCGTAATGTATCATGGGTATATGGTGAATGACTGATTGATCTACAAATAACAACGAGTCGTTATTTATGACGGACGGTGATTTGTAGATCAATCAGTCGGCAGTCTCCTCCACTGTCGGCTGCAATGTCGAACAAGCCTATTAATGTCAACAAACCCCATATGATCGTGCGACGCAAGCACGCTTCCTCGACGCAGCGTGAAATATTTTGTGATGAAGGTATGAAGTGCAATCTGTAGCAGTTACAGTAAGCGCTATTTTATGGTTATGAAATTAGAACAATAGTTTGTGCATGAAAAAAATGTTGACGATGCACTAAGACATCGCCGCAGTGTTCTGTAAGAAATTACATTCTTCATCGTCAGCATTCGCCGTCACGGCCACTGTAACACAGCTACGGTCACTTTCAGCAACCAGTGCTAGCTAGTTAAGTTAGGTTGTCAGTGGTCAGACTGTTGATGACTAGTTATGAGTCTCTGACTGTATGGTGTGTGATGTAACGTTAGTTGTCTGTAATTTCCAGGATCAGTTTTATTTTAAGTACTTCCCTGTACCAAAAGGGAAAGGCTATTGCATATGTATTTTTGTCACTGTAGAAGACAGCGTTATGTTCTTGTATGTCTGCATAAATTCACATCACACACAAACTAACGTTACTCAGCTCATCATGTCTCATCTGAGTGGAATTTACGTGGGAAAGTCGTGATTTGCTGTTGGGTGAACTTCAAAGGGACTGGAAAAGAAACTCACTGTACTATTGTGTGAATGTTGTAATGAACATCTCTGGATTGGTTTACGTCACAATGTATTTCTGTCATTTATATCCAGTATCTATTTTGGATGCTGTCGTGACTCATATAGTCTCCCATAATGAGGTTTCATATACCTTTGATAAAAGAAAACAAAAAAACACCAGTGTTCGTTCCTGTCTTGAATACTAGCTTATTATAATGCAACTTGAATACTGCTCTTTGATGCGTATTGCTACAGCATTTTATTTCAGTAGAAAGTCTAACATTTTATTTCAGGCCATTTTTATTATAATCATTCGGCTATCCCTCAGTCTACCTCTAACGTAGATAGCCTACATTATCGTGTAGTACTTCAACCTTTTTCCATGTGTTCTTGTTTACTTCCAACCAGGAGGAGCCCAGGGGGCTGCTACCAGAGCAGGTACACCCAGTGAGGGGAGGGAGAGACCATGGACCTGAGTGAGAGGAGGCCCAACAAGTGGTGGACAGAGTCGGACACCTTCGCCATGCTGGCCCTCATCGAGCAGCTTGACCTGGTGCATGAGCTGGATAAGAAGCGCCAGCGCAATGACTCACACTTCCGCCGCCTGCGCTACAGCCTGGCCAAGCGGGACATCCACTTCACTGTCAACCAGATACGCAACCGCTGGAAGAGCCTCAAGCACAAGTACCGCAAGATCAAGATGGCAGGATACCGTAGCGCCGCTGCACGCCTGTCCACCATCGAGTCGTTCCGTTACTTTCGTATGCTGGACCGCATGCTGGCCAGGAGGGCCCGGGTGGGGGCCCCAGTGCAAGGCATTGCAGATGGACACAATATGGTGGTGTTGACCCCTTCAGACCTGGAGGATCATACTGATGGTACTACTTTCTGGCTTTAGGATTATTATACATTTATTATTTCACATGAAATAATTGTAAAGAAGTGTATGCTTTGCATTGGTCTTCTCTGCTCACTCTTCTTCTCAGGTGATGTTGCTCAGCCTGAATCTGTGGCCCCTTGGCAGGACAGCCTGGCTCCAGCTCTAGAGGGAGAAGCAGACGAGACCAATGCCATCCCAATAGAGGCCAACGTCAGCACTCCGGGCTGGGCCTTGAAGTCAGACGAGATAATGACTTTGGGTCTGTCTGGAGAGTATCTTTACCCAGTGAAGAGTGAGCCACATTCAGTACCCTCTTTACATGATGGTGAGGGAGCTAGGGATCCCACTGGCTGCAGTCCAGAAGAACAAACTGGTGAGTGCTTTTATAACTGAGTGGCTACATGACCATCTATATTCTATGTAATTCATGTGTTCTTTTTAACTAATATCATGTAATTCATCTGTTGGAAGTTTACTTTGTATTTATCAATTGTTTAAAGCTTTGGATAATAGATATTATAGTGATAACCTAAAACAAATACAAGTTGTCCTGCTGTTCATTTCTCCACAGGCACTTGTGAGGACACCAGCACCCTGATCCTCCAGCAGCTCACCATCCTGAACCATCAGCTAGGGGAACAGCTCGCTGAGCAAAGGGCCTTCCACTGCAGCATGCTGGGTATGATGGACCGACAGATAGAGGTCCTGGAGCAGTTCTCCAACTTCTCCACAGGCCGCCAGGTCAAGACCGAACCCAATGACAGTAACACTCCTATCAGCCAGCAGGTCCACAACTCCCTGGTGCGCATCTTGAGAGGAGTGGAACAGGTCCAAACCCAAGGACACCAGCTGTGCTCATGCAAGGCCTACCCCTCACAGCCTACATCTCCCTCCTGGACAGTCTCTCTGTTGGCGGTCCACAAAGAATCACCCTCCAGGGATGAGAACTCAACTAGTGACACATCCAACCCTCAGCCCTCAGACCATGGGTGTCCTGAACCTCAAGGACCATCCCCCTCAGAGCAGCTTCCCACTTCCCCACAGAAGGGTATTTTGCTTAACGGACTCTCAAACAAGTGCCAGCACAACTGAGTGCTCTTGAAGCTTCATTCTGACAGAGGAGAGCATACACTCTTAGAAAAAAGGGTTCCAAAAGGGTTCTTCAGTTCTCCCCATAGGAGAACCCTTTTAGGAGCCAGGTAGAATCCTTTTTGGTTGCAGGTAAAACAAGTGTGTTCCATGTAGAACTCTCTGTGAAAAGGGTTCTACATGGAACCTAAAAATGGTTTTACCTGAAACCAAAAAAGGTTCTTCAAAGGGTTATCCTATGGGGACAGCCGAAGAATTGTTTCAGGTTCTAGATATAACCTTTTTTTTCTAAGTGTTGAATAAAAGAATATGGGTGCTTACATTTATGAGGAACTTGTCATTTTGAGAAAGTATTGTTAAAAAAAAGAAGAAAAAAAAGTGTTACTTTGTTTTTTATTCCAACTTCTCTCTTCAGTTTAATTTTGTCATGTCCAAATGTTTTAATGTACAGAAGTGAATAATCTGATGTTTTAGTCAGATATATTTTAAAGTCTACAATCTAGAGAATTTTGACAAACCTTAGCGCAAATGTTTATTTATTCTAGTCAAGAAGAGAGATTCCAATTCGCCAGCAATCATCCACTGAAACGTGCTAGATTCCCCAAATTATGTTTAAATGTATGTTTTCTTAACTCATACACATTTATGTGGAAGCTGGTCAAGCAAAGGCTTTATCCAAATTTCTCCTCTTTTCTAAATGTTCCTTTTCCTAAACATATTGGATATTTAGAAACTTAATTTCTACATTTGAAGACTTGTTTTAAACAGGGACTTTGTAGAACTCCATTTGCACAGCTGTTTGCATAGTCGTGGATACACATGGCTGCTTTAATTTAGGCCGGTGAATGTGTTTTACTTTGCTTTAGCTTCGCTGAAGATGAGAGGTAGTGTGGAAGTGCAATATGGTAATGAAGTCTACATTTGCAATCTCACAAGAGAGTCATCCAACAACATCCATCACTTAATTTGTGTTTTGGAATTGTATTACTACATCTTGGCAGTACTGCAATTTGGCATGTTTTGCTTGTAATTTGTTACCTGTCTTAAACAAGAATTTTGCTAGGACTGTTTTGGAGTGGTCTGAGTGGGGAGGGGAAAACTGATAATTAGCTGTTATTGGCAGAGAGGTTTGGAATTTGTGCTGCGTTCAGTTCAGTACATTTTTACGTTCTGGAACATTCAATTGAATGAAAATGATGTTGTACTGAACGACTAGTCGAAAACGGGGAGGGGTTGGGGAACGCTGTCAACATGACCAATTTCTTGTCTTTTCAAACAGCTCTTACATTAAAAGCATTATCATGATTTTCACAATATCACAGTATTATGCCAACCTCATAGTGTGATAATATATATAAAACACAGGTAAATCACGTTTTTGACCTCACTGCGACTTTTCTCTCCAAAAGTCATTTTAATACATGACTTCCAGCTTCAATCAGAACTTGTATCAAGTCCATTGATATTGAGTTATTTAGTGTAATGTATGTGATGCACCTTGACATTAAACCTAATCCAAAATGAGTACAATAAAAAGAGGCATACTTGTGGTGATAGTCTTATTTATGGACTGAAAGGTGTCTGAAAATGTCATTGATACTATTGTATTTTTAAAATTGAAGAATTAAACATTCACTGTAATGGAAGGACTGGTTTTATTTATGAATTGCAAATCTCATCAGTAGCTTTAGCCATTTTGGAATTAGAAATGAATGTTGCAATGTACATTGTAGGCCTACTTCAAAAGGAAAATATGATGTACATTTATTTGAAATGCAAGCTTTTGTTATTGGAGCGCCCTTTTTAAGCATCAGATACTCCAAGATCTCCAGACTGTTTTGTAGTATACTCTAATAACTCTAAGCAATACCAGATCCCTGAATACCAATATACTTTTATCATAACTGTAAACTCTCCTTCCAGACTCACATCAAACATCTCCAATCCAAAGTTGAATCTAGAATTGGCTTCCTATTTCGCAACAAAGCATCCTTCACTCATGCTACCAAACATACCATCGTAAAACTGACCATCCTACCGATCCTCGACTTCAGCGATGTCATTTACAAAATAGCCTCCAATACCCTACTCAATAAATTGGATGCAGTCTATCACAGTGCCATCCGTTTTGTCACCAAAGCCCCATATACTACCCACCACTGCGACCTGTATGCTCTCGTTGGCTGGTCCTCGCTTCATACTCGTCGCCAAACCCACTGGCTCCAGGTCATCTACAAGACCCTGCTAGGTAAAGTCCCCCCTTATCTTAGCTCGCTGGTCACCATAGCAGCACCCACCTGTAGCACGCGCTCCAGCAGGTATATCTCTCTGGTCAATTACTCCTTTGGCCGCCTCATTCCAGTTCTCTGCTGCCAATGACTGGTACGAACTACAAAAATCTCTGAAACTGGAAACACTTATCTCCCTCACTAGCTTTAAGCACCAGCTGTCAGAGCAGCTCATAGATTACTGCACCTGTACATAGCCCATCTATAATTTAGCCCAAACAACTACCTCTTCCCCTACTGCATTTATTTAATTATTTTGCACCCCATTATTTATATTTCTACTTTGCACATTCTTCCACTGCAAATCTACGATTCCAGTGTTTTACTTGCTATATTGTATTTACTTCCCCACCATGGCCTTTTTTGCCTTTACCTCCCTTATCTCACCTCATTTGCTCACATTGTACATAGACTTATTTTCTACTGTATTATTGACTGTATGTTTGTTTTACTCCATGTGTAACTGTTGTTGTATGTGTCGAACTGCTTTGCTTTATCTTGGCCAGGTCGCAATTGTAAATGAGAACTTGTTCTCAACTTGCCTACCTGGTTAAATAAAGGTGAAATAAAATAAAAAATAACATTGAAGCTGTAACAAAAAGTAGCCTAAAATGAGAAGATATTCAATAAAACATGAATTGTGTTTCGTTTTATGTGTTCCCAGACAGAAAATGTGCATCACCTCACCTATTGCGAACATGTCTGTCCTCATATAACCTGTCAAATTAAAAGGACATGCATTGAAATTATGTGATGGTCTTAAAATATAAACAAGGGAATTTCACATAAACTGGGAAGGGTGTGAGCTGCATGAAGAAACACAACTATTTGCATTGTTGTCCTAGCTGGTGACCCTATTAACCAATTCATAGTGTCTGATTGTTTTTTCTTCTAAACAAAACATTAAAGAAAAATATTTAGCATTTTCTCATGTAATCAGTTATCCAGCTATTTGTCCTTCGGCACGCCCAAGCAAAGTTGTGCCTCCTTCGCAGGTTCCGTAGTCAGGAAGTAACGCTTTGTTTACATCGTGAGCAATTTAGCGGAAAGTAACTCAAACCAGAGCTGTAAAATAGGTAATTTGTTGGATTTACATGCGTTAGCAATATGTGATCATATTTATTGCACGTAGATAGCAAATTATATTTTAATTCAGAAGAAAGCATTGCCCGCAGTTTCAAGCACTAGCTAACGTTAGCTAGCTAGATGTTCTCCACCAGTGTACCAGGATCATTTAGCTTGCATGTTTTAAACGTTTGTCAGTCAGGTAGAGAACGTTGCCTAGCTTTTCGTATTAAGATTTTTCTTTTATTTCAGACATGGCCGACGACGTACTCTTTGAGTTCCTCCACATGGAGATGGTGTCCCATATTTACAAAGACCAAGCCTCGAGAGGGGAGATGGACAAGGTAGGTTAAGCTCGTAACGTCATTAGACAGCCACCTGGCATACCCACTCAACATTGTTTGAAAGCTTGGTCATCATCAAAAGGTGTGTTTGTTGAATCTATTGTTGTCACATCTAGCTATTTGGGTTTTTTTCTACACAGGATAGGGCAACTTGTGTGTCCACTCTGGAAGGCATGGGCTTCAGAGTAGGACAGGGGCTTATAGAAAGGTAGGACAACAGTTTTCACTGTTGCATATGCCCTGTATTTCAGTTTGACTTAAGTTCCACCTTTAAGTACTTTAGTATCACTTTACCTGATTGAAATGGCAATATATGTAGGCTAACCGTGTGTGTTTCCTGACCCTCCAGGTTTACAAAAGATTCCCCCAGCTTCAAAGATGACTTGGATGTCATGAAATTCATCTGTAAAGACTTCTGGATAAATGTCTTCAGAAAGCAAATCGACAACCTTAGGACAAACCACCAGGTGTGCCCATGTTTGAAAAATAAAGCACTTTAGATAAGGAATACAGCTGCTGATGTACCACACTGCCTATGGCCTTCTCCCCAAATATTCATGTTGTGTCTTGTTTCTACACAGGGTACTTATGTTTTGCAAGACAACAAGTTTGCGCTCTTGACACAGTTTTCCAACGGGAAGCAGTACCTTGAGGAAGCGCCAAAAGTAAGACATCCAATCGTTTTTAAAAAGTAGACCCAGTTGTTTCTCATTTTAAAACAGTGGTCTTAAATCTTGGTTCTGGGGACCCAGGCTGGGAACACATTTGTTCCAGCCTGGCACTAACGTTAGGTTAAAGTTGATAAGTTAAAGTATGCATGTTAGTACTTGGATGGAAAAAATGCTTGCCACACCCTATTTGGCCCAAGGTTTAACATTATTCTAGAATATTCAGCCAAATAGATTGAAATATAGGCCTTCAGTGATTTAACTCGAAAGTAAATGTTCAGCCGTAACTGTCTGGTATGTTTTGCAACAGTATCTGGCATACTCCTGTGGATTGGTGAGAGGAGCTTTGTCTAACTTGGGTATGGACTGCGTGGTGACAGCTGAGGTCTCCCTAATGCCCTCATGTGAGTCTCTTTTATCATCATCATCATTTATCATATACCATCATACCACACATTACCAATACTACAGAGATGTTTCAAATCAGAGAGTGTTCAGTGACAGGCACTTACTTCCTGTAAAGGTTGTTAAGCAGTCCAGGGCAGGACTTTGGCTAGCTGAGTGACAAACTCATCCCTTGTTTGTAGGTTTTATCTCACTTCAAAAACATTATCTAGCTTCGAGACAGCTTCTTAAAGAGCTCAATGTGTCTTTATTACGTAGCCGTGAAAGTAACAGAATTGCACAATTCCATATTTGTCTTAAACAACTTTATTTCAAAGGAGTGCTGTACTGAACATGCACAGCTCGGCAACTTCAGACGATCAGGTGTTTGTACGTAGTTAGCTTGGCGGACATGACATGCTAAGCTAGCGTTTCAGCGGTTTCTATTGAAACCGCCGTTAGAGGCACCTCTTTCTATATGGGCCCTCTTTGGATACCGACACTGATGAGTTCTGAGCAGACTATCTATCAGCTTGGTGCAGAACCTGAAGCACTTCCGTGATTCCTTCTCCATTATTAAAGGAGCTACATGTAATATTTTTGTAGCCATCAAATCTCTTGTCAAATTGACTGAGGCTGAGTGATTTGTGTATGTACCACGCGCTAACGGATCGTTGTTGGTTAGCGTGCCGCTCAGGCCCAGTTAATTTAACAACAAGAGCTGGTCAGTCTTTCGTTGACCGATAAGAAGGCTGCACCATTCAAATGCAATTTTTGTGTGGGCCCAATAATTCCACTATTACTGTAGATACTGTATCTTGAAGACATTCTCTGAAATTACAATGCAAAAATATTACATGTAGCTTCTTTAATGACAAGGTGCATAATATGACCATACTTTGTCAGATGTTTGTCTTTTTAAGTAATATTACCACCTTTTGTGATCCCACACAGGTAAATTCCAGGTCGTGATTCAGAAGATTTGAATAGGACCCACTTCGTTAAAATGTTATGTTCATCTGTGACAATAAAATAATGTGAATGTCAACCTTAAGGTCCTTAAATGTCATTACATTGAAGGTGGTTTACTACATATTATTTTTGTATTACATTTATTTTTTATTTTTTTTCTTAGAAAGCAATAATAAATTGTAAAGAATTACACACTTATTTGAGTTTTATAACATACTTAAAAAAAGCTTAATGTAGTCACCAGATATCGATTCCTCTTTAATTGTCTAACAGATTTATTTTGTATCCTAACATCAGTTTCATGTCTTTGTATATTAACTAGAATTCGTCTTCAGTGTGAAACTTGTGAAGGTATTGCAGTTAGTCTGTTGTAGGTATCATCTCTGTTGTTGAGGGAAATCAAATACGAATTGCATTTTTATTCTGAAATGATTTTCATACTTATCCCATGTCATTTCCTTGGCTCTTTGTTGACTGTATTTGCTAAAGAAACAACAAATAGTTGTTGACGAAATAACTATTTTCTGCCACTAGAGGGTAGTCTCTGCAATATACTCTTCTCGACAGCATGCCTGTGAATGGAATTGGAGTGCATTATCCTTTGAAAAGAGAGCCCAGTTGAACATTATAGCAGTGATATCCAGCTCTCCAGTTGTCTCTTTCAAACTTTGTGAATCATGTTATTATCTTGAGATATGATCTTTCTGCTTTACCCTGCATCAAAAGAAATACATTTAAGACCGGGATTGAAAATGTTGTTTGTACAAAATAATACTTTAAAGGGGCGATCTGCAGTTACTACATCCATTTTTGGACTTATAAATTAATGATATATACCTTTTGATTATTTTTAGAAAATAAATGCGTCATGAGCTTAGTTCACCTGTCATACCCCACCAGAACCCAAAATATAAGCTTGTTTTACGCCAATGTTTGTAAATAAAGTACATTTAAAGAAACACTATATAGCCTCAACATGGTTAAAACTATAATTTGGGATGGTCATTGCTCTGTCTAGGACTATCAGAGTGGTTACATTTCTCAAACCCATCCCTCAGCTTTTTACTGAAACGGGGCTGGAAGGACGCTTTGGTATTGTTACAACTGCAGATTGCCGCTTTAAAACACTATTCGAAACATATTTGATCAAGTTTGGTAATACTTCATGAAACGGGAAGTTACCTCATCTCTTACTGTTCCATGTAAATGTTTTATGGATTGAAATGCATCATTCGGTTCTGTTTACGATCAGTGCCTCAGACTCTGGAAAGGCTATGTGTTCAGCATTTCAAAGGGAAAGCCACCTACAGCCAAAACCTCTGTGTTTTGTATGAAATTGTGCTTCAATACCAGCTGGACAGGATTGATCTATTTGGCACAACATTTTGTAATGGTCAACTGCATATTGTTTTGAAGATCGTGAGAATAAATACAGAGCAGCAGAATTAGGCTAGGTTAGATAAATGCTCTTCCTAGTTTTTACTTGCCCGGGGACTTTTAAGAGGATTGAGGATGTATGTAGGCTATGTGACTGGATTGTGTCCCAGATATTCATTCCCTTGTGATATTTGCTTCATTCATTTCGACATCAAGCAGACTTTTTTTTACGTTACAAATCTATTTGCATTCAACATGGAATTCTCTCCCTACCTCTGATGATAGGTTGTATACCCTTTTCAAAGACCGTGTCCTCTTCCTGATTTTGACATATCAGTCAAGTCAGGTTTATTAGTGTTCTCCTAAAACAAGCTTTTATTAGACTGCCACGTCCTGTTATTTAATTAACTGTAATATTTAGAGTTTGGCTTTGGTTCAGGTTACCTAGAAAAGTCCTGCCTTGCCCTTTTAAGGAAAGGCATTCTTAGGATAAAAGGATTTATGTCAGTACCTCCAAAACCAAGCCTTGTATTGCTCCCCTCAACATAGCCAAAGGTCGATCATTCCTTTACATTTACACGTCTTAAATCGCAATATCCAAGCACAAAGTCACCGCCACCACACCGGCGCCATCCCTTCGGTTGAAGGCCTTTTTTCTCTTGATGAAAAGAAACAAATACAGAATGCTTTAGCTTTAAACTAAGGTACACAAAGGAGAACGTAGGGCAAGACTACCTGGGGTGAGCCATTCACAGGCTCTCTTTGTGGAGAACTTTTACTTTGCCACAGGGAGAAGTAAATAAATGCTCTGAGCCAGAACTCCAGCTGTCTCACTTCTCCTTTCTAAAGCCATAAAAAAGAGGCTGGAGTGAGGTGGTGTCTGCTCCGTCACTCTAAAACAGAGAATTAACTATGACCAACTTCAAACGCCCCGTCTGGTCTGAATGTATGTTCAAGTAAACATCCTCCACAGTTCCACCTCTTAATTTCCCCCCCCCATTCCTTTCTTTCAGGTCTGATGCAGTTCTCTGTTTCTATTTTGGGGGTTTTCGCAAGCATAGCCATCTGTGCTGGAGAGCTTTATTCTCTCAAATGTTTTTTCTCCCTCCTGTGTTGTGTACCATTTCTGTTATATTTCTACCATATATAGTTGGTTGTAGTGAATGTATTTCTGTAATTCCAGGAAACCGGTTCAAAGACCTATGCAATTTTTCCTACCATGATTGTTGTGCTATAAGTACCTGTACTTTAATAGCTGTATGGTCTTTAAATGTTCGTTCTTTTCTCCAAATAAAGATAATTGTTTGAACTCTTCAATATATTCATCATGTCCACTGTGAAAGAAGTGGCACAATGTCTTGTGATATAGAAGTTAGACTGATTCAACATACAGAAAGCTGATTTGAACCACTAGGAGGCTGGCAGTGAGTCGGATGTAACACACAGTGACCCCCTGTTCAGCAGCACCAAGCTCTTCTTTTCTGACCATGAAAGGGAGTCCTGGGAGAATTGAAATGAAGACATATAAAGAGGAAGGGAAGAGTGTATGAATTGCCCATAAGCATTGTGCATGTCATAACATTAACACAACAAAGTCAAAGGGACAGAGACTATCTGGCTGACAGCATCAGGATCCTCCTCCCCAAACTCCAGTATAATGGTCTCTGTCTCCAGAGCTTGATTGTGCTGGAGCAGTAAGATTGTGGATGAGATTGGGCAGGGAGCCAGCTGTTGCCCTGCATAGCGCTACATGGCGTTCCCAGGCCTTCCCTGCATCACAATGTGATCAATAAAGTTACAGGAGGTAAAAAAAAAAGGGGGACTCTTTTAGGTTGGACTGATTACAAAAAACTCCTTGTCCCACCACCCCTCCTGCATCTGTCCACGCCCCCTAGACCCAGCCCGTGGAAAACACTCCTCATCCTCCTTTTCTCCTTCCCTTCTCCCCCTCCTTCATCAGTAACCTCTTCACACACACTCATTTATCTCTCGAATTGGGAAGATTTAATCTAAGTATGGGAACCAGAGCCCTGAAAACCGTCTGCAGCTGGGGAGTGAATGAGTGAACACAGTACTTCTGACACAAAAGCAGCCCCCCTTCCTGTACCCACTGCCCCATAGCTGCTGGCTTTACTGATTTGTGTTGCTGTCACAAGTTCTCATGAATCCACTCTTTGCTCATGGCAAAAAAGAGACGCAGAGAAGATTATTTTGTTGCTCATACCTATGTTATTACACATCTCATCGTATTCAGTGTATCTGTATCTAATTGTATTTGTTTGTACTTCTCTCCCAGTCACACAGTACTGACAATAAAAAAAATGAGTTTCAGGTTTATTCAATTAATCAACTAAATATTGAACAAATACTCATCAATATGAGTTAATATTATTTTTAAATTCAAAATGTTGAAAGCTACTTCAGAGAGACTAATTTTGCAGAGTAGTTTATGGTATGCAGAAAGATTTCTGTTCTTCAAACAGCTTAACAGTGTTATCCTGTTTGCAGCGTAGATGGCTATAACCTCCGTCATTGCTCCAGGTTTACCTCAAACTGTTTGACATTTGCGCTCTCCAGATAACTTTCCCCCTATTGTTTCTCCTATAAATCTCCCAGAAGGTTGGAATGAGGGAATAGGTGGTGGGTGAGAATGGGGCCCATATCTCCAAGAAAGTAACAATAACTTTTAATTTACCACTCTTTCCTCAGAAGGGAAGATATGATCGTTTCTTTGTGGGTGAGAGAGGAAATCTGGTTACAATACCAGGACGTCTGGGAGATTGTTTCTCTTTTTCCGTTAGTGAAAGGATTAGTTTTTTGTAAGAGCTTGTGGCTAATCACTTCCCCCAGATAAAGCCCCCCTCTTGATTAAAAGACAGGCAGAGACCATAGGAGGTTATCAAGGGGATATGAAGGCAGGTCTTTGAAGGGGGGAAGGGTGGTTGCTACCTGACCACTGAGCTTTGGAAAAGATTGTGTGGACTGGGGTTAGTGTGGCAGTTCACTAATCAAATGGTTCTGTTGCCGTTACAAAAACCTGTCCAGCCAAAGCCTGTGTTGTCAGATAGCACTTCAGGCTATTAAAATGGGTAGATTGGTCTCTGGATTATTTGGGAATTCCATTGCTAATTTCAGTTAAGATATTGTTAACCAATTCCATCACTGATCCCCCCCCCCCCCCACAACAAATCTTGATAATCTGATGCATTTTGGGCCAACCAGTCACATGTAGCCTACTGAGCCTATTCGAACTAACGGGATTGTTTTGGCTTTCCACAAGGTGAAACGCTAATAGCGCTACTGCTAAGAATTGAAAGACAGAGTTGTTCAGAATCACATTGTTTTCCTGAATCTTAGCTCTCGCACTAGAAATAAAGTTATCGTCATCACGAGCCACACTTTGCATGTGCCATGACAAAGACATGGGACGGTTTGTTTAGGCCGAACTGGGGTGGGGTCGTGTTAGAATACCCCGGATTAAAGAGCACCTTTCTTTCAAATAACCTTAAGTGCTACTCTCTCAACTCCCAGTCACACACACACCCTCCCTGACCTGACTCCGGTGCCAAGGTAATGCAGGGAGACCTTGTGAGTTTTGGGTTTCTCAGGGCTAACTTAATGGATTGGTTGGGCAAATCTGACATTATCAGCATTGATTTCCGTCTTTCAAGAAGACAATGCCCAAATTGCCACTGGCTAAGAAAGCTGTGTCCAACTGGTATTTCATTAAAATGCCCATTTATGCTGTGCTGTTGTAGAGGGACGTCTCAAAGCATTGCAAGGGTGACTTGCAGTTTGACATTACTGGCTCTGGGAGGCTATGTCCTTAACTATTCATTAAACACAAGGCCTGATAACAAAACGAACTGTCTACTTCACCTATTCAATTCTCTAATCCTTGGAACCAAATCCATTTACTATACCTACATTACTTGATATAACATTCGTTAAAGCTCTTAGTGGTTGAAAGTAATTAAACGTCTAACCGGACTTTCTGCTTCTCATCCCCAACCTACATGTTCATAGTACTTCAATCAATCACCAAACCAAACCTACAATGTACTTATTACCTCAATCAATCACCCCAACTACCTTGCACTGCAGTACACTGACTCGGTACCGGTACTCCTTGTATATAGCCTGTATATAGGCTCGTTATTGTTATTTCATTTTATTATTTTATTGTGTTACTATTTTCTTTTAATCGATTTGTTAATTTTGTTACTTTTTAACTGCATTGTTGGGAAAGGGCTCGTAAGTAAGCATTTCATGGTAAACCTTGTTTTATTCGGCGCATGTGATTTTTTTAAAACATTTTTTATTTGAAGTACTGTTAGTATACTGTACATTCTGTACATTCCATTACACTATCTGGCCTCAGTATTTGTGCAGTTTGTAAACATGCTATACTGTCTTGGTAAGTTCTCATACTATTTGTTGCCTAACTTGCCAGCTTTGACCTACTGTATATTGATTTTCCACAGGCCATAGCCACCATGGTTCACTGCGACAGGTCCTCCCCCCATAGTCAGGAAGGCTATGGGGGTACAGGCTGCTCTCGGGATCAAACCTTTAGACAGACAGATTAAAAAGGAGAGATTGGGTGGTTCGGCCTTCTCACCTTCAAACCAGGTCATCATGACAGAAATGCAGGTGTGTGGGCTTGCTCTACCTCAAAAGCAACGGTTTGATTTAAATCAAAAGAATACCTATTTGTGTATAACCACCAAAGATGTCCTTTTTTAATATCTCAGCCTAATAAAAAGTTATCACACATATGTATACTGTATGCGTTCCATTTGCTTCAACATTGTAGCTTGTGTTTTGTTTGCGGTTCAGCACAACAACAGACACCTGCCCTGTCTCTTCTCATCTCAGAACTGACACAGTCCTCAATAGAAAGCCACATCCCCTAAACCCATAGAAGAGTTACTCTTGCTTATCCTTCAATGTTTACCTAATGAAATGTCGTGTCAGTGGTAATCCGTGTATTCGTGGCCAGTCGACCCCACCGAGTCCTTCACAGCTGACCCTATGTCATCGCTGCTGAGATCCAATGGGCTACCCCCAAAATAATTACCTCTTTGTCCATCCCCTGTACCTCCTCCACCCCTCCCACCTCCACCCATTTGGCCTCTCCCTGGTTACAAGGCATTTGTTTGCCTGTCTTTGGCTCTAATGGATGCCTTTTGCCTTCCATCTCTCTCCCTGACTGGCCTTGTACCTTTGCCCCCTTTGTGCGGGAGCGCCACAGCGTTCTTCGTGTTTAATTGAATCAACAGGATTGCTGTTATGAAGAACGGAATGGCAGGGTGGGGGGGGGGGGGGGCAGCGGTGGGGAAGAGGCCATGTCAGGGGGCAAAGGGGAGGTCGTCACCTCTGGCCCCTGTGCGGTACCTGCTGGGCATGCCCGATGGGTGTCAAGGCCTCTGCGCTGGGCTAAATTAAGCCTGTGTGTATTTTGATAGCTCTAATGGGACACAGATGGATAGAGGAGGCTGCCTGTTTTTCTAGTGTAGGGTGAGCAAGGAGAAAGATCCACTGGTGAATTTATTACCATGACCCGAGTGGGCTTTTTGTCTTCTGGCCACACTGATTAAACAATGGCAGTGGCTTTCCATAGAAAATATGTGACCCAATTACGATCCGTATTTGTCATTAGGAGTAATTGAGGTTTAACATCATCAGTTTTAGTGTTAATAGAAAGTTTGAAAAGTTTGAATAACTATTGAGTGACCTCTGCAAAAATAATATTCCAACCCTTAAGTAGCAACACTTCACGTTGGGAAATTAAACATATCATGACATGCTCACCAACATGAGGTTGCCAGAAAAATATTTTTCCCAAAGGGTCGGCCTTGCTTGGCCTTAACAGTGAGGAAATACGGAACCAAACAACACTCTGAACAACAGAAGGTCAACAAAGCAACCAAACCGACATATGGCTGAGAGACCATAAAACCACATGATTTACATGAAGGCTTGGCAGAAACCTGGAACCTGGGGAATGGTTAGTCAGCTAGCGGCCTGTTGAGAGGACTAATCATCTCCACATTTTCTGACCCAGAGCCCATCTGCCTTACCTCTGCCAGGGGGGCGGCTGGAGGTTTGGGTGGAGCACACACCTTCCCCCTCTACCACCACCCCTCCCTATCCGCCTCTCTCTCCATACCCTCAGGATCCACAAATCAGCCCAGTAACCAGATGATTTGTCAAGTGGCCTTAAGGAGGAATAAACAACAGAGCCTAAAGAGAGGGTGAGGTGTGGGCCTGTTTTAGATTTTGGAGTTGTTCAAATGGTGACCTGGGTAGTGCTGGGGGCAGAAAAACACAGGATTGTGGGGGATGGGGTTTGTCTCCTTTTCTAAGCATAACCTCAGCTATACATTTTGTTTATCGTTTTTTTTATTTTTTATTGTTATTGCGTGAAAGTCATGCAGACGTAATAGCAAATTGTGGTGCTTTGAGGAAAAGTGCTGAAATACTACAAGGAAATTCCATCAGTCTTAGATGCAGATAAAGAAATATAACTCTCTCGCTCTCTGTCTGTCTCTCTTCCTCTCTCACTAATTACTCTAATAAATGGTCAAACGTCTTCATGAGAGAACAGTCTGTGTTCTCTCATGGCAGTATGACATCTGATTCCTCCCCCAACCCCCATGTGATTGTACTGATAACAGGGAACTCTGATAAGATCATCTCATGTCATATATTCTCTGCCATCCATTTCCACTCCGAACCAGCCATTTTGCTCCCCTGTGGACAGACATTGTATTGCAAAAAATACCAAGCACCGAGAGGAAGTTTTTGAAAAGCTTTACAATTGGGAGCGATGGGGGATAGGAAACGCACAAAAGTTGTGTCACAGCCATTTATGATACATTTGCATATCTATACCTCATACATGCCTAGTTAAATAAAGGTTCAATTTCAAAATAAAAAAAACATTCCACCGGTATAACCTCATGCATTCTTTCTGGTTGACTGACGGTAATAGTATTCTATTTCAAGCCTCAACTAATACCTTATCACAATGGAAAGTGTAAAATGTTTTCATAGTAAGAAATCCTAGTATTCCATCTTATCAGTATTAATTCTGTTACCCCCAAAAAAGAGAGGTAAAATCCAAGACGCCCGACTAGCTACTTTTACCTTCACAGCGGGAGAAATATATAGGAAGAATAAAGGCATTTCATTCAATACGACCCCATTTCCTTCAGCAGTGAATACAGGTAACTGCCAAAATAAAGGAAACACCAACATAAAGTGTATTAATAGGGCTTTGGCAGCTTAAAAGGCCTCCAGAACAGGTTTTACAAGCATACAGTGGCTTGCGAAATTACTCACCCCCCTTGGCATTTTTCCTATTTTAGTGCCTTACAGCTTGGAATTAAAATAGATTTTTGGGGGGAGGGGGGGGTTGTATCATTTGATTTACACAACATGCCTACCACTTTGAAGATGCAAAACTATTTTTTGTGAGACAAACAAGAAATAAGACAAAAAAACTGAAAACTTGAGCATGCATTACTACTCACCCCCCCCAAAGTCAATACTTTGTAGAGCCACTTTTTGCAGCAATTACAGCTGCAAGTCTTTTGGGGTATGTCTCTATAAGCTTGGCACATCTAGCCACTGGGATTTTTGCCCATTCTACCATGCAAAACTGTTCCAGCTCCATCAAGTTGGATGGGTTCCGCTGGTGTACAGCAATCTTTACAAGTCACGCCCTGACCATAGATTGCTTTGTATGTTTCTATGTTTTGTTTGGTCAGGGTGTGATGTGGGTGGGCATTCTATGTTGTATGTCTAGGTTGTCTTTTTCTATGTGTTTGGCCTAGTATGGTTCTCAATCAGAGGCAGGTGTCAGTCGTTGTCTCTGATTGGGAGCCATATTTAGGTAGCCTGTTTTCCTTTGTATTTTCTGTTCTGGTTTTTGTTTTCACCGTACAGGAGTGTTTGTTTGTCGGTTTATTGTTTTTGTTCAGTGTTCATTTTTGCGTATTAAACAATATGGACACTTACCACGCTGCGCATTGGTCCTCCTCTTCTTCCAACCATGACAAGCGTGACAGAATCACCCACCAAAAAAGGACCAAGCAGCGTGGTATCGGGCAGCAGCGATCTCCGGACTCATGGACATGGGAGGAGATTTTGGACGGAAAAGGACCCTGGGCACAGGCTGGGGAATATCGTCTCCCCAAGGCAGAGCTGGAGGCAGCTATAAGAGGAGGCAGCACGGCAGTGCGACAGGTACGAGAGGCAGCCTCGAGGCACACGGGAGAGACCTGAGCCCACTCCTCGTGCTTATTGTAAGCAGCACGTTACTGGTCAGGCACCGTGTTATGCGGTTAAGCGCACGGTGTCGCCAGTACGCGCCCATAGCCCGGTGCGCTATAGGACAGCCCCCCGAAAGTGTCATGCGAGTGTGGGCATCCAGCCAGGGTGTATTGTGCCTGCTCAGCATGTCTGGTCTCCGATACGCTGTTTCGGTCCAGGGTATCCTGCGCCGGCTCTGCGTGCTGTGTCTCCGGGGCGCTGGGAGGGTGCAGTGCGTCCTATGCCTGCGCTCCGCTCGTGCCGGGCGAATGTGGGAGTTGAGCCTAAGGGAGAGGTTTGCGTAGTATGCACTAGATCTCCAGTGCTTACCCACAGCCCGATTCAACCTGTGCCTGCACTCTGGAGGGTCCGGGCTAGAGTAGTCATCCAGCCTGGGGGAGTGGTGCCAAGGCTGCGCACCAGAGCTCCAGTGCTCCCCCACAGCCCTGTCCTTCCGGTGCCTCCTCCAAGCACCAGGCCTCCTGTAGGTCTCCCCAGCCTGGTGGGTCCTGTGGCAGCCCCACGCACCAGGCTGTCTCTCCGTCTCCTCCCTACAGGTGCTCCCGTCTGTCCTGAGCTGCCTGAGCCGCCCGTCTGTCCTGAGCCGCCCGCCTGTCCTGAGCCGCCCGTCTGTCCTGAGCCGCCTAAGCCGCCCTTCAGTCAGGAGCCGCCTGAGCCGCCCTTCAGTCAGGAGCCGCCTGAGCCGCCCTTCAGTCAGGAGCCGCCTGAGCCGCCCTTCAGTCAGGAGCCGCCTGAGCCGCCCCTCAGTCCAGAGGCGCCCCTCAGTCCAGAGGCGCCCCTCAGTCCAGTGGTGCCCTTTATTAGGGTCCCCAGTCCAAGGTCGGCGGCGAGGGTCGCCGCTCCAAAGACGCCACTTAAGCGGGCTAAGACTATGGTGGAGTGGGGTCCACGTCCTGCACCAGAGCCGCCACCGCGGACAGATGCCCACCCAGACCCTCCCCTATAGGTTCAGGTTTTGCGGCCGGAGTCCGCACCTTTGGGGGGGGGGGGGGGGGGGTACTGTCACGCCCTGACCATAGATTGCTTTGTATGTTTCTATGTTTTGTTTGGTCAGGGTGTGATGTGGGTGGGCATTCTATGTTGTATGTCTAGGTTGTCTTTTTCTATGTGTTTGGCCTAGTATGGTTCTCAATCAGAGGCAGGTGTCAGTCGGTGTCTCTGATTGGGAGCCATATTTAGGTAGCCTGTTTTCCTTTGTGTTTTGTGGGTGGTTGTTTTCCTGTGTCTGTGTTTTCATCATACGGGACTGTTTCGTTTTCTATGTGTTTTCTATGTGTTCGTTTCTGTCTTTCACGTTGTTATTTTGTATTTTCAGTGTTCAGTTGATTCATTAAATATTGACATGGACACATACCACGCTGCGCATTGGTCCTCCTCTTCTCATTCCAACGACGAGCGTTACAATACCACAAATTCTCAATTGGATTGAGGTCTGGGCTTTGACAAGGCCATTCCAAGACATTGAAATGGTTCCCCTTACACCACTCGAGTTTTGCTTTAGCAGTATGCTTAGGGTCATTGTCCTGCTGGAAGGTGAACCTTAGTCCCAGTCTCAAATCTCTGGAAGACTGAAACAGGTCAAGAATTTTGCTGTATTTAGCGCCATCCATCATGCCTTCAAATCTGACCAGTTTCCCAGTCCCTGTCAATGAAAAACATCCCACAGCATGATGCTGCCACCACCATGCTTCACTGTGGGGATAATGTTCTCGGGGTGATGAGAGGTGTTGGGTTTGCCCTAGACATAGCATTTTCCTTGATGATCAAAAAGCCCAATTTTAGTCTCATCTGACCAGAGTACCTTCTCCCATATGTTTGAGGAATCTCCCACATGCCTTTTGGCAAACACCAAACATGTTTGCTTATTTATTTCTTATTTCTCTTCCTTAAAGGCCAGGTCTGTGGAGTGTACGTCTTAAAGTGGTCCTATGGACAGATACCCCAATCTCTGCTGTGGAGCTTTGCACCTCCTTCTGGGTTATCTTTGGTCTCTTTGTTGCCTCTCTGATTAATGCCCTCCTTGGCTGGTCTATGAGTTTTGGTGGGTGGCCCTCTCTTGGCAGGTTTGTTGTGATGCCATATTCTTCACATTTTTGAATAATGGATTTAATGGTGCTCCGTGGGATGTTCAAAGTTTCGGATATTTTTTATAACCCAACCCTGATCTGTACTTCTCCACAACTTTGTCCCTGACCTGTTTGAAGAGCTCCTTGTTCATCATGGTGCCGCTTGCTTAGTGGTGTTGCAGTCTCTGGGGCCTTTCAGAACAGGTTTATATATACTGAGATCATGTGACAGATCATGTGATACTTAGATTGCACACAGGTGGACATTATTTAACAAATTATGTGACTTCTGAAGGTAATTGGTTGCGCCAGATCTTATTTAAGGGCTTCATAGCAAAGGTAAATACATTTGCACGCACCACTTTTCCATTATTATTATTTTTTTAAACAAGTAATTTTTTTCATTTCACTTCACCAATTTGGACTATTTTGTGTATGTCCATTACATGCAATCCAAATAAAAATCGATATAAATTACAGGTTGTAATGCAACAAAATAGGAAAAACGCCAAGGGGGATGAACACTTTTGCAATGCACTGTACATTCTAAGTGTCTGGAACTCTATTGGAGGAATGCGACACCGTTCTTCCACGAGAAATTACATAATTTGAGGTTTGGTTGATGATGGTGGAAAATGCTGTTCAATTGGGTTGAGATCTGGTGACTGAGACACACACGCACACGCACACACACACACCCTTTAATTCCACTATGCTACTTTGAGACACCTCTTTCAAAGTCACTGAGATTTCTTCTTCTAGCCCTGGTGGCATTTTTATGCATGACTCTAAGCATGATGGGATGTTAATTGCACCTCTCTAATTCAGAGGGGTTGGGTTAAATGCGGAAGACACATTTCAGTTGAATGCATTTCAGTTGCGCAACTGACTAGGTACTAGGTACCCCCTTTCCCTAATTAACTCAGGAACCACACCTGTGTGGAAGTACCTGCTTTCAATATACTTTGTAGACCTCATTTACTTAAGTGTTTCCTTTATTTTGACAGTTACCTGTACATTCAGAGTCATTAACAACTTTTGGTCAATACCATTTCTTTACAATTCTATATAATTTATTTCCCTCATTGAGCCTGGCCCTCAGCATGCTGCTGTAGTTGGATTCTTTCCTTTAAAAGAAGAGCCCCCTCTACAGAGCGGTGGTGGTGGAGGTGGGCTCTTTGTTCACGTGAAGGATAATCACAATCACTGTGCTCAGGCATGCACAGTCAGTCGCTCCTCAGGCGGCAGGCCAGCCCTAATTAGAGCAAGCCCTAAAGTTTATTATGATTGGATGGCCGTGGTGAAAGGAACAGGAGACTGAAAGAGAGGTGGGGGTGGCGTGAGGGGGCTTGCCTTTTTCTTGTTCACTGCGAGCAGATGTTCACCAGCGTCCAAATAACTCCCGGGCCTTCAGAAAATCCCTCACCGGCATAGCTGTGCAGAACTCTCGAGCTGCATTCCATTCAATGGGGTTTTGTACAGCATGCCGTGTTTTTTCTGTTTTCCCTCCCTACACCCCTTCCTCCCATCTCCCTTCTCCCATTATGCACCCACATTTCCATGCTTTTGAATGGCCATTAAAGAATGGCCATAAAGGGGGCCAGCAGGGGCAGGCTTTGAAAGCGTATCTGCCTGATGTGATGTAAGATAGGGCCCTCGGCAGGGAGCGGGACAGAGTGGACCGCGTGTGGAACACAAGGGCCTTCCTGTGGGGCCAGCTCCGAAAAATAGAAAACAGGCCCTCTGAGAAATGAAAAAAAAGCACCCTCCCCTCTCATATCCAAAGATAAAAAGAAAAGGTTTTCCCACTCTCACTCTACCTCTCTAACTCCATTCTCCCATGAGTAAGGGGTTTGGGGCCAGGTTGTTGCAGATGGTGTATATCAACATATTAAAGACTAAAATGATATACTGCCTCCTCACACGAGTAACCGAAAATGTCCGCAGAACTGAAGAGGTCAGTATTGTGGCGAAATGATTTTCAGTGATCTAAAAAGCGTCACTTGACTAAAACGCTGCTCTAAATGCTCTGAAATTATACTTAGACATTTATTCATTTTCCTGCCAATACTGCAGATTGTGTGTTTGTTCCAATGCATTGTGGGAAAGTGTTTCATGCCCTTTCTGGTCCCTTTGCTCTACTAGGCCTTTAACAACCAAGCTGACCCCTTGGATCAGGTTGTCAAATAGAAGCCATTTGGAACCTTCAAAACCATGACCTGCCATACCCTAATGCGCTTTCAAAAACTCCACTTTTGTGAAGAGAGCATGCTGAGTAGTTTAAGGTCCAAACGCCTCATGTGGTTTTGCAATTACATCTGGCCACAGAATTCCAGTGAGAAGGACCACCAGAAATCAATCTTCCTCCATGTGCTTTATCTCACTGCCTGCACTGGATGGCACATCCTCTAACAACAAACTTGAGTGATTCTAGATAACTCATCCATAACCCCTGGACAAACCTTGGAGTATTGCCAATCGTTCATTAGCTTGTATATGGTTGTGGTTCTCTGGAGACCTGATCTGTCGGCCAAGCCGTTTGTTTGTGTCGGGGTAACCAGACTCCTCTCTGCTCCAGGACTGTGGCTGAGTAAACTAACCCCCCCCCCCTCCCCTCCCCCATATCCCCTCAGCCTGTTCTGTGTCACACACTCTCATGCTCACAAACACAGACACACACACTTATATAAACACGCACACACCAACACCTTGGCAAGAGAGGTTGTGGTGGGGAGGGTTTACCTGTCATTCTGCCCTGACAGAGTGAATACCTCTCCCCTCAGGAAGAGAGATTGTTTTGGCTTGTCTTAAGTGGAGGTGTATCACCTGCTCCTGGCATCCCCTCGGGATCTCTCTGGCAGTTATCTCTATCCACAGATCTAACCCTATTCTCTTACAGAAAAATAGAGGTCTTTAGACACAGCGCTAACATTAGAATCCATAAAATAGTACAGTACTGTTGGTTATCATTAAACCTCTGGCATAGCCACTTACAGCATTTTCACCTAATCCGACATAGGAACACATACCACTGTTCACTCACAGAATTGTGATACAATATTTCAACTACTGCTTTGGCTATCTGAGCACAACCTGGCTCTCCAGCGTTCAGGCACAGATGCATAATGTCGAACAGTGGACACCAGTGTGTGTGACACGTAATAACACGCAGTGGGGTGTGCACTTCGTCACCTGCAAATGAAATCACAACAGATTTACTTTGGAGAGGACAAACAAACGGCACAACCCGCTGTCACAGGGCAGGGCAGGCTGTATGCAAATAGCCCAGAGTGGAAGATCATGGGAGCTAGCCTGAAAGAGTAGGCTATAGGTGGTACGCCTCTGATTCCAGGCCCTGACTGTTGTTGTTTGTCTCATTAGCAATGAAGTAGGACTACGACTTGAGATAGGCCTCACAGACCAATATGAAGGTAACACACCAAAGGGCCTAGGGACGCACTAGATAGAGCTGCCAGAGTATAGAACTGACTGAAGGACTGTCATGTCCAACCTAATTGGAACAGAATACTCAATATTTCCAGAAATATACTTAAGCAATAAGGCCTGAAGGGGTGTGGTATATAGCCAATATTCCACGGCTAAGGGCTGTTCTCAGGCACGACGCATCGCGGACTGCCTGGATACAGCCCTTAGCCATGGTATATTGGCCATATACCACAAACCCCCGAGGTACCTTATTGCTATTATAAACTGGTTACCAATGTAATTAGAGCAGTAAAAATAGGTTTTATCATACCTGTGGAATACCACAGCTTTCAGCCAATCAGCATTCTGGGCTCGAACCCCCCAGTTTATAATGTCTGATATACCACGGCTTTCAGCCAATCAGCATCCATGACCCAAACTACCCGGTTTATAAAGACAAATAAACCTGGCCATTTTGCATCACAACTGTGGAAAGTGTTTTTACAGTAGATTAATAATGTACTGTATATTGGTAGGTATTACACTTGAAATATGAGTCTATACTTTAATAAAATAAAAATATTGGGTTTGGTGTAACATTCCCCATGCTTTGCTATTGCACAAATTATATTAGCATGACAATGTCTAACTGAGAAATGTGTGAAGCAGTCTTTTCATGTAACACCGACAAATTGTGATCCTGTCAAGTCAGTCTTTGTTTTTAGTCCTGATGCTGGGGGAGGGATTTTCTGTCATAGTCCCTAATGGTGTCCCATTATTGGACCTCCCTCAACAGTGTGAATAGCATTATGCCAAAATTCCCATACTCACTGAGGCAATTTATTCAAACCACCTGTGGAATTTAGCCCCTTTAAGTAATTTCCCTTGCTACCCAAGTCTTGTTTTCAATGCCCTTCAGTTGAGGTTTTACCTTCCCATGGTTCTTCGGTTGCTGTCTGACTGCACATTGTGTAATAGTAACCACAGCTAAAGTTTTAGCACCTCACATCCCACACGCACACACACACACACGTGTTGATCTGTGGTGCAATGTTGACATGAGTGATGAAGGTGGTGGGGAATAAGTTTGCGGTAGGGCTCCTCAGTGCCTCCTGACACTGTTGTTTAGCCCTCTCCTCCCTAAACAATCACCCCTCACCCCCAATATCCCTCCCCCAGTCCCTTCCATTCAAACCACTCCCCTTCACCTCGTCAACGGGGGAGGAAGGCATTGTTAGCCCAGAAACATATTATGCACTAAAGCCCTATTAACCAAGCTGAGCTAAAGGGGACAAGAACGCTCCTCCACCTCTTCTCCATCCCTTCTCTCCCTAGCCACACAAAACTCAGCCACTCCCCCTGCTTTTGGACAACATTGCGTCAAACATAGAAGCCCCTAATGCTCTACACACACTCTAATTGACATTAGACCAACAGGTTTGGAGTTCTGGGCTGTGAGGTGTTTGCATTTGTCGTGGTCCACATAATCTATTCTACAGCTAGCACACTGGTCAGCTAGCACACTGTTTTTTTCTGTCCTCTTTCAATGGAAACCAAACAACTTGATATTTGAACCGTTAAAATATTGCAGAATCACAATTGTATTCAATTTCCTATTCTTTACATGTGGCTCCAGAATTTGAAAACAGGCGTTCTTCTTCGTCTTGCCATGCATGGCACATCACAGTAGACATTGATAAGGGATAATGGACGAAATAAGACATTATACTTGAATGCGTCACATTCAATTATAGTAATGAGCTGTAATTTCTTAATTGTTGCGAAAATGTTATTTTTGTTGTGTCTTTCAAGTTATTTTTTAAATTGATACTGGGGGATGTATAGAGCCTGTTTGGAACTGCTATAGTTTCCCTCATCTCATATAGAGGATCGTTGATTAAAATGTGCTGCTCTTTCTAGAGGGCACAAACCATTGAGCTATGGCCATAACCAAAACAAAACCTTTCTTTCTGCATTGTCATGAGTTCAAGTTATGTTACTGAAAGACCTTAAGTGCATGGACATAAGACCTAAGTCAGCTTGTTCACAAGTGCCCTTGTGTCTCCAAAAGCCCCCTTGGCCTTACTTAACCCTCTGTCCACCCCCCTTCCTCCTTATCGGTATTAACTCCGTTCCCCCAACAAGGGAGGGAGCCTTGTTAGTGCAATGCTCAATATAGCAAAAGGGGACTATAATGAGAAACAACAAGTCGTCACTGACGCAGCAGACTAAGGCACTGCATCTCAGTGCAAGAGGTGTCATTACAGTCCCTGGTTCGAATCCAGGCTGTATCCCATCCGGCCGTGATTGGGAGTCCCATAGGGCAGCGCACAATTGGCCCAGCGCCGCCCGGGTTTGGCAGGGGTAGGCCGTCATTGTAAATAAGAATTTGTTCTTAACTGACTTGCCTAGTTAAATAAAGGTTAAAAAATATATTATAATAATAATAATAATAATAAGTGAGATAGGGAGAATGGGATAAAACTGAAATTGATAGGATCCAGCAACAGTTTCTCTAAAATTATGTTTGACCTACTGAGAACAGGATCACATACTATCTGTCTGACAAACGTCCCCTTCACCATCTCCACTCACGCTCAGTCTGGTAGGATTTTAGTCTTCCATCCCTGACTGTGCTATCTCTAAACGAAAGTTCCCAATGCTGGCTGCACCCAACGTGTGACTACGTCAGCCCTGCCTGCCTGCCGTCACCTCCGGGCATCATTGGCTTTAATGTCTGGATCTCTGGCCTGGGGGTGAAAACATTCAACACCTTCCACCTCTGAAATCAAAGTCCTTTCTCCAGGAGGTCTGTCGTCTCTGTCTGTTTGAGCTCCTGGGTGACTGTGAGTTGGGCCACAACCCAGTGGCTGCTGCTGCTGGTGGGCTCTGCCTGGTCTAGATCCCCTGGTCCCTCGTCTCTTTTATCTGACCAGGACATAACTCCCCCGCGATCGTGACATCAAGGTACTTCAAGATCCTCCTCCGTATGGACACACCCTCAGAAGGGGTTTGATGTTTCAATTTGGTGAGCCTTGAGGAGGAAACTATATCTTCATGTGTGTTATGAGATTTCCATAAGTTAATCATGTGGGCTAGACGCCACAAGTGAGAAGGTTTGTGACCACCTTACTGGCCAATGTGGCCATGCATTGAATGAGCATGTTATGGACACAACTTCTTGTTGTATTCATTGCATGTGTGCTTGGATGGTATGCAGAATGCTGATATTTTACATGAGGTACTGTTACTCATTTCAGTGCACTGACATTAGTTTGAACTGTTACATTGTTATTGCATCCTATCATCTGCACATTCATATTTGTGTGAATGGAAAAGTGCAGTACCTTCCTCATCTTGTCCAATTTGACCAACAATATGTGCTTGTGGCTTCTGTCTTCATTAAACTACAACATATATTTGGCATCTTTCTAAATGATAATCACTCAAAATTAAAATGTATGAAAACAAGTTGTGCTTTGGGTTGTAAAGAGAGAAATTGTATGCAGTCCAATATTGTCCATGAATCGATGTGCATCAAAAGATTTGTTGTTGTGATGTGACGTGCATCTCTCCGCGACGGGTAAGTCAGCGCTCGTCCATGCTTTGCTTGACTGACATGCACGCAACTACTAGGCTGAGCGGTGGGCGGGCCACACAGAGGGGAATGATAGTTGGTGCAGGGGTGTGGCTGTGGTATACAGTGAAGCCTTAAAACCACACGTGGACCAGCACAAGGTATGTAGTTCGCACAGAAAACTTTGAAAAGTTTGTTTAACTGGAGTTAGCAGGCTTTCCCGTTTGTGCAAGAGGGAATCTCATGAAAATGCCATCATATGCGCTTAATCAATTTCTTGATTTGGAAGAGGTTATGTGCAAGGTAATTTGATTATTTCTATACCATTAAAAACGAACTAACTAGCCAGCTAACGATGACTCGTGTCTGGCATCAAGTCTGATGTTGCTAGCGTTGCACCAATCAACGGATACCTTTTAATTAGCACAATCTAGCATGTTACCGTATATGCAAATAATGTGTAGTTTTGCTAGCTACCTAATTATTTAAACTTGCCAACAAGTCTATTTCGAAAGAATACCGGCAGTGAGGGAATTTGCAATGCTGCCATTTGTTTTCGATTGTTTGCAGGTTCAGTCCCCAGATAGGTTAGTGACACAGATAGATGAGAACATCTTTGTTAGCTAGCTATGTTTTATGTGACGATGTGCGCCCGACTGGCTTACAATTGCATGTATTCGTGCAACTGCCAGTGATTTTTGTTATTCATTGACGTGCATTTTTAACTTGTTGCACTGTTCGTGTTTCAATCGTTTCCAAAATAAGATTGGCGCTTTCAATGCACAAACCAACTGTGGAGTGCTGGTTATCCATGTGTAGATAAACCAAGGTGCATTTTAAATGAGTTTTAGTGCGCGCTTCAAAAGTCAACGACAGCTATTGGCTAGCTACAGTACATTAACATTGTTCTGCTAAAGTAACTGAATCCAAGCAACTAACTAGAGGTAATACGAAAATGCTTGGACAGTCTAGCCTTTTTTTGCACTTTAACGATTGTCCATTTACAAAGTAAATCTTACAGCACCTGATTGTAGATGGTCGACTGATTTGAACTATGCTGTTAACGTTGCTTTCAAAAGACCAAGTATCGTTCTTGCTAACTTTAGCTTACTCATGATGGGCCTATAGAAAGTCTGTTTATTGATGTGCTAAGTTTTGCTGTTTCATAATTTATTTTATGTAGTTGTGGGTCCTCCAGATGAAGATAACATAAGATGGTGTTCTTGAAGTGACTGTATTCTTCAGGCAACAGACCATGTTGTGAAAATGTAGAAGTCTAACTTTTCTTCTTACTGTCTCTATCCAGCATCTTCTGAGCCTGGACCTCCGGGATGCATCCAAGCAGTCAACTTTTCCAGTGAGACCTGTTGGTTACAATAAGCCCCGGACCCCCTGTTCCCTCTCTGCATCTAGCTCTGTCCTCTCTACAGACTCCACAGAAAGTGCAACCATGACCTCCTGCCACTGGGGGCAGAACACAGATGCCTCACTTCCATCCAGATTGAACAAGATGTCATTCTGGGCTGAGCGCTCGGTCAGCATGGTGGAGCCCAGCACGTGCACCCTAGGCTGGGCCTCTACAGAACCTAAACAGCCCCCAGCCTCCCCTACTGGTGGCCCTGTCTCTGGGTCTCCCACCTCTTCACGCTATAAGACTGAACTGTGCCGCACCTTTGCTGAGAGTGGCATCTGTAAGTACGGGGGGAAGTGCCAGTTTGCCCACGGCTTTGATGAGATGCGTGACCTCAACAGACACCCCAAGTACAAGACGGAGCCTTGTCGCACCTTCCACACCATCGGCTTCTGTCCATACGGCATCCGCTGCCACTTTGTTCATAACAACGAGGATGACCTGGGCCCTGCCAGGCCTGGTCCCCAAGCCCCCCGCTCCAGACGACCCCCTCTACTTAGGCAGAGCTTCAGCTTCTCAGGCTTCCCCTCTGCCCCTCCACAGCCCCTGACGCACTCCCACCCCTTCCTACTCGCGCCTCCAGTTTCCCCTCCTACCTCAGCTGACATCACCGACCTACTCTCCCACGCCTTCTCTGAGGTGGACTGTGTCTTTGAGCCGGCCTGTGATCTCCAGTCTCAGTTTCTCCCCTCTCCTGACTCGGGCTGTTCCCTCTGTGGACTGTCCCCTGTGCCTTCCCCCTCCCAGAACCCCTGTACCTTATCAGAGGGCTGCGGCCTGCAGCAGAGCCAGAGTCCCCCCTGTGGGCCTGCTCTCGTTGCCAGAAGCCTCTCCTACACCTCACTGTCAGACCACGAGGGTGGGTGTGGCAGCTCAGCCAGCAGCCTCAGTGGGTCTGACTCCTCTGGTCCAGATGGGTCTGGTCGGCGGCTGCCTATCTTCAGCCAGCTGTCAGTGCCTGACGAGTGCTGCAGCGGCACTAGCTTCTTCCTCTAGTTATGATGGTCTCCTCAAACCTTCCCCGACCAACGTGACTCTTGTCTTGTCCATTGAAAGACTTGTGTATTTGTTTTTTAAAGAACCTTGCAGCAGTATTACAATAGTGTACTGTTATTGTACGGCAGATGCTTGACAAACGAATGTGCTTCAGTTAAGCTCAAGCGAAATTAAGCTGTACAATTTGAGGTCGACGTCAACAAGGCAAGGTGTCGGAGTTGAGTTGCACTGACCATTTATCAAATTGTGTGATTGGTGCTGGAAGTCCTCATTTCCTGCCACCTTACTAGTCATGTAAATGCCAGTTTGAGGACCAATGAATTAATATTAGAATGTTAAAGCCAAAGACCAGGATACAAATCCATTTCTGCCAGGCTAGAAGATTTCCCCCTATGAATGTTGGTTGACTAATGTGATATTTTGTATACTTGCAACGGGGTCTTTATTCACTGTTCTTCTGACTGGGCTTAAATGTACCTTTTCCAAAAACCCAGTTTAGTTTTTAAAATGACTTCAGTGCCTATAAACCTTTTTTAATTTTTTTGGGGGAAACTGCAATTTTCATTGTCAGTTGCAGGGGGACCTTTTTCTTTTTTAGATGAAAGCTTAAATCGGTTTCCTAACTTTACTTGGCAAGGTGGCTTGTGAGGAATTAATAATTGTTTTCTCACTTGTTTCTGTGATCTCTGCAAATATGTTTTTGAAGTTGTATGTAGATGTTCTGAAGACTCACCCAAGGGTACAGTGTGTATCCCCTGTGTAGTGGACTCTGCATGTAATCCCTGATTTTTAGCAGAAAAATAAATGGCACCGTGCTATGATTAAACTGGGTTGCTGTTGAAATCTGATTCTAATGAGTTGGACCTAAACTGCACCTGGTTCAGTAGATTCAATTGCAGTGTCTTTCGGCGTTCAAATGGTAGCTGTTTTGGTAGTTGGTTCTGAGTGGATGCTCTTTTTGCATTCCGTTGTATTTAAATGCTTTTTTGACAAACATGTTTCAAGCTTGTTTTAGTGTTAATGGATCTTCAGTAAATTAAGTTTAATTTATTTTAATGTATTTATCAAACTTTTGGGGTTTTGTATTAAGTTTCATATTTTTTTGTACCAAAAAAAATTAAATTAAACCATGTTTAGTCTCTTACAATGATTGTATTTCCACTGTCTTTGAGGGAAATCTGTATGTAATTTTTGCGCCTGTGAAATGCAGTGCTGAATTTGTCATGCCACCATCGGGATTTGAGAATATTATCGACTGTATTCACAAATGAACATGCCTCTTCAAATTGTGATGCGTTGCTCCAAATAGCTTGTGTAGTGGCACATTTGAGAAACTCTTGGTTTGGTCGAGTGAACCTGGTTATAGCCCAACGGCTTTCTGTGGGACGGTTGTTTCATTGTAAAGCCACTCCACAAAACACTACCCACAGCTTACTCTGTAGGCTACTGTAATAGGGGACTACTCTTTCAGTTTGAATAAGTTCTGTTATTCACAAGTGTTTGTGTGCATAGGGAGGGAGTAGTCAAACGGCTCAGATTTCATATGGAGATAAGATGGCTTTTGTTTCATCCCTGATCTTTACACCCCTCTGCTTACTCCCTGAAAAGCAATGACGCTGAATGCCTTCAGATGACAGCTGGCGCCAACAACTGCTGTGTTGTTTGTGTGGCTGCTACTTTAAAGATGACAAAAAGCTAATAGTAGCCAATAGTGACACCATCTCTATAGTGGAGTTGCTGTAGGAGCAGTTACGCTTCTGTTCCCGTTTCCACAACGAAGAGACAATTACTTTCAATTATGTCAAATGAATGATTTCCAATATGTTTTCTCCCCCTTTTATGTTGCCCTCCATTTCCAATGAGTCAAAGCAACAGCAAAAAATAATCGGAGCACAATAAAAGGAAACCTGAACTCACATCAGTTAGCAGTTCAGTAATGAGAAACTTAGTTCATTTCCTTGTCAGTGCGACAATGGGATGACTGCCGTTGAGGAAGGGGTGGCCGGGAATGGGTTTAAAAAAAATGTCTGACTGTTCTCCATTGTGGGGATGAGGGGGATTCTCCCACATCGCGCCCAGTGAGTTTGTACAATGGCAGGCCCATTCTCACACAGCCACGGATCATCTGGAGGACGGAGCAGATGGCTGCATTCATGGGGACCACGGGTCAAACATATGGTCCTGGATAGAAAGGAATATATTTTGGAGGGAGGGGAGTATGTGTCCATGCCTCAGCACTATATCCCGTGGAGATGAAGAGGTCTAAACACATGAACGACTACAGAAAGTTTCCCAGTGGCTTACCCTGAATGGCCTAGTGTAACATGACCTCCTTGTGGATGCTGCTGGTGTTTTTGGGGGGGAAAAGTTATGAAAAAGTTATTTTCTGTTCATGCCTACTTTGTACCTTTTGGTGTTTTCATTGAGGAAAAAGTGTCCTTGTCACATCAGTACTTGGCGCATGTTGACATGCTCAGAAAGTGCGCTGAAATGCCTGCATATTTACACGCCGCAGAGGCGCTTCAAACATACGTTCCTGTTATTATTTACTGATGTTTATGTATGTTTGATCAGAACAACGATTTCCACAAAAGGTTTATCTAAGGCCGTTCCCTCCGTTGTAACCCAACTCGTGTTTTTGTTCAAACTCATGTTATTTTTTGAGCTACATTGAAATACTGCGTTGTTGGGTGTGGAGCTTGAAAGAAAGGCATTTCACTGTACTTGTGCCAGTGACATTAAAACTTGAAACCGGTCCAATTCTTTTCAATTCACATTTTTTTTGCACATAAAATAGCAGTAATGATGTTTGCCACCAGAGGTCAGTAAATGCTTGTTTAATCTAATCTGCACTGCTACCAATTCTGCTGTGCCTTAGGCCTTCAGGAGAAAATCAACTGCATCTAAGGGTCGGCATTTACCTGTTCACCAATGCAAAGCATACACTTACTGTTGTGTATATAATTGAGATACGATCATTTGCATACTGCCGGTCATTGTTCAGTGAACTTTACATGTCCACAATAGTATGTTTCTGATTTTGGGGGATATTTTGCATAATGGATAGTATTCCTGCTTGTTTATGGCAAATTCTGAAATTATTTAAATATCTAAAAGGGAACTATTTTAGTAAAGCATGTTTAAAGAATATATAATGTTGAAATTACTCACGACCCAACAAACTTTTTTCGAACACTATTGTAGGCGCTCTCGAGTCTCACACTTCCTCTTTATAACTGTACATGCGCTACACCAAGGGAATTCACGAAAGGGTAAAACAGCGTTGTCATGACTGGTACTAAAGCAACACCCGGCCTCTGACTTTTAGCCATATATGTATTTTTGCTACTTCCTGTCCTGTCACTTCCCATCACATGATTGGTCAGTATGGCGGTGGTTGACGGTCCTCTGAGCCCTGTCCAGTTGGCTCTCACAGACCCCCATCGCCTTGGTTTCACTTCCTCTCCCTGCCCCCACTGCAGGCTCACAAAACAGGAAGTGGCCTAGGTCATCGACCATAGCTCAGCCAAAGATGGTGGATAAATAAAGATTGTTTACTCAGGCTGTTTACCATTGCAAAAAATGGTCCGTTCCTGTCTACAAAAGGGGTTGGCTTTCCCATAGATGTGATAGCAGCTGGGTCTGGTCTACTTAGTTCATTGACTTCCATTGAAACAGAAAAAATGTGGGAGAGGGATGTCTTGCTTCCATCTCTGGCTCAGCCAATCGCAATGGCCTGGTTTTATAGACCATTAGGATAAACAGGCTTCGCAGCGAAATGCTGTTTTTGATCATCAGTCAACACACTGTAGTCATGGCTGGAGGTTAGAGTCATCTTTTTCTGAGTTGACTTTTGTGTTATTTCTTTATTTCCTTAAGGTATTGACAGAGGATGGTGCTGCCCAACAAAATACCAGAGGCAGCTCCCAGGTTCATTTGTGTGCTGAATGTCAATAAGTGTGGCCCTTTTTCTGCACCTTGAAAATAGTATAACATGGTAGGAACCAAAGTTTGGTCAGTGTTTCTCCTGGGACCCTAATTAGTGCTGAACGGGTAACAAACTACACCTTAGACCACTTTTATTTATCCTTTATTTTACCAGGTAAGTTGACTGAGAACACATTCTCATTTGCAGCAACGACCTGGGGAATAGTTACAGGGGAGAGGAATGAGCCAATTGTAAACTGGGGATTATTAGGTGCCCGTGATGGTTTGAGGGCCAGATTGGGAATTTAGCCAGGACACTGGGGTTAACACCCCTACTCTTACGATAAGTGCCATGGGATCTTTAATGACCTCAGAGTCAGGACACCCGTTTAACGTCCCATCCGAAAGACAGCACCCTACACAGGGCAGTGTCCCCAATCACTGCCCTGGTGAATTGGGGGATATTTTTTTAGACCAGAGGAAAGAGTGCCTCCTACTGCCCCTCCAACACCACTTCCAGCAGCATCTGGTCTCCCATCCAGGAACTGACCAGGACCAACCCTGCTTAGCTTCAGAAGCAAGCCAGCAGTGGTATGCAGGGTGGTATGCTGCTGGCACTTAAGGCGAGAGCTTTGACCTGAATGACCAGTGTAGATTATGTGTTGTGTTGTTGATGTACAAGTCCACTATTTGTGTGAGAGCGACCATTTAACTTATGACTGGGGGCAGTACTGAGTAGCTTGGATGAATAAGGTGCCCAGAGGTAACTGCCTGCTCCTCAGTCCCAGTGGCTAATATATGCATATTATTAGTATATTTGGATAGAAAACACTCTGAAGTTTCTAAAACTGTTTGAATGATGTCTGTGAGTATAACAGAACTCATATAGCAGGCAAAAACCTGAGAAAGAAATCCAACCAGGAAGTGGGAAATCTGAGGTTGGTCGATTTTCAACTCAGCCCCTATTGAAGATACAGTGGGATATTGGTCATGTTGCACTTCCTAAGGCTTCCACTAGATGTCAACCGTCATTAGAAACTTGTTTGAGGCTTCTACTGTAAAGGGGGCTGAATGAGAGGGGATTGAGTCAGAGGTCTGGCAGAGTGCCAGGAGCTGGTCACGCGCATTCACATGAGAGGTAGCTCCCGTTCCATTTTCTTTTTTCTGAAGACAGGAATTCTCCGGTTGGAACATTATTGAAAATGTATGTTAAAAACATCCTAAAGATTGATTCTATACATCGTTTGACATGTTTCTACGGACTGTAACTGAACTTTTTGACATTTCGTCTGCAACTAGTGAACGCACTTCGTGAGTTTTGATTTGTTTACCAAACGCGCTAACAAAAGTAGCTATTTGGACATAAATGATGGACATTATCGAACAAATCAAACATTTATTGTGGAACTGGGATTCCTGGGAGTGCATTCTGATGAAGATCATCAAAGGTAAGTGAATATTTATAATGTTATTTCTGACTTCTGTTGACTGCACAATATGGCGGATATCTTTTTGTCTTGATTGGGCTCTGAGCGCCGACCTCAGATTATTGCATGGTTTGCTTTTTCCGTAAAGCTTTTTTGAAATCTGACACAGCGGTTGCAAGGGGGTAGCCAACAGCCCCCCAGACGATCTGGGAGGTGTCTGTGCTGACCAGCTTCCGGTGGCACATTCTCAGCATCTCCACCCCACCTGAGAGAAAGGAGCGACAGCGCAACCTCAACAATGCCCTGAGGCACTGTGCAGTCACCCGCAGCTGGTGGTGACAGTGGCGCTTCGGGTGCAGTCGGTGGGACCTGAACCACCGTTGAAGAGGCCGGAGATGGAGCATGCCCAGGAGAATCAGCAACAGGCATTGGCAGGTCAGGCCCGATACCACCCGACCCTGACGAAAATGGTTGAGGCAAGATAAGATTGCCTGAACCCTTCTGGTGGACATGCGTGCTCTCATGAGGACTAAGTCCAGTTCCATGCCAATGAAGGCCACACTCTGGGTGGGCATCAGACGACTCATCTTGTCGAATACAGTAATGCCCAGCCCGCCGATGTGGGTCAGGAGCATGACTCTGTCTGACAGGACCTGGGTCCTGGTTGAGGCACAAATCAGCCAATCGTCCAGGTAATTGAGGATCAACAATCCTCTGGACGTGAGAGGTGCCAAGACAGTGTCCATGCACTTTGTGAAAGTGCAGGGTGCCAAGGAGAGGCCGAAGGGAAGAACTATGAATTTGTTTGCTGTCCCTTCGAAAGCGAATCGGAGGTCCTGCCAATGAGCTGGGTGAACAGAAACATGGAAGTATGCATTCTTCAGGTCCAGCGTCACTAAGCCCTGGTCCTTGGACACAGCCTGCAACACGCGGGCTGGGGACAGCATGTGGAACCTCAGTACCTTCAAGAACCCGTTGCGGAGGTCCAGAATCGGTCGAAACCCTCCGACTCTTTTTGGGACCACTAAATAAGTGGAGTAGAACCCACCAAGCCGTTCTGATGTCTTGATCCAGCCACTGGGTTTTCTTCAGGGGGTCGGCCACCATGGTGACACGAAGGCCCCTGAAGGACGGGGGCTGGCACCGGAATTGGGGTCGGTACCCCTTGAGCATTTTAGACGACACCCAAGGGGACTCCACACCGCCTTCAGCCCGAGCCTGGCCGACCCACTCTCGCATGGCCTTCAATCGCGCCAGGCGCAGGCGTCCTGAGAACACCACACAAAACAGGCATCCAGTAGGGCGTTCCACTACCCTCTCCGTGTGGCTCAAACCCAGGCAGCGCATACACGAGGTATGCGGATCCCCAGGGGATCAAACAGGGAAGCCATAAGCTCAGCCAAGCCAAGAAGGCCACGGGGCAGGGGTCCAACGCCCTGGGAGAGCTTATGTCGTGACCCGCTTGGAGGAGTAGGAACCTGGTGAGGGATAAATTACCCAGTAACAAAACACAAGTACGACAAACCACGGGCAGCAGATACAGATCAACCACGCAGCGAGTGGAGCACTCAAGAGGAGGGGCTGGCTGTGTGGCCAGCTGCTCCAGGCTGCAAACAGCAAGTGAGCATACTTCCACGCAAGATATTACACTTACATGTGACTTACCAAGTGAACTTTAGAAGTTTGTACCTCAAACCATACGGACGTCCGGCGAGAAAATGAAAGAGAACGTGTGTCGCAGCCATGGGGTCTATATATAGGGGCGGACCCCAGCCGTGACACAGGTGTACAAAGGAGTAAAACTGTAACTCGCCGCGGAGTTATACCAATATATTGGAGTGATCCAATATAGTGAAACATAACTAATTTAACTAATTTAGTCTGGTGATTTCCCCATGCAGGCCAAAACTCCATCCCTTGATTTGACTGTGCTGGGCCTTTAAAGACAAACTCCACTCTATATTTAACTTTTTTTTTTCATTAGTCCCACTCTTGATGCAGTCCTAAGATGTTTTGCTGTCAAGTTTTCACGATATTGGACTTTCAAGAAGTAAAGTGTCAATGGCCACATCATCATGTTGTGTATTTATATTGTTATTACACTATTATTTACTGTTTCTGTTTAAAATGGAGTGGCTATCTCTCTTCTTTCATCAGAACTTCTGTTTCTCACTGTTTTTGGCAACCCAAAGGAGACCTGGTGAAGAACCGTGGACAAGGAGATGAAGGACAGTGGCCTGTTATGGAAAACCATCCAAAAAAAGGTCAAAAGATGGGCAGCAGTGGCGCTTTCTCGTGAAAGCCTTATGTTCTATGTAGGAACAAAGAGGATTAAGTAAGTACGCTTTTGGTCAATTGTTTGTAACTCGTTCATCAACCATTTCTAGTCGTGTGAAAGCCCTCTACCACTTTAGGTGTCAGTTCTATGCAGTGAAAGTACAATAATGTGAATATTTCCTCAAGGAAGTATAGGTGTGCATAAAACTTTTGTAATGTCCAGAGGCCTGACAAAATGTTATGTTGAATCTTTCATAGCAAATCCAGACAGCTGAATGATTCCCAAGACTAATATTATTACAATGAGTGCTTTCACTTTAACCAAGTAGAAAGAGAACAACTACTTAATTTCCATGGAGTATAACTTCCAAGAAAAATCTTGTCAGTATTATGCACATCCGGTTGACCTGGTAATTTATAAATATCAGCTAAATGATCTGGTGGGTATTGTTAGGGAAACGGGCCTGTTGAGACAGAGAGAAAATGGAAAGCCTCTTTTCCACAGAACTCTACGACGTTCCGCCTGAATAGATAAGTGAGTGACGTTTCCTGGACGACGCAATCCTTTTTTTGCAAACATTTGCAGTTATGAGAATTTCATGGGAAGAAGGGGGGGGGGGGGGGGCGCACGTTGTTGTAAACAATCAGGGATAAATTAAGTCATGGTGAATTGAGATGAACCAAAGAATGTTTGTTTGAGTTAACTTGACCTTGTGGTGTTAGTCACTCATGTCACCCCCCAATTATTCTATAAAGCCACTTTAGCCAGTGTTTGCAAGCGCACGGCAGAAAACTCACAGCTAGTGAATAATATTGACTTATTTTGCAACCCGACTGAAGTTCATTCACACGTTCATAGTACAGTGTACCTACTTTATACTTTGGAAACCACAAATATTTAGCTATTCATGGTTTCCTCACATCAGAGGTACACGTACAGTAGCCTACATACAGTATATACACTGTGTACAAAACATTAGAAAAACCTTCCTAATATTGAGTTGCACCCCCTTTTGCCCTCAGAACAGATTCAATTCGGTGGGGCATGGACTCTGCAAGATGTCAAGTGTTCCACAGGGATACATGTTGACTCCAATGCTTCCCACAGTTGTGTCAAGTTGGCTGGATGTCCTTTGGGTGGTGGACCGTTCTTGATATACACGGGAAACTGTTGAACATGAAAACACAAACCGGTGTGCCTGGCACCTGCTACCATACCCCGTTCAAAGGTGCTTACATCTTTGGTCTTGTACATTCACCCTCTGAGTGGCACACGTCTCAATTGTGTCAAGGTTTAAAAATCCTTCTTTAACTTGTCTCCTCCACTTCATCTACACTGATTGAAGTGGATTTAACAAGCGAC